>NW_008751744.1:1217558-1254603 GCF_000715545.1 Opisthorchis viverrini
ATGGGTGGTCGCCGAAAATGGTATTCAGGCGGGACGAAGGCTGGTGGCTTGGGTAGTGGAAACTGATGAGAGTCGGAGCTGGTCATGGGTCGTTGTGGATAGAAGCTTCCAGGCGCGCGGCGTGTATGGCCTGATGTGCTTTTTAAAGATTGTAAGGGTGAGGCTACACATGGCTTCGGAGGAGGCAGAGGAGGTAGCAGGTGACGAGTGGGAATTTGTGGATTTTGCACAGGCAGGGGCGTTACAATACCAGGCTTTGTAGGTAGGTGTTTGAGCCCGAGGGCGCGCTCTGGTGGAAAAGGGCGATGTGTCATTAGGTCGGGGGGTCTGAAGCGAGAGACTATCCATCTTCCAATAGTAGGTGTTTGAGCCCGAGGGCGCGCTCTGGTGGAAAAGGGCGATGTGTCATTAGGTCGGGGGGTCTGAAGCGAGAGACTATGTTCCCATCTTCCATTGTAGTACCGGATAGTAGCTGGAAAGATTCTGCGTCCGACATCACAGGGGTGAATTTATTTGGTGCAATTGATGTCTGGGGAGGCACAGGCGGGTGTCCAAGGGTAGAAGTGGAGGGCTCATGGTCAGAAAAAAGAGATGCAGGCCTGGAGACCATTGTGAGGGTCTGTGTGACTTTCGGCCGCAAGTTGTCGTGACGGTGTGGCGGGCTTTGGCGAGGAGCGATTCCAGGATAATGGGAGGCTGTGCCGCAGTTTCGAGTTTTAGAGGATAGGGGGTCAGCTCCGGTATTAGGGGAGTAGCTCTAATACCGTCCCAACTCTATTTCAAAAAGTTGACTACAGGGGATACAGAAGATAAACTGGCATTTCGTAAAATGCGGAATCGATGTAAATCGGAAATCCGCCAATGAAACATACGAAAACAACCCACCATTCTGGATCTCACCCGAGAAAACAAAAACGTAATGTTCAAATACACGAGACATCGATGCGGAAACAAGCCATCCGCGTTCTCCTTGAGGGACAGAAATGACCCAACAGTGGTATCTGAGGCTTACAGAGAACACTATGCGTGTCTATATTCAGCCCCAGCGTCTCCGTCATAGCCACTCTTGTCAAGGCGGAACTACGAACAGCCTCTAACCAACTTGATCTTTACGGTGGAGGACATTCGTCAACTCTCGCACAAGATCAATCCATTCTGCAAGTTGGGGCTCGACGAGGTCCATCTAAGGATCCTGAAAGAAACGTCCTCCACACTGGCAAACCATTTACACTTGGTGTTTCGTCAGTCGCTTGACGAAGGCCGCCTTCCCCCTGCTTGGAAGGAAGCGATTGTCACGCCAATATACAAAACTGGTGACCGACTATCGCCTGGCAGCTATAGGCCTATAAGCCTCACTAGCGTGCCGTGCAAGGGGATGGAACGCATTCTGAAGCAAGCCATCCCAGATCGCCTTACGCCCAGCAACCTGACATCTCCAGCTCAACACGGATTTCTCCCAAACCGTTCTTGCGTAACAAACATGCTCGTGTTTATGGACAGCTTAACCCAAACCAAGGACGAAGGACTCATATCGGATGCCATATTTTTCGACTTCTCAAAAGCATTTGATAGGGTCACACACGTCCCGCTGCTTCATAAACTCGAGTCTTACGGGATTCAAGGAAAAATCGTTCGCTGAATCAAGGCGTTCCTATCAGACAGATCATTCCGAGTGAGAATAGGTTCGACCTACTCTTCTCCAGCGCCGGTCTCCATTGGAGTTCCTTACGGCTTCATCCTGGGACCACTCCTGTTTCTGATCCACGTCAACGACCTTCCAGATGTTCTCGCGAGTCCATGTCCGCTTTTGGTGGACGACTTGAAATCCTGAAGTACCAATGCCAGTGCACTCCAAACGGATGTGGACGCTGCCAGGTAGTGGTCGTTGGACTGGCACCTTCATCTGAATAAGGAATAGCCGTCCATATGTCATTTGGGGGAGACTCAGCGAATGCTTTTGTTACGCACTATGAGGAAGGCCCAGAAAACATCATGAGGATAGATGCCAAAAAGAATTTGGGCATCTGGGCCTCCTCAAGCTTGTCCTACTCACTGCAACATGAGAAATCGGCCCAAGGGGCATTCGTCATTTTACGGATGATCCGACGCACCTTCTCTCGTATCGCTCTCATGGACTTCCAAATACTCTATGGAGCCTACGTCAGACCGCTCCTGGAGTACGCCAACCAAATTGTCTACGTAGGACGCACGAAAGACGTCACCCTCATTGAGCATGTCCAGCGAGCCGCCACGAGAATGGTTGCAGGCCTCAAATCCGTGGACTACGAAACCCGTCTCGCGATGCTTGATGTCTTTCCCTGGAGTACCATCGCCTCCGAGGGGCCTAATTTTTACTTCCGCCCTGTTTGAACCAAGCTTGGTCAACAGGTTTTTTACCGTTGACCCAGCAAACACACGGTGGGGACACAGTAAGAAAATTTTCAAGCTCAGGGCATACACATTCATTAGACAAAACTTTTTTTCATTTCGGGTAGTAGCTCCATGGAATGACCTTCCTCCGACGGTTTTTCACGCTCCTTCTAGAACTCGGTTTAAAGCACTATTAGACATTTATTTATGCGAATCCTCGCGCTGGCGAGCATACTGCCCCGCGCTGAGAACATAAAGAGCAGTGCTACACCCTTTTTTCACTTGTGCCTTTCAGGTGAACGACAGCCAGTGACCGACATGAACACAAGCGACGCGGGAAACTCAGGAAAAATCCTCGATCCTGTATATTAACGCGTGACTTTGTGAATCTTGCACTATGGAGATACCCCCAGTAAACTGGGACCATGGCTCATCCACACATCTCAATAGTGCGACCGTAACACCCCTGTCTTACGGATCTCAGATCCAGAAGCCTTGAGACAATTTTACTTGCAGCCATTCAGGCTAGGGTTTCTGACATGTACTTTCTGAATTTCGGTTGACTCGAACTTTTAATACACTAATTGTATGAACTTGACTACCTGATAACCCCACTAGTTCAAAGGTTGTGAATCAACATGCCAGAGGCGTGCGTTATTGTGGAAAGCAACAAGTCTAGGCCATATGAGGCCATATATGAAATGATTAGAGATGTTGGCAAGTATGCTGCATATCCCGTTTTATGGTTCACTCATATAGACGAGCATACCAACCAAAGTGAGTCAGGAACAATCTTCATACATCTGGATTTTGTATTTCTCACTCAACTTTTTCAGTGGTTCAAGTTCATATGTTGCTGCTTGCATTGAGCGAGGAACCAAATATTTGTTCGCAACAAAGGTGCTCCAGAAAAAAGTATTCTGCCAGTGAATTTCGTGATGTTCCTTATAGAAACCAGGTGTTCAGGATCCTCGTAGTGTCGCTGTACTGCTGAAACTTCAACACCCAAATATAGTATGACGATTTTCGATTTTCACACCATTTTTCAGACGCGGTTGCGCGAGGTTTTTGAGACGAGTACTTTTTTATATCTTGTTTACGAATTTGTTGAAGGAGAACAGCTCTTTCACAGGTAAATCTCTGTTTCACTATTTTATCACCCCCGACCATACAAGTTCCATATTTCTACTTCAGTCATATCTAACTAAAACCTGTTTGGTGGCGAGAATATCTGTCGAACCTCATATGTCTGCCACCTGCCAAGGAGATAGACTCTGTTGCATCACCGGAGGACTATTGTGAATGGGGCTTACACTGAACCGTGGTTTTCTGTTTTACTGGAATTCTGGTTTTGACTGGCGATTGACCATCTGGGACGTATTTACCAGTGAGCATATTTCTCTACCTTGAGGATTCGGGCGAAATTACCCCGGTTCCGGCAAATTCGCAGACACAAGGCTCATCTTTTGCTTTCATATAGCTAAGGGCCTTTTCCATAGCTTTCACAATGGACAGAGAAATGTGCTTCATCTGTGTGTATGTGTAGAGTGACCAATAGTATGAGCGAGCGGAGCACTAGCAAAGATAACAGGTTAAACTGATTTAAACACGAAAGTCAATTAGCAAATCAGCTAATTAATTCGAATAGATAAAAAATGAAACCCGTTCTCCCACACTTCGTGTATTTATTGTTTTCAAGCCAAAAATGCGGTTGCCAATAACAACGCAGCTGACAAAACAACCAAGAGCGACTAATAAAATTAATTCGTCATCACCCATCAAATCCTTGGGATCCGACTGCTCTTAGTGAAACTTGGCTAACCTGTTCCCTCTTGGAGCATGGAATTTCCCAAGTTGGAACAGATTCCATCATGCAGAACAGAGAGGCTAATTGTGGCGGTATCATTCTCTACTGATACAGCTTCTTAACATTCACATCAGTAGAAGACTTCTTGCTACATGTTAGCGTCACACTATTTTACGGCCAATTTTTATCCGACTGTAGCCGCTGCTTTGTTGTAATAATTTACTGCAGATTAACTAGTGCAATACATAATGACGAAAACTTCAACGATACACCAGGACAGTAATTTTTCTATGGTGGAAAACGTGAATGCTCTATCCCCGTAGGCTCCATTCCCGGACGTAATTCGCTCAAGGGTTAAAGATAAACCGTGAGCCACTCGACGCAATAGCTCAAAATTACAAAACACGCATACAAACGTGTGAACCCACACCTTACTCAGGCTCCGCTACCCTATCCGTATTAAGCACTTGGGATTAGCGAGGCACTGTTGACTGGATCTGTAACCCAATAATCACCGGTCCACTGTGAAGACCAATTAACCCTAAATTAACATCACGTGGCGTAAGCGAACACATATTCAAGAAAAATACGTCATACCGTTAAAGCGTTATAAAGTCTGACGTGTGCTCAAAGACGGAATCCACTGTAAACCCAACAGAGAGGTGAAGCATGCAAAGAATCCCCCAAATACTTTTCTGCCGTAAATAGATCTCATTCCAAACATAAAGTGGGGTTTAAAATGTGTAAGAAGCAAGAAGATTAGTTGAAAATCAAATGTAAGTAAGCATGAAGAACATTATTGGTGCACAGATAATGGCGCCCATAATATAATCGAGAAGGTATATGCACTAATATCAGTTTCTACTTTGGTTGAAAGTGGTGAATTTCAACATGTTTAGAAATAAGTGCAATGCAAAATGTGGAGCAAGCAAAAATGGAACGCATCATTTGTGATAGTCCCTTGGCGAAAGTCTGGACAGTATAAACGTGTTTTCTCCGCAATGTGGCTGCTACACGTGTTCAGAAATTGTCCATGGTCGAGTGGTGGTTGGTTAACACCCTGCTCCCTGCGCACGCGCGAGTCTGTGTATGTTCACTGTGTTCGGTTTTCCTATATGCCGGTACGTTTGCGTGTAACTGGGTGTTGCTATGCTTACTAGACCATACAGGCAGTCAATATAACATGAGTCACTTTTCTGTGACATTGTTTGGAGTGTAGAAAAAAGACGAGTTTCGTGATCTAGTGAGCGACTGTGAGTTGAAAAGTCAAGTATATGGGTAAAGGGATAGCTACAACGTACTAGTCCAGACGGTATAAAAAGAACATACGTACCACGAGGAGTTGAGCAAACTTGCAAAGCGCTTGTTCGGATTGAAGAACATGTTAAACTGTTTGTACAGGCCTGTTAAGCACCCAAAGATGATGGAGCAGGAAACATCCGCCATATGGAAAAATGTTGGTCTAACGTACATTCAAAAGGAAACCACGCATTCAGTAATTAGCCACTTAATGCCAGACTTTGGTTCCATCACAGACACAAGGTCCACTGGTACCGGCAATTGACTTAACAGGTGTGATCAAAACCTTCCCCCACGGCTGTCCAACACCAAAATCACACGCCCCAAAAGATATTTTTGCAGGCATTGCTAACATCATCTTTGAACTCACGGCCCTATGGCAAATGGACTTGTATCACTGTCGAAATTCTTTTGGAATCATTCGAATACTTCAGTTTTTCACAGCGAGGTAAATGAGAATTCCTCATTTTTATCTGTATGGGTGATTGCCAATACAACCTCCCCAGATGCAAATACGTTACCTTTATCCTCCCTTAAAAACAAGCAAGCGAGTCAAAGAGAATTCAGACAGACAGACAGCTAGCCAATACAAGGTGTAGATTAATCTATTCCTGCGGGTTGAGTAGAAGCGTGAACCTAGACATAAAATAAGAAACTATGGATGTTCTTGCTGTGCGCAATTATCCCATGACACCCTACCAGGCCAGTGTCGGAACGCTCCTATGTACCAATGACGGTGCAAATAATGGAAACCGGAAAGCTGAATTACGCCTCTGGTTTAGCACACCAACAGTCAAGTGCCTCCTCTGAATTTTTGATCTCACAATATAAGACGGTACTATGTTAAGCTACATGAAGCAAATGTAGGCTGTATGTCTGTTATTTCTGTGTCCTTCATTGAGTTGATGGTTGACAATCCATAACCACAATGAGGTTTACATGTCCGCTTCAACACTCCAACAGTCAACTGATACTCTAAATCCTTTCCGTTCAAGTTAATCTGACGGTGGTATATACAGCTTGATTTGCGAGGAAACGATATTTTTCGTCATTACACGGTTCGCACTTAGCGTGCGATACGTTTGCTTGATTCAGAAGAAACCATATAGTATATGCATACAGTTAAATGTTGAGTGAGGTTTCTTCTTAAAGTCTGTATTTATAACTTTAAATATCTCTGTTGTCATTCAATCAACTGCTGCTGCATTTTTGCGGGTAAAAAAGATGGACTTCTGATCTAAAATGTTGAAATTTTGCACATACTCTGTATACCTTGGTGAGCTTACGGACGTTATCAAGCCTACGCAAGAGTGTGTTTAGAGCATTTATTTCAGCACGCCGACAGACGGAGGCATTATAATGTAAATGCGTTCCAACTTCTTAAAGACGCAAATAAATGTGATGGTGTTTCCTCGGAGTACTAGATTATCTACGAGGCATTCTACTTACACATGAATCTAGCATCTCCGCCATAATGTAGTCTTTACCTGCTTGTCTTACAGAAGGTCTCTATGTAAGAGCTTACTGTGGATATAACGGCCAAGCTACATACATCTTATCTCACGAAGATAACTTCTCTAAATACCTAACCTTAAACCAACTTGCCATCCTCCTCAAAACTGGTTAACTACCAATCCATCGACACGCCTTATGGTGGTGATATTGATGAGGACTTGCAGATGGGAGTAGAAGACAATCACAAGCTCCAGTCGTCAAGTCTTGCAGAGAAAAGATGTTCGCTTGGACACCTGAAGTTACCTCAATCAATTATGCAATGGCTCCAATAATTTGCACGATCCTCATAAGCAGTGCTGTTTGTCTTAAAGGCTAATAATGGTTTTGCTGAAATATTATCAAGTTTTCTGATCAAATGTAAAAATACAGACCCACATGTCAGGGCTAGATCAAAAGTCAGCTGTTTTAGAAAGGCTAATTAAAATTAAGTAAACTGACTTTAGAGTCACACACTGCCCAAACATTTGGTGGAAACATTTTTTCAGCAATTCACTGGAGAGTGTTTTGCCAATGATATATACTGTGATACCTCAGATATAGTGCCATCAAAAAAATCAGGTGGCCTTTGCGCACGTAAAATTAGGGTTGTAGCAATTGCCCAAAGATTGTGCTAGCCCCCTTTTACGAACCCAGCATGGGAATCCTGATAAAGATGCTGGTTCAAAATTTCACACAAAAATGAATTCATTAACAGCTGATATTTGGTTAGCAATTTTGACTAATCCCGTTATTCCTGAACAATAAGAGTGAAACCCTAAATATGACCTTGTTATGACCTTCATAAAGTGTTGATACAAGCGGGAGTACATATGGTTGGAATAGCCCAAAACTCATGGAGAGTTAGCGTCGGTATTCACTCAGATATATTCTGACGTGCTCGAATGAAAGCACCAACCAAATGTGCACACGATCCGTCTGAAAAGAATGCAAATTTACCACAGATTGCAAGGCCAGAAGTCTGGAACCCCGTCATACATCCCTAAATTTAAATCATTCATTCTGATTTTGTGAGGCACAGCCGTCACGGGTAGTGCAAGCAACTTTTGGCGTGCGGCTAAGTTTCTCAGTCCATCGAATCCGGAATTCTCACTCACCAATTATCCATGGTTTCCTGAAAGTGAAAATAAAAATTCATCCATATTATATATATATATATATATATCTGGACCCTGGTGCAGCGTGATTCAACTCAGACTGAAACTTCAAACTCATCGGTGAACAACGGTACCGATTACTCGGTCGATCATTTTTCTTAGAATAGGTATGAACCAATGTGGCACCGGACATAAATCGATCTTGCGTGCGCGTTGTTTGACATAACACTATCTAAATCAACAGATGATACGCCATCATGTACCATAGATTATTCTACCCGACAACAACATAGCGCCTAACTGTACGGGGAATCATGTGATATGCTGACTTGTAGTTTTCAGTTTTCCTGTTACCGTTACACAGCAACATCTCAGGGCAGCCAGGCACCAAGAAGGTACTACATCTGAGCAGTTGGGTCAATAAAAACTAACTAATGGATCATTTAACCACATATTGTTGTCCGGAACGTTTTTTCATCCTTTACTACTGTAAGAGGTATCGGAATTTTCAATCCTCAGACAAATCCAGCGGATGATATCTCCTAATTTTGTACGTTCCCATGAAAAACTTTAGACGTCCTTAATCATTCCTTCCGTTCTTGCTGTCAATTAGCAGGAACTGCAACGAACTACTCTTCACACTTTGCCTTTCGGCCTTTGACTTAGGCTTTCGGAATTGAAGAACTACACGGAGATGACGATTGCTGGGTACTTCCGTCAGATTGTCGAGGGTTTGCGGTACTTGCATGAATATGGAATTATCCACAAAAATTTGAAAGTACGTCATCGGTTCTGAAACTCGGATTCATTATTTCCGGTGTAAATTAGATTGGACAAGAGTAAATTTATCTTGTATGAAACATCTACGTATGGTTGTAACCGTTTTACATTAACCCCACCAGAGCCATAGAAGGCACTACTCAATTATTACGTATGATGTATTCAGTAATTTACTTTTGGCACAAAGAACCTACAAACAAACTTCTTCACGGAAACAATACCCCCTGATCCTGCAGAATTAGTTTTGAAAGCTTTATTTTATACTTTATACCCGAGAGACCATGATACTTTGGTGAAAACGGATTGAAGATAGCAACCGTTCTCCATCTAACTCATAAAAAACAAGGTTAAAAACAAACGGTGTCAGTGCTCTACGTAATATTTTCGCGCTCTGTAAAGATGGCCACTGAGGGTTTTATTGCCCTGAGTGCAAGTATAGTACGGGTGCTTACAAAGTATCAACCCCACCAAAAGTAAATTATCTAGGCTCTAGTTGGTGGGTCAATTTTCCTGTCTAAGGCAGGGACCCAAAATTCGTTTTCCTCATAAGAACTGTACAGAGTCACTGTATTACCATGCTTTTTCATTCATTTACTTTTCGAACAAACATTCTCAATTAATAGTCGCTTAATACGGTAATTCAGTCCCACTTCACTTAAAGTCACGTGAAAATGCTTGAAAAACATTCGCAGAATCACTCTTACTATTGGTGCCGCCAACCCTTTCATGACCCCGAGTTCACCTCCAGATTTCGCGTTAAACTGAGATGTAGTGACCAGTAAACAGCATTCTTGGTTTGATAAAAATGGATCTACAGATCACTACCAGTGTATAAAATCTTTTGAGCAGGGTGGCTATTGCGTCTATTTTGACTGAAAAAGATGACGCCTTTCAGGCTGCCTCAACGTTGCTGCACTTGTACTTTCTGGTCATCAGGAGCGGGCTTATTATCACAGGAAATCAGTAACAATGCGTGTCTCCTCGATTGTTGCTTTTCTTGCCTTATATTGTACTAGCTTTCGTGAAATTAGTATGTAAAAAAACCGGAAAAGGTTCTTTCAAGAGGTTTGTCCACAAATGCAATGGCGAATTCAATCTTAAAATTAAGTCCGGAATCACATATTTTCTATATGTTTCTTACTGCCGGTCCAATACATCCAAGCGGCTGTCTATAAGTTATGCTATTTGGGGAAAACGAATGAACTTCTTTCCTAATCCTAACTGCTGAATTTAGAATGCAATTAAAGCTACCCATCTATTGAGGAGATTTACTTCGAAGCAGCAAACTTTTCACCGACTATTAAAAAAAAGTACATAATGGACATTCACAGTCCTTATTGATGTGACTTTGAGGTCACAGTCACGAGTAAGTTTGTCAGGTGATACTCCTTAGTAAATCGATTGAGTGAACTACTGTTGATTTTAAGGTCTTTGTCAGGTGATACTCCTGAGTAAATCGATTGAGTGAACTACTGTTGATTTTAAGGTCTTTCAATGATGCAGGCATCAAAGACCTTCTTCGTCTTTCGAGGCAGTTCGGGACGAAAATTACTGTCACATACGTTCGTTTGTTTTTATTCTTTTGTCGTGAATAGCAATGCTGTTTTTACCACATCAACCCTTTCGTAATTTTATACCTAGTGCTTTTGCTGGTTCATTTTGATCAGAATTAAAAATCGGGCTCTTCGGCAGCGATGTGTCTAAATGTGTTTGAATTAACCAAGAAAAACATTAGAAGTTCGGAGGGACTGGACGAACTACGACCAAGGTGCAATTCTGTTACCCCCAAAAAAGGAGATTCTCATTTGTATCCTATTGGATGTCAAAGCTTTATTCAAGCAATTTCAGCCTCAGCCTTGTGGTTCTTTGCAATTTAAAGTTTGAAAGTGAATACAGCCTTAACTCGGCCATAATTTTTCGATGTTGCTGTCTATGAGCTGTTAATGAACTGAACTTAGATTGGCTAGCACTGACGCCTTTATCGTCTGCGCAGTTGAAAATGTGAACGTAGTTTTATGGCATTAAACTCGGATGCATTCACGTGCGCATTCGCATGGCGGCTCCTGGAAACAGTCCAATTTAGTGCTTCACTAAAACTGGCCCATCTGTGATTGGATGATGTGAAAACTCACAAGGACACATACCGACTATCGATGAGCTGCAGTGGAAGTTTGGAACAATGTCTAAACTATTCACGGTGCTATACACTTCCTTGTCACCCCGTGTGTTACGCGTTCGACACACAATCTATCCAGGAAAGCAATTCTTATTGGCACTTGGTTGTCATAACAGCGTCGAGGAAACACTGGTTCGATTGTGCTGCGTATGAAACTCGAATGGTTGGATGTATGACGTCGAGGTATCCAAATCGTCAAAAAAGGCTGTGGTTAGCATTCAGAGAAAAAATTGTTGAACACTAGGAAAAATTGCTGCTTTATGTAAGGAATGTTCATTTTGCGAAATAATGCGTGCCGAAACGTCTCCGGCTTCATCAACACCCATAAAATACATAAGTCATACAACGTTTCAAATTGTCACAGATCTTCAAGCAAGTTCGCCGCGAATTTTAAACGGTTCCGGTACTAAGGTGAATTCACCTAGGTGTTCAAGAATTAAACCCTGCGGTAGCCAAAAGATCGGTGTGCTCAACTTACTGTCTGCCGATCGAATGTTTGAAAAGAGCAGCCCACCTGTCCTGACAATCCATTTGTCTCACGATTTTTGTGCTAACTTCTTGACTCGCAAAATTTCGACTATGAATTACGATTCAGTTTATAAACCAGACCCAAAGACTAACTAGTCTATTTTTGAAGACTTCTTTGTGTCGTCTCTTGAACCGAAAAGTTACTTCACTAGATCAGAAATGATAAGGTATTTTGTAGTTGCACGCATACTCTGGGCTCAGCTATCAACCGTTCACTTAGGTTGCTACAACTTGGTGCAAATGATTCGCCTCCGACCTGCACAGACTTTATTCCAGGTTGTCATTTAACTGAACGAGGGACTCAGATGGAAAGTGACCGCTCGAAAAAAATGGTAGCTAGGCAATCATGTTGAGCCAGGATCCCGTTGGTGCGGTCCTAATTTTAAGATCAAGTTCATGTGCTCCTGTCAGTATTTGAGTGCATATATGGCAACTTGAATCTGCCAGTCAGAGTGAGGTGATTTTCAAAGCCAATCTAAATGTTGGTGACGTTGCTGAATACGGGTCGCTCTGGTGCGCTGCTTGGTTGTTCGTCTGTTCACCGATCTTAGCGGTTGGATTGCAAACATCCCTTCATCAGTCGAGACGACGTCTTCAGTGCAGTGTCAATGGCAGTTTAATCCCAATTGGTTGTAAAACGTTTGCAATTCAAGTGTCTAGTTTGGCGAGTAGACCAACAATCAGGTTTGGGGGGTGGATAAAGGCTTGTTCAACTTGGATGCATTGTAGGTTAAAGACATGTCCGTCATCTATCTCGAGCTACTTAACTATAGCAAAGCATGAATATAGACTGACATGGTTGTGTAATATAGGTGAGTAAACCTTCGAAACTCACAATATTTTTATCACACTTTTCACACTGCCGAGAGTGAAAATGGGTGGACAAAAACTTATCATAAACAACAGCCTACAATAAAAAGTAAGCCCGAGCCAGGATGTACAGTGGTTTAGTTTTCGTAGTTTACATTATTGGGATTACCTTGCGCAGAGTCTTGTCATGTTGTGGGAGTGGCACGCAGGCAGGACAACATGCGGGACTGACTCAACAATCGGACATTGGGAAAATGGGTTTGTTGTACTCTAGCAGATCATTTTACTCAACCTGAATCACCTTTTGCTTCTGTTTACATTCAGCCGGAAAATCTTGTCCTCAGTTCTCGTGACGAGAACGCAGTCGTAAAAATAAGTGAGTCTTCCGCTTAGTGTACTTGTCTTTCCGTTATACACAAACGCACAACTCAGAATGGCATTTTACTCGTTTTGTTCCATGGTAAACTTGAATTTAGCCGTGTCTAACAACTTTACAATGAATATCAATTAAAGATCTTTATCGCTGTAGCTGTATGAATCACCACAATGAATGACATGGTAATAATATTTGGAGGCCAGTGGAGATTTTTTTCACCCCGTCTACTTTGAGATAGTGGCCCTTGCCTTGACTTGGGCGAAGGTAATTCTTTGTTTCAGCCGTGTCACACTCAGCGGACACTGTAGAGGCAAGTGCAGGCTTAAATCGATCGGTCTTACACATAATAGGAATCAAAGGGATGCTTGTTTGAGCACATTGTATGTTGAGCAGCTAGGTGCAGCAAAAATGATAGGCCCGTGGCACACGACAAAGAGCACAAGGCTACAGTTAGTGGGACAATAGTACTTTTGAGGCCATAATCGTCAACAAATGTGTCGTTAAAATAGTCCCTCTACGCAACAAAATTTTGAAACGTGTTGGAATAACGAAACCTACATAACGTACATGAGTTCCAGGCAGGGGATGGAGTAATTTCATGTGTACAGTTAGACTGCTAAATGGAAACAACCAAAACCATAATTCTGGAACTAAATGAACCGAAATAACAAAAAAGGTTCCAGGCAGTACGTTTCGAGCAACAAGCACATATCAGCTGGACAGTATTCACTTACCTCTGTAAAAGCACATCGTTGGAGAGGTCAGTAATCTTCCCGAAGATGATATCAAAGTCATCACTTGTTGCACTGAATAGCTGATTTAGTTGAGGTCACCACATGCTTTGAATTAGTAAATTCATTGCCATCGTTGATTTAAACCTACTGAATTGTGTGGGGAGCCGAAAATGTGGCAACGGATGGGTTTTTGTTCAGAACATTTATAAAATTCCAGCTACCCATGGCAGAACTTCAGTCCTAGCTTGTTGAAATGGGACGCTTAAACGAAATTCCTCAATATTGTCTTACAAGAAAAGTGTTCTTTGAGCCTCGAAAACACTGTAGACAAGATATAGTTTATAAAACCACCTTCAAATGCCTGAGTATGCATAAGGTCACACTTCAGCATCATGGTAATATTGACTACAGTTTATAAGGCGTCGCCTGTCCAGAAGGCAAAAGAGTGTAGGCTATCGTTTTTACTCGCTCCATGTTACTCCTGAACAACTTCTGTTGTTCCCTCTAGAGGATAAGTTCACTGCCATGTTGTTCAACCGAAAGATTTGTCCAGTCCATGCAGGGTTATGCAGCAAGAATCAGTCAGCTGTAGCAAACTGGAGTTAATGGAAAGCTTTGGGTGATTCATCTCCTTTCAAAACTGAGTTCCTTCAAGTAATGGTACGAATGCACTTGTAGACGAAAGTAGTTAAGCAAAAACGTTTATACGTGAAACTCACCATTTGTGCACATCGTGGCATCGTAGTATATCGAAATCATCATCCCAGACAATGAAAATTGCGTGAAAGCTTATTTCTCAGCATACATAACGATAAAAATCACCGTATGCAAGACGCAACTAACAGAATTCAAACAGTGGAGAGGAAGATATTTGCAACCGAGCAGCGCCAAAAGAAGATGCGATTCTGGGTCGATTCTACTTAGGATGTGTAAAGACACAAGAAAATGCTCACTTAGCATACAGTTATAACAACACAAGTCGTGGCATGAATGTGGAATTACGGATATTTCTCGCCAGGTCAGTCATCTTTAGCACAGCGTCTACAAATTTGAACTGTTCATTTAGTTATTTCGTTGTCACTAGTAGCATGTAAACAACTGGTGTGATAACCTGACATTTGCCTCCAAAGTTGGCCTCAAAAAGCACATTTTAAACACAATCATCCATATCGACAAATACACTCATTTTCAAATCAACTTGGTTCTCACCGGAGACTCAAGTGAGTCTCTCGTCCATGATGTTCTTCAACTGAATGTACTGCACACAGGCCATTTCATGTTTCATTTCGCAAGATATTCGAGATATCGTACTATATTCCGGTAAAGAAAACTACTCCCGAGTTTGCTTAAAACTCTTCGACAGCCCACGACCGGTTTCGCCCTTCTTGCAGCTCATCAGGTAGGCCCAGTCAACCGGTTTCCGTCAACTTTCTGTTCGACTTGAACCCAAATTAGACTGATTTGCATATCGGTTTGATTTTCACGACAGACTCAACTGAGTCTCTCGTTCAAGCGGAACATGGAGTTGACGGAAACTCAGGGCCCTCCCGTACCTGGTAAGCCCCAAGAAAGGCGAAACCGGTCGTGAGCTGTCGACGCGTTTTCATGAAGAAAAATCATCCATGCGTTTGTACAGTGGCGAATCATCCATTTCTCAAAGGCACAAAAACTGGCATAAGAACTCTCCTGCTCTGACTTCGCGGACCGCATCATTTGTGCTAACAACACTCAATACTGCTTAAAATACTTGTAATGAACGATGTATTAGCATCAAATAACTAGTATTTATTCAGCTACTGAAGATGTTCCGTGGTCTTTCCGAACAATCATTCT
The DNA here is from genome assembly GCF_000715545.1 of Opisthorchis viverrini. NCBI lineage: Eukaryota > Metazoa > Platyhelminthes > Trematoda > Opisthorchiida > Opisthorchiidae > Opisthorchis > Opisthorchis viverrini. The sequence goes on from NW_008751744.1 coordinate 1,232,881, forward strand.
ACAAGCCGCATGTGAACGAACAAAAATTACGTCAAAATCTTGGGATTCTATTACCCTTTGAAAATAAGATTTGTCTGTTCTAAAAATAACGCGAAATTCACAAAGTGCACATAATCGAGAAAATCAAAATTCAGCTGCTTTATGTTACTTAAGTGGCAGTGAAGTGCAGAATAGAAATGGTGGTGTGTGTATTTGGACAGATTTTAGAAAAATGTATTTTGTATTTGACGCCAGCGGATACCATAAACCAGGTGGGCTACGTTGGAGCCTAACATACTTTGGAAAGAGGCGCAGAGAATCAACGGAGAGAGTAGACCAAACTTCAGGGTGAACCAGATTTATAAATCACAATCCAACACTTTTGTTGTCTCAATGACATAAAATTAGCAATCGCTGTCACAACCAGTGAACCAGTAGAGATGAGCCAAAAGATAAAGATCACTGTGAATGCGATTCTGATAAACGAGATTGTTGCCTGTTGTCCTAAGAATAGGTGGCGTCCTGCAAAGTGTGGAATCGACCTTCGTGCAGGTTGCTACGTCGTACCGGACGTTATACAGGTGAACTTTTTCACAATGACTAGCAGTAAAGAACTGAAATTTCTAGCAAAACAAGAGAAGCAAACCAAACACATGACTGTTTATCTAGGAACAAATAAGCCTTGTGGGGTTACACAGGTTGAAAAAACCGCCAGTGTTCTTTAGGTTACCTGAAGTAAGCAGAGCACGGTAGAATTTGTTGACAGGTCTTGTACGTCGTCCTAATACCTAACCCTTTTCGAACATTATCTAGCATGTCAAAATACGCAGAGCGATATTACACCCAACTGGGTTGAGTTATTCCGTAAATTTGCTTCGCTAGAATGAATTTTCTACAATGAATTTTCTTCGTGGACCAAGATTACCAGCGGTTCCAAGCCCTAACTCGTACGACACCGTGAAATAATTAGGAATCAGGTGATGTTGCTCTTTTCAGTTTTGTGGAACGACTATACACCTCATATAATGGACACTTGGTATAATAAGCGGACCACACAAACGTGTGAGATCGTAACGACCTGTGGCCAGAAAGTATGATAAGAACGGACTACTGGTGCTTAGCCCCAGTTGATATAAAACTTTTACCTCCGTCGCGAAACAAGTGATATGCTTTTCAGATTCACATAACAATAATCTCACGAGAGCGGAATCGATAAAGTGTTCTACATCAGATAACCTACTGATATTTCTGTCCGATTATACACGATTTGGACTGTCCGCAAGCTATTAGCAATGTTGTAGAATGTAGGTGGCTCGGGTGCGCTGCTTGGTCGTTAGTCTGTTCGCCGAGCTTGGAAGTTGGATTGCAAACGTTTCATCACCAATCGAGTCGGTGCATGGTTCAGTGGATGGATTCCTCCTCTTCTGCCCGTGGTTATATAGCTTCTAAACAGTATCTGGTAGTTCTGGAAACGGTCTTCGCGTAGTTTGATTGGTTTCCTGTGAATCTGACGTGTTCTCAATTTCCTGTGTCTGGTTGGTTAGTTGCGGGCCAGTCGCAAGCTAACCGCAAGCAAATCGAATTCACTGTTGGATCTTAAAGCATGTATAATTAAGTAGTAATGAGATAAATGAGTAAATAGACAAATAAATAGATAACAGGCAAAGAAATAGACAGTAATTAACCGAGTGATTTGCAGGAAATACGACCGTATTGCCCTCAACTTGAAAAGTCCTTTACCCATCCTGTTACCGACTGTCAGTCGTGGGTGGATTCATTGCAGTGACAGACAGTGTGAGCCTTCGAACAAAAAACGGCCAACATCCTTTAGGTCAACTGTCAGTATGACCGCACGATTAACAGTTTTTCTTTCAAGCCTGTGCCTAATATTATAACGGGGATGCTGCAAAAGATCGATTGTTTTAGATGACATGCTAATCAGCACTGAGGAGGCGGGTAACACAGTCCTCTCCATTTCTTCATTTTCACACTTATGAACGAGGGTGAAATTTTCGTAAAGGAAATGAGATCATCAGACGCGAAATACACTCGGAACAAATTAAATTTGGCCTTGCGAGAGGCTCACCTGGAACCTAGCTGAATCTCTCGTTTGTGATGTCGAAAAATTTTCAGCAACCTTATGAGTAGTGCATTACGAATATCAGCAGATGCACCTATAGAGTGCAGATATTTCGCTGAGGCTCGTTCTTCAATGACCTTTTTCTCCATGTATCGGAAAAACTGTTGAAGACTGCTGGAGGAACTACTTATTTGGGAATCCTTGAACCCGGCATGTCACTGAGAGGAAGCTCCATGGGATAAAAGTACCCCATTTTTGCAGCACTTCACAGGCATTGTCATAAAAAGATGTCTCTTTATCAACAAAGTAGGGTTTCTCTAGCTTTTGTGTGCAATCAATCCTGTTTACGATTCAAAACCATACACACCTACAAAGACTTATAAAACGTGTTGGACGTCGGACCAAATTTATTTTCCTCGGCTGAGGTTTGTTACACTAACCGCAGACAGTAGTTCGAAAAGGATCAAGGGACGATTTCGCTGTAGCTTAGTCATGTTTCGCAAAAGCTGAGGCGGTTGCTACCGCATTGAACCTCGACCTTCTAAGCCCCATCCCTTGAAGAGGTGAAAGGTGGTCAATCCGTTCCCAAGTTGGAAAATTCCTGATTGAACATCTTAGTGAGGCTAACAAGTCTCTTATGCATGAGACTCAAATAGGTCTCTCGTTTACGACTGTAGCACTTTCTGGTGGGAAATCATATTATTGCACTCATCGGTGAGCTTCACTGTCTACACTAGTTGGTCCAGCATTGGAGTTTCAGCCCTCCAGTTTCATTACCTACTACACCGTCCGCAAAACTGCCATCTTTTGATATCTTTATTTCGTCAGTGGTAAATAACATAACAACTGCAACAGATATGTTTTACGACTTTGAAGAGTGAAATTCATCTTGGTAGGTCTGAGTAATGCTCCGATCACACTTGATGTGGCATGCCGAGCAGGCGTCTAGGGTGATTTCCCTGACAACAGTGGGCCTAAGTAACATGATATATTCAGAAAACTGTGTTTATAAACTCCAAAATATTGCATTTTTTTATTGATCATTACAAACGGAGTGAAATTTTGAAAAGTTCTGCATCCTTGTAGCCAAAAGCTGCCAGCACAGGGCTAAATCTTGTAGCCCAAATTATCCCTCAGTTCATCCCACATAATACTTCGGCAGAATATCCCAATGTAAGAACGACGGCCACACTGAGACATATATTCAGGAAATTGTGTTCATAAACTCCAAAATATTGCATTTTTTTATTGATCATTACAAACGGAGTGAAATTTTGAAAAGTTCTGCATCCTTGTAGCCAAAAGCTGGCAGCACAGGGCTGGATCTTGTAGCCCAAATTATTCCTCACTTCATCCCACATAATACTTCGGCAGAATATCCCAATGTAAGAACAACGACCACACTGAGACATGGTCTTGATGTCCCGTCCTCAGCTGTCAAAATATATTTTCTCCATAGAAAACATTTTGGTCTTGTCCCCTGATCTTGGCATCCAAGGCACCAGAGAGCGTTGAATACCAGCTTTGACTCGACGTTGCGTTCACTTCACAGTCAACCTCTTCTACTAGTACAACTATTCCACACCAAAGGAGAGCCTTTGATTTGTGTTTTACTCTGATAGCAGTTAAACCCACCACCAGCCCATATCCTTTGCCAGGTCTTGAATTTATGGCAGTACATAATACGTGAACAGAGAGTAGTTTACCACTAATCGACCAGCGCGCGCTGCGCTCTCGAGTTATCGTGCCTTAACAGTCGATCACCTGATTGAAGTAACTGATTTGCTGGACGCCTCCAACGACGATCCAGTAAGTGTAATTGGTGTGGAAAAGATAGAAGAAGTGCGGTAGGGGGACTACCCAGACAAGTACGTTTTGAATGCGTATTCCATAGATTCGCGACCGCCTACAACTAGCTAGACTCGTGTTACAACATGGCGCGAATAGCTCTTGCTGGCCTTCAGCAATAAGATAAGGGAATCATAGACGTAATGCGCTACGTATACGGTTAATGAAAACTCTCCGACAGCCCACGACCGGTTTCGCTCATCTTGGGGCTCATCGGGTAGCAGCAATCCCCGAGTTACTGTCACTCTTATGTTCTACTTAGACCCAAATCGCTTCAGCACGCCACAAAGGAGATATTCAGACGGATTCAGCGTGAGTCTCCCGTCAAAACCAAAATGGTATGCAAAAGAGTGTAGCGTTTCGCTAACTTTACTTACCTTGAAACTTCTACTGGATGTGTGTTGCAAAATACACTTTTTGCCTAATCCCATTCACGTCAGTACATTTTCACGTTGAGCATTATAACGTGAGGACATTTTGGCATCACTCACCACAATGAAATGATGAGTACTCGTTGAGACAACATTCAGTAAACAATCGCTACCTATCGAAGAGGTCTTTGAAATGACAACTTCTCGATCCTTTCCAAGATTTCTCTTATTGATCCCAACAGTGTGTCTTTTGGAAACCTGACTCAGCTTATCTATTTCTGTCATCGCACCAAACAGCTGACGCCGCACTGCACAATTTTATGATTGAAGATATGGACATCGAAGTATTGTGTTGCAATACAATTTTCTGTGCCCCTGAGCTGCTGACAAGTCGAATATTTGACAAGACGTTCGACCTTTGGGCATTGGGAATCATCCTACATATTATGTAAGTTCATTTGTTGTTCTACTGGGAGGAACGCAGTTAGGTTACGCCATTGCTAGCCAGAACATTCATTGGTACGGTGTACATGTGCTAAATCAACTACTGGGAGGAACGCAGTTAGGTTACGCCATTGCTAGCCAGAACATTCATTGGTACGGTGTACATGTTGCTAAATCAAAGAGTTATTCGAGTTTATGCGGTTATCAGGTCCAGGAAAATTACTTCCTTGATTCGTATCAGAACGACGGCTCCCAGTCTTGTTTGCAAAGACAACAAACAACGGTAAGAGAAGCAAGGAAAGAGTACTAGCCACCGTTCGATACTTATTATGAAAATACTCGGCCGGTTAGGTCTGCAACTTGAAAAGCTTATCGTAGTTTTCATTATATGGGACAGAGTTCTTCATGGAGGTTTTCCCGTTTGACGACTGGAAAAATTCCTCAAGGAAATAAAAATAGTAACACTCCTTCACTGTAACACCCGTTCGGTTCCCAAGTGACATCCAATCCAAATGCAGCGCAAGAGCTGAGATTTTGCCTGGGGCAGTTGAGATGCACAAGTTGGTTTCTACCCACGGACCTTTCTGTCTGTAATTTTGCGCCCTAACCGCTGAGCCAGTTTCAACCCAGCATAGGGTCGTCAGTAACTCGTCAAAAGTTAAGCTTGTCTGGATAAAAAGCAATCGGGAAGAGACAGTTCCGTCTCAGTCGTTTCATCAACTTCGGTTGAAATGGACGGATAAAAAGTATCGACATGTTTCATATAGCTCAGCACCACCTATTGACCTAGAGTCTCATCGTCATTCACAAACATGGTTAGAGACTGTGTAAGCTACAGCTGATTTCACACTCGAACTGTTTGGCCAACATCCGTCAAGCATTAAAACATAAACAACGGCCAAACTATCCTTTGAAGTCACAAGTGAATTTGAACATGAATGTCCTAGTGTATAGCGCCAGCTCGATTCAGACCCTGGTTCATGCATGTGGATAAAAAAACACTAGTAGCTGCTGGCAGTTACACCAAAAATTTATTTTCATTTCGACACTACTGCGCTGCTCATTCCATCCTTTCCACACAAGCTCACATCAGATTTCTTTGAAATTTTGGTTGGACCCCAAACCAGTAAGAGGTCCTTCTACTAGTCTGATAAATTAATAGCGTAAGTGGCCAAAGAACAAATGATTCGCACCTTACTGGTTCTGCTGAAGTTGTTCACCATGCTCACATTCTCCCCCCTCACAGGTTATGCGGGTCCGACCCGTATTTTCCAAAAACAGACAGCGAACTCTATCGGGCCATCTTGAATGGGGAATTGTTGTTTGATAATGAAGCTTGGGAAAAAGTGAGCTGGAATGGACGAGACGTGGTCAGGGGGTTGTTGGTGGTTGATCCGCCCCAGCGATTGAATACAGTCCAGGTGCTCGAACATCCGTGGGTATCAGGAAGATACACCCCATCTGAACCACATCTGCAGTTGTCACAAAGCCAACTGATACAGTTCGTTGAACGTCGAAAAGAATGGGTAAGCTTTGTCCGCCAGTGGATACGTATCTGTTTTACACAATGCTGCTGGTTGTTGACAAATTCCAACGGCAAAGTCATCCGCTTACTATGTTTCATTGAGGCCCCATCGCTAAATTTCTCTACTTGAATAGAACAAAATGCCACACCGTTTGATCCCTATGGAGAAATCTGACACCAAGCTAGTGTATTTCGTAGTCCCGAACAGTGACAAATAGCCAAACAACGTCGATATGCGCAACCAAAATTCTACCACAACGGACAATTCAGCAGAACATAGGCTTTCAGGTGGATAACTCGATAGTATGGACAAGTTCAACGGCCCGGATAGTTGCATACACTGCATTATGGCGGAAAGAGAACACTTTCCCAAATCTGGAATGCAAATGTAGGCTTTATTGATGGTATCAGTCATGGGGTCATACCATTCTTGATGGTGTTTATGATGTCAACATTACACCAGTCTGCCTGGCATAGTTTGGATGCATACATGTGACCCATACCTGCTCCCTAATCTGTTACAGGAAGCAGACAACGGAAGACGTCTGTTACACTCTTTAGAAGCACTGCCAGGGTCAGATCTACAGTATGTAGTTGTATTAGAGGTCCTTCCAAAGAAGTGGCTCGCGCAAGATAGGCGAGTTTAGGAGAGCTGCATAGGTTACGGTTGATTATTTATCCGCCTTGCACACAATGGAACCCCTGTTTAGCACAGCTCCCTAGTTTAATGTTAAGGCAACTCAGAAGCAGTCAGCCTGGCAGCTGGTGTAGCCACCCAGTCACCCACATACTATACTGTCTGTATTGCTAGCCAGAACATTCATTGGTACGGCGTACATGTTGCTAAATCAAGGAGTTATTCGAGTTTATGCGGTTACCAGGTCCAGGAAAATTACTTCCTTGATCGGTATCAGAACGACGGCTCCCAGTCTTGTTAGCAAAGGCATCCACCAACGGTGATAAAAGCAAGAAAAGAGTACTAGCTACCGTTCGATACTTAGTATGAAAATACTTCGCCGGTTAGGTCTGCAACTTGAAAAGCTTATCGCAGTTTTCATTATATGGGACAGAGTTCTTCATGGAGGTTTTCCCGTTTGACGACTGGAAAAATTCCTCAAGGAAATAAAAATAGTAACACTCCTTCACTGTAACACCCGTTCGGTTCCCAAGTGCCATCCAATCCAAATGCAGCGCAAGAGCTGAGATTTTGCCTGGGGCAGTTGAGATGCACAAGTTGGTTTCTACCCACGGACCTTTCTGTCTGTAATTTTGCGCCCTAACCGCTGAGCCAGTTTCAACCCAGCATAGGGTCGTCAGTAACTCGTCAAAAGTTAAGCTTGTCTGGATAAAAAGCAATCGGGAAGAGACAGTTCCGTCTCAGTCGTTTCATCAACTTCGGTTGAATTGGACGGATAAAAAGTATCGACATGTTTCATATAGCTCAGCACCACCTATTGACCTACAGTCTCATCGTCATGCACGAACATGGTTAGAGACTGTGTAAGCTGCAGCTGATTTCACACTCGAACTGTTTGGCCAACATCCGTCAAGCATTAAAACATAAACAACGGCCAAACTATCCTTTGAAGTCACAAGTGAATTTGAACATGAATGTCCTAGTGTATAGCGCCAGCTCGATTCAGACCCTGGTTCATGCATGTGGATAAAAAAACACTAGTAGCTGCTGGCAGTTACACCAAAAATTTATTTTCATTTCGACACTACTGCGCTGCTCATTCCATCCTTTCCACACAAGCTCACATCAGATTTCTTTGAAATTTTGGTTGGACCCCAAACCAGTAAGAGGTCCTTCCACTAGTCTGATAAATTAATAGCGTAAGTGGCCAAAGAACAAATGATTCGCACCTTACTGGTTCTGCTGAAGTTGTTCACCATGCTCACATTCTCCCCCCTCACAGGTTATGCGGGTCCGACCCGTATTTTCCAAAAACAGACAGCGAACTCTATCGGGCCATCTTGAATGGGGAATTGTTGTTTGATAATGAAGCTTGGGAAAAAGTGAGCTGGAATGGACGAGACGTGGTCAGGGGGTTGTTGGTGGTTGATCCGCCCCAGCGATTGAATACAGTCCAGGTGCTCGAACATCCGTGGGTATCAGGAAGATACACCCCATCTGAACCACATCTGCAGTTGTCACAAAGCCAACTGATACAGTTCGTTGAACGTCGAAAAGAATGGGTAAGCTTTGTCCGCCAGTGGATACGTATCTGTTTTACACAATGCTGCTGGTTGTTGACAAATCCCAACGGCAAAGTCATCCGCTTACTATGTTTCATTGAGGCTCCATCGCTAAATTTCTCTACTTGAATAGAACAAAATGCCACACCGTTTGATCCCTATGGAGAAATCTGACACCAAGATAGTGTATTTCGTAGTCCCGAACAGTGACAAATAGCCAAACAACGTCGATATGCGCAACCAAAATTCTACCACAACGGACAATTCAGCAGAACATAGGCTTTCAGGTGGATAACTCGATAGTATGGACAAGTTCAACGGCCCGGATAGTTGCATACACTGCATTATGGCGGAAAGAGAACACTTTCCCAAATCTGGAATGCAAATGTAGGCTTTATTGATGGTATCAGTCATGGGGTCATACCATTCTTGATGGTGTTTATGATGTCAACATTACACCAGTCTGCCTGGCATAGTTTGGATGCATACATGTGACCCATACCTGCTCCCTAATCTGTTACAGGAAGCAGACAACGGAAGACGTCTGTTACACTCTTTAGAAGCACTGCCAGGGTCAGATCTACAGTATGTAGTTGTATTAGAGGTCCTTCCAAAGAAGTGGCTCGCGCAAGATAGGCGAGTTTAGGAGAGCTGCATAGGTTACGGTTGATTATTTATCCGCCTTGCACACAATGGAACCCCTGTTTAGCACAGCTCCCTAGTTTAATGTTAAGGCAACTCAGAAGCAGTCAGCCTGGCAGCTGGTGTAGCCACCCAGTCACCCACATACTATACTGTCTGACTCACAATCGCTCACTGGATCGCGAGGCTTGTCTTTTGTCTCATGCGCACAAACACGTCGCATTAAGCTGGCTCATCGGACATCGATTGTCTGCACCGCCTAGTCAGTGTAGCAACCACTCATGTGCCGACGCGCCCACATACACGCACTGGGACCTACATAAAGGGAAACCGAACCCAGTCAGGACACACAGACTCGCGCGCGCGCGCAGGGAGCAAGGAGTCAGCCAAGCGCTCCAAGTCCACGGACAATCATGGAACACGTGTAGCAGCCATACTGCGAAGAAAACACGTTCGCACCGTCCGGACTTTTACCAAGGGACTCTCACATACGATAAGTTCCCTTTTGACTCGCTCCCACTTCACACTGTATTTATTTTTATACGTATCGCAACCATGCTAAAAACTTCTATTGGTGCACATACACCTTCTGATTTGTATTATGGCTATCACCACCTGTGCACTAATACTTCCTCTCCTTGAGTAGGGATTCCTGAGGAAGAATCGTCCAGTGACATACGACTCGAAAGCGCAGCCAACGAGGTCAATGAGATGGTCACGCAAGCTATTGTAAATTTTTCAAGGTTGCTGTAGGGTCCGGCGCCTAAGGATCTCACAAGACGATGGCGACTATAAGATCATACGCAGTTCGTAGCCAGTAGTCAGTAGGAGCAGTCAGACGTGAGCAGCAGATGACGTATTGGGGACTGACAGGAACTGGTTCTACAGACAATGGATTAGTAAGCATCATGAATTAAGCAAACGTACAATCAATAATGACGCAATCAGCAGGATCGGAAAATAGTCACTGACGCAGTGGGGATTTCTAGAAGCAACAACAGGTAAGCACCACATGATGTACAAACATACACATGGGGACGGTTTGACAGTATGAGTTGGCCGTATAGAGAGATAACGGCGCAGGAATCAGTACGTTCGGGATGTGAGGGACCGTCTTACGGTCGGCGACGCGCCGCGGCAGCTCGTGTCACGTGACAAGTCAGATTTCGCGGTTTCGTCCGTTTAAAATAAATCTCGCCAAAGAATATCTGACAGGTACGGTAAATGAGTAATAGGCCACTCAAGGCGTCAGGTTGGTGTGGTGGATGGTGTGTTCACCTACAGTCCGGAGATTCAGGGTTCAACATCCGGTCGGTCCGCTTTTCCGTCGGAGTGGACGCTCGAAAATAGGTGCAATCGTAACGGACGGGCAAAAAACATTCACATCAGTTACTGAGGAATAAGCAGACCTTAAGTAGAGACGAAACAGGGGGAAAGGAAACAGCAAGGAAACAAACCGAGGTCATAATGAAAAGGTGTAAGTCACGTTATTTATGAGTAGTCAGATAACAAGGAAATTTACCGCGGTTCACCGTTGATTCACAGGGGGAATCAACAGTTGCCCTTATTAGCGATTCAACTACGAGGGCAGACGTACGTGTGGTCAGCTGGAAAAGCTTAAGCTTGTTCATCCTGCCTCTCAAACATAGGTCCAAGTCATAATTTTTGTGGCTAATGTAAGAGATTTTGAATGCCGGACATCCAAAACCACCAGTGGTTCTTCGCTGGTCCAAAAAGACTCAGAACCACTCTATGCTCTTGCTTATGGTAGCCGGATGTATAAAACAACCCATGAGAGTAGCAACGAAAAATGCCTTCAGAAGTTAAGACGACTAAATGAATCAGATGTATTCACTTCTTTTTGTCAACTTGAAACCTTCGAATGGCCATCAATTGTGGGGAAATCGATGCACTTGTTTACGAACTTCTTCCTTCACCACTGCTATTCATACTCGCTTGAATTGGTATTCCACACATTGGGCAAAGCATTCTCAATACACATTCGCAACCCGATGATATATAATCACTCGCAAATTAAGTGGATTTTGATAAAGCCCAGCTGGATCTCTTGTTTAGAATATCCTATCCTAGGACTATGTTCCTTGATTAGACTGCACTCATGAGGTGTATCCGGTCCAGCCTGATGTCCAAATGTTCTACCAACCTTAAAGGTAGTATCATGTCAAAAATGTGATCGTTCTTCTCATGCTACCTGTGTATGCACCTACTCCTGTTCGAATCGATCAAAGCGGTCTTGTTATATTAGTTACAGCTTACATGACTATCTCTTAGACGTGATATAGTTTACTAGTGACAAGAATGCTTTTAAGTATCGGGGTGTTCGGGACCATGGATCCAGTTCGTGGATGGACAGTCTTGTATTTTTGCGTATTCCACCGAAGGAGATTATGTATCTTTGACTTAGGATAAGCTGGGATTTCTCACTCACATCTCATCTGCCTGTTCCACGTGATTGTTGCCCGTGCTTCCTTCAGGATGGCGCAAACCGCGAGGTGGACAGCACATGACTTGGTAGAAAGGCGTGAAAGAGATCACGAGAAGTTTGGGTGTTGTTGGTGTTGTGAGACTTCCAGGATGGGGTCCCCGTGACCCCGTCTGTGCAAGAAATGACGGCTAATCGATGTCAGTGGCGTTCTTGCTGTCNGGTTGTACGGCAGTGAAGCATCAGTGCCAACACTGATGTTGCTGTCTTTGATGATGATGATGATGATGATTGTTGCCCAATCAACCAAAGTTGTTAAAGCGTAAGATGTACGCTTTTTTCATCCGAAACCAAATAGAGCAAACTAGGGTCCAAAAAAGGGCTTATAATTCATTCATACTGTTCGTCCTAGCTTACTAAGGGGTCAATTCGTACTAATACTACGACAGACTGTGTTTCGCAGGTGTTTTATCACTAACACGTCTCACCATTATGTTCGTCATTCAGAATCAGCGAACTTCGTTGAAACGGTCCAGCAAGCCAAGCCTCTCCTCTATGGGTGGAGTAAACTGTGGACAGAAACCCATCAGGCTGATCGACGTTTGATAGAAGGCACCAGGACAATCTGCAATATAAAGTTTTGTTTCAATCTGATCTACCAAGAATGTCCGAGTGATGCGATATTTCAATGTCATTTAAATAAAAACTTTTTTGGTTCTGCTCATGTGTCTATTAGTTAGTAGCAGAGGAGGCTGAATGATAACACGTCTGGTATCCGATCGTTCAGTTGAAGTTTCTTTCATTCTACCCGTTGGTTGGTTGGTTTGGATTTATTCCTTTTGGGAAGATATGATTGCGAGTACGAAAATGGTATCTGCTCTTTAACTACATACAATGCGCTACTGCAAGGTGCGGCTGGAAATCAATACCGGAGGATTTGATGCCTTCAGTTTCTATCCGGAAGACCTAACTAAGTTTTACGGAGACAACAATGTTGAGGGTTTTTTATGTTTAGACAGACCTTTTTGAAGTGACATATCATCATTGTTCCCTTGAGAAGCGCTTGAATTCAACGCAGAAGCTGCTATTGGACTCCTTTCGTTGCCTTTGCTATGTAAACATACACTTGGTTAACAGTGACTCTTCAAGCCTTATTCGAAACGGGAAGGCATGCTGGTTCCGACGACTTTTTATTCACGTTGGATGTAATATAGTAAACTCTGCTGAACAACACCAGCTGACAGACAGCTGCTTGATAACGAATGCAGAAGACCACCAGAACAGCTAATTTATCATGACCATCGAATCCGTACAAAGAGTAGCCGATAAGTTATCGGGCGAAAATACTGGCCACTGGAACACTGGACGGTTCCAAACTGAGATTAGTTTTGAGAATTAACTCAAAATAGTGACCTGCGTAGTTCTCGAACGGTCACGATACGAGATGGGCAAACAAACTAAGGAAGTGATATGCCTCATTTTTCCAACCATTAGTCAATACAAACGGAGCTGTTCAGTGTGTTGATTTAAATAGAAGCGCTGAAGTGCCTTTGAGCGTACCAGCGACATCCTATGCTCGGCGTCTGAAGATAGATCAGGAAGGTATATCTACTCCAGAAAGGTGGCGTAGATGGTGGTCGTTGGCTTGTTCGCTGAGCTGGGCAGTTTGATTGCAAACGTTTCATCACCAATCGAGGTGATATCATCAATGGGTTATTGGGGAGCGTAGTAGTGCGTAGCGGTGGGTTAGTGGTTGTCTCTACTTTTTTACCCTTTCGCGGATAGCAGTACGAACCTCATATCGCCGATTACTGATCACGATTAATTTACCGAAGAATTGCTAATCTGAGGAGAATAACCTTGGCTTCAACTGTCACAACAGTCTACTGTCAGTCCCACAAGTAGTCTGGTACTGAGTTTATGCTTCGCTAATATCTAGTGGATTCGGATTCTACATCTCTACACTAAATTTTGGCACCAACTCAATACTTCAAAGCATTCTTGCTTTGGTATTGATTGTGCCTTGTCATGCTGATATTTTACATGATTAATATGACAAATCTGAGCACCTTTCGCTGAAGTACAAGAACGCTTACATGTCAAACATTCTGTCCACTTCAGCTCCGATCTCCAAAAACTTTCTGATGCTGAAGTGATATATATCGGGATAGGAATTCCAATGACCGTTTCCCCGGATCGGTTTTCAAAAAGAAGAGTTCGTTTGATGGACCTTTTTCATCGGTTTCAACAATCTAAACTTAAATGTAGCATTTCTCCAATCATCCTTCAAATACAGTGAGGAGGAAACACTTTCTTACCCTTTAAGGATATACAGTGTATTGATCACTAGCTAATTTAAACAGTGCTACGAGACAGCTGGTTGCAGTATATTCCTTTTTCATGTGTATTATTACAATACTCCGTTCCTCCCCATAAAATATCCATTTGAGCGATAAACATAATATCCATTAACAGCGACAAATGAAAAATATTTCACTGAGAACACCGCAAAAATGACCGTTTTTTTTAACCAAGCATTCATTTCTGAACCAAAGACAACGATACGGTGATTTTTAAACGAATCTGTTGTTTATGTTTCAGTTTTTACAACTTTTCATTGTTTATTTTTCGTTTAATATTGGTGATAATTCCAACCGAGTTTTGATGCGATCCAATTTTTCGTTTGATTCCAGATTAGCGCGGCTACCGCTGGGGACTTAGTTGAAGATTCCGAACGAATTTCAATGAGTGGAACGGAGAGAAACGTTACAAATAATGTAAGCGTGGTATGTATTTAACCTCGCAATGTTCCACCCGAGTGTTTCATCAAGAGGCGTCGCTGTTTTTCCGAAACGGACTGATATTGATCTTTCTCCAGGCTTTAGTCAATATGCACCACTTGTGACATCAAAAAACATGCCACTGGATCTCAGAACACGCATATATCAGACCACACTGCGATGAATTCAAAGACTTAGCCACTTCCGTTGGATAATTTGAGACACCTTCAGGTCAGAACTATAGCTGGAACAAGCTGAAACCACCGAATTCGGAATGAAGTGATCAGGATACGAGTCTCTAGCGTAGTGGAAAGTAACTCAATCAGAGGATGTACCTAGTAATGCAGGTCAACGTGGCTGGGGCACGTGTATTCCATGAATGCTCACTGTTTTCTGATATGGAAATGAAAGATTGAAACGACCGAAGATTCCCGTAGTAAGATAAATGTTTTATAAACCGAAGCCAGCTTAGAATCAAGATTTTCACGTATATTAGGAGTACTAATTTTTTTGTTCCCGCCTACCATTTCCACTGATTTGTAAACTGATTTGTGCGGTCCATTAATCATCAAGGCACAGTTTTACCGAGTGCTGGAGGTACATGTGGGATTAGGTGGAGACTATCCAGATTTTCAGTGATTTTCGGTGCCATTGCAGCTAACGCAAACGAAAATCGAAGCTCAACGTGTTCGGGGGCGAAAGAACTGAATAAGGTAACACTACACCTGTGGTACCTCCAAAACTACAGCAGATAAGCGTCCCCGACCAAGATAGCAGCACCTGAAACGTAGGGAGCGTTCGCACGGCCACCGTTTCCTTAAGAAGGATAGAAATTCAGCCCATCAGGACCTATTGCTCGAACAGAACAAATGGGATCGGATAGGCGTTCGAACAGTGCCTTCCTTCATTGCTAGTCCATTAAATTAACCCCATTCTCACTGTAACATTTCAGATCAGCAATGGAAATTACGAAGAACAAACCGGCAGGCCGAAGCATGGTGACACAGCAGAATCGGATTCATTAGAGGTTTGTAATTCAAACAACTATGTTATACTCCAGACTCACTAACTTCACTAAACATATGTTGTGGGAACTCTCGGTTCAATCGTTAGTTCCGATGTACACACCTGGAAGAAGTTTTCACTCAAACTTACTAGTGAACCGAATACCAGCTGCGAGATGCACCACGTTTTCTAGTCAATCTAACCACATAGGTACTCTCATGTAATGTGATTCCTAAAGACTGCATTCTGGTAATAAGATCCCGCAACCAACCGGTGTGATTTGTTCTGTACTCCTTAGTCAGCTCGATTATTTCAGCACACCTACCTCCAGCATTCAGCTTCTCCTCACACTATGATTCCAAAAGATGACATTCGAATATAGGTCAATAGAAGGCTTTTGCAGCCGAAAACCACACCGGGACATCAGTGTTCAACACCGATGCATCACTGCCGTACAACCATGATTTATTTGAAAGTCTTATTGTAAGGAAAATAAAGTTGGACGTGGAAGGGACTTAGTGCTAGCTTAACACAATCATTCCGAGGTGCCTATACCTCCAGACATTCACTCAAGCGATCTGGATAGAAACTGACAACAAGAACACCACTGACATCGGTTGGCAGCCATATCTTGTGGTGTCTCCAACTAGGCAGTGAGGATCACGTGGTCCCCATCCTGGAAGACGAGTGGCACCGTCAGCACCCAAGCGTTTCGTGATCTCCTTCATACTCCTTTGCCAAGTTTAGGGTTGGTCACCTCCCTGTTTACGCCACTCTGAGTTGGGCATGGAAAACAGCACTCTCTTCGGCAAACGAAGAGAGTTCAACGCTGAAGTCGATCCTCTGGATAGACGATGTTCCTCATCAGGCAAATTACCGACTCAAACCTGTGTATGACTTTTTTTTACATTATTTCTGTAAGTTCTCCGCTCTATAGCGTCCGCTGGACTGAAGCCGTTCATTGAACTTTGGAGCTAAACTGAATGAAAAGGACGATTTTGTGCTCATTTGTTCCATAGTTTGACAAACCATTGTGATGTTCATGCTTCATAGTACGCATCTGCTACTGACACCTTACCAATTTCACACTGGCAAAAAGAATTCGCGCCACGTTCAAATGTTTATGGAGCCAGTGCGACTTGGCCAAAAACCTGCGGTCCTAAGAGAGGGAAAATAGAATAACTTGTGCCAGCAGAATACCTGGTTCATTTTGCGAACTGTTCTCACGGAGTAGGTGGTTTGAGTTCCTACCAAAGCTTACCAGAATTCCATGCTATTTGGCTGACGCAGATGTGTTCCGAATACTGCCAGCTGAAAAAAGTTCCAACCTAAAAGTAATCTATCCAGGTAAATGAAACACTAGAAAGACCCATGAGCAGACGAAACCGAAGTAGATGTATCTGTGAAATACACTCATTTCCATACTAATTTGGTTTTGACGAGAGGTTCATCTGGAACCCAGCTGGATATCTCGTTCACGATGTATCTGTGTTTCATAGAGATCATCTTCACTAGGGGAAGCTATTTCTTCAAATCGCCATCGTTTGAACAATTCCACCCTTGTTCTGACACGATCATTCTTGTAAATTCGCACTAAAACAAGTACTGAGGAAAGGAAAGTGATCGAGCACAAATATAAACACACGAGTGTAAATATCGAAAGTTACAAGTTCCAGGGAAATACATCCGGCCGTCCTTTGAAAAGTAGTCAAAGGAGCCCACGTCCATCTTGGACGTGGTACCCATCATGGTTTCGTAATGTTCGGTGAATGTTGAGTTTTTTTTTATCGTGGAATACAATCCTATTCCTTCCACACTTGTTCGTTAATAACATGCCCCAAAGTGTTGTGTCCGGCCAAGGCAGGCAGCAGATTTAGACATATCATCCCGACTTCGAATCTCGTCCCATTGATCTGTGGTGCAGTATTCTATTGTGATGCTAAGTTAATTGTCACACTAAAAGGGAATCGTATCATGGTGGGACAAGCAACCTAGCAATGGTGAATGCCGTACACACCCACAGGGTTATATTACGGGGTCCTCGCAAGGAGGATTGCAATATGTGGGCCGCATAGTGGAAGCGAAACGGACACAGACAACCTAAGAAATCCGTCACGAAGTAATTACGCTATTTGGTCAAGGAGTACCCACAAAACATGATAGCTCATCAGAATGAATAGTGTCCCCACCGCAAAGTTCGCCCGGCGAGATCGTGTTGTGCTTAGTTCTCCAGCCAGTACCATGTTCCCATCAAACGAATTCAGTCAAGTATTTCAACTAGGCTGTTGTTTGATTTGAACTTGTGTTTAGCGGCCGGAAATTTTGTATTCCAAGTAAAAAAAACCCACCGTTAATCCGCATACTACTAACGCGTGAATAGATAATTCAACACAATGGACCTTCACCCAGTTGGTCGCGTACACCAAAACAATCAATTACGTATTGTACCGTAGTTCATATTCAGCCATCCGTAAGAAATACGAAAAAAGATACGAACAATAGGCCGACTATAAACGGTTAGCTTCTTCTCTCTAAGCCTTTTAGTTTGGTTGTTCATTGAATTACCAACTTTCTGCTCAGTCGAAATCCACGTTTTGATTGTGCTGCCTAAGAGTTTGTTAGAACCAGTTCTCCAGTGCTGGTCCACATATTTTTGCCTGTTTCTCTTGGGCGGAAGTGGATTTGAGGTTCTATTGGCACGTGTTTTGAGAAGACGCGTCAGAGGAGCTTTATGGACCTATCTATACCATCACCCAAAATGTGATCGAAAGGTTCCAAGCGATGGAACCGATTACCATTGAAGTGTAAGCCTAAGCAGAGTTTAATCATATAGTATCTGACGGCGTATAATCTCTGACAAATCAATCTTTATCCGCAAAGAAAATTTTATTAATCCATAAGCTCGAAGTTTACTTCACCTGCTAATGTCAAACTGTTTTGTTCTTCCTCAATCCCGATTAGGAAACGGGTACATCCGGTCGTTTCCTGACGGGTAACTACGCTGTGGATAAATATATTTGGATTCACAATTGTGTCTAGTCACCTAGGGGCAAACTGGAATATAAACAACGCAGCAAACTTACAAACCCAAGTATCTGTAATTTGCAGGCCCTTTAATAAAGAACGACAGACACATTGGAAATGAGCAAGCATAAGAGCGTTGTGAAAACCTGTTGTCAGTGTGAATCAGAAGATCGCTGTAGTCAATCTGGTAAAGACTAATGAATATTCTAAGCCCCAAACCAAGCCGCATAAAAGCGAGATGCAGCAATCTTTGGAGACTGGATGGTCTCTTAGTCAACCTGTGCGCAAACCGAGAGTGGCGACTCAGACACGAGCTACTTACTACTGTGAAGTAGTTCGTGTTTGACCTCGAAATGGCAAAAACTGCCCGTCTCTTTCTATTCTGCTCTCAAGGCACTCAAGTTTTGGTAGGCATCGCATCATGTTTTAGAGTGATATGAAATACCAGGTGTGCGATACTTCGGATGAAAACTATCCAACTTTTGAATGATAGTCATATCCACTGTTGAAAAATCTACCAAAAACACCTAAGCCGATTCTTTTTTTAACTGAAGTTTCATGAATTTATTGCGGGACTTCAAATACGCTTTTGCGCACACATGGTGGTGGGAGGATGATTAACCTATAATATTTCCATCATAGACTGGGCAATCTGGGGCTTCTGCAATCCGCAAGCCTTCCGCGACAGGACAGGTCACATTGACCAATTTGAGGTGGATTGACTGCAGCATCCCGAAACGCAGCCTATTGATTCGGCTGCTCAAGTGTGCAAAACATTTACTGCTAAATTTGTGGATGTTTTCGACATTACATCAAAGTGAATTACATTAGGCCGCCCGTAACTGAGCAATTCATCTTTCCCGACCAATAGCTGCCACCCAGGTTTGGTGGTCGGGATCGAGGTGTTGCAGTGATCCCCGGACGACAGTAGCCGGAGCTTCGTTCCTCAGGGTTAATGCATGCCAAGATGGTCAAATGGGAGCAACCCAAGAGCAGCAGGCCCACGTATTACGAGGCAGTCTAGGAGTAATATCATACTGTCCTATTTTATGGAAATGTGAAGAGAGTTGTTTCCTCCAATCAACCGGCTTCTCAGTGCTTACGGGGACGGTAATGCTGCCTTCCCCGGAAACGACGGATTACAAGGGGTAGACTCATATCATCATCATCATCAACGACAGCATGACATCAGTGTTCAACACCGATGCCACATCGGTAGACTCATAAGCATGATTCCTCCCACCCTGAGGATGGGTAGGCCCCCGTAGTCAAGTGGATCACACTGCTGAGTCATTGGCACCGAGTAGAGCTCCTTTACGAAACCGCGATTCTCCCACTACCTTGTTGGTGAGAATTTTACGTCGAAGGTTAAAAGTCAAACAGAACCCTTCTTCAGCCTGGGTAACCGGGAAGTGACATCTGCCCAGACTAGTGGCAGTGACTGGTATCTATAATTTATTAGTCCCATTACCTATTGCCACTCATACCAATACCAATCCATCCGATTGTGGTTCTATAAATCCAACATCTATTCCCAGCTCCCTATTCAGAAAAACGAAGCCTGAAAATGCACTTCCAAAACCAAGGAATCTGTTCAACGAGTCAGCGTTGAGGGTCCACAGTTTATCACGCCGACATGACTGTGTCATGCAACCAGTGTGCTGGACCTATCCCCATGTTTTTTAACTCACTGTATATTTTTCCATATTCTCTATCTTACACACTTACCATAAGATGCAGGGACCCAAACCACCGTACATACTAAATGATCCACGGTTGTGGAACCGAAATGAACTTACGGTGTATGGTAACGCTCTTTTAGGCTGTCATTAATATCTGATGTGACTGCATGGTCGTCTACTAATGGGAAATCAACCATATGAAGCAGATCGCTTCCAGTCCTGCTGGCGATCGCTAGAACATTGGTCAAAGCTGAAAGCCTAAAGAGACTCAAAGGTAGTGGGTTCCCGACAGGGGACAAGGAAGCGAAAGAGAAAGGCCTGTCTAACCTACCCTAAGAGCCATCCGACAGAAGAATCATTCATTCTCAATGAACCACTTCAGATGGTACTTTTACGATGAAGGATTGCCTATCGGCCAAACAGGAGGAAACCATGAAATGCTACTTAATGAAGCACCGCGATCGAAATAGTTGACTGATCCCAGTGCGCTTACAATTTAATTGAGCGACATATTTTCTTGATCCAGTGGAAGGCAGTGCAGACCACTGAGGTGGACGAGGAAACGGATCACTTAAAGCTGTATCAACTCAAAAGGAAATTGGTAACGCACAACCCTAAACACCCTCAAAATGGAAGATCCTTTGGAAACCTAAAAGAGGGAAGTCCGAGGCCGAGGAATAGTTGTGAATATTCCACTTTTTGTGAAATCAGGTCAACTGTCGATTAGGGAACGACCTTCTGTGCGTATGTTAACGACGCCAAAGTTGAGTGAAGTTCCAGAACCAACAGCCAACACTCTTCCGCAGAGTGTACCCTGAAAAGTGATGCGTAAAGAAATCAGGACCATTCGGAAGATTGTTTAGAGTGATGGATACCAATGGAGTTCTTGCTGTCGGGTTCTATTCAGATTGCCTGAGTATCTGGAGGTGTGGGCACCTCAGAATGACTGTAGTAAGCCAGCACTAAGTCCCTCCCCGTCCACTTTTGCTTTTTTCTGCACAATAGGGTCTTCAAATAAATCATGGTTGTACGGCAGCAAAGCATCAGTGTTAAACACTGAAGCCATTCTACCGATGACGAGAGCAATCAACAAAAGCACGTAATAAGCATTTAGGACTTCGCTGTGACAAAACAAACGACTGAAGCAATAAAAATACAACTCGAAACAAGGCGATGGTCTGTCGGTGAGAAAATTCACCTCACCCCTCTTGTAAGGACCATCCCTTGGTAATAACTTCTACACCTCGAGGGAGGGAGGACAACACCCAAGTCCGTGTAGGTTTAACTAGACTGGATGCAATGATAAAACTGTCCATGCGTAATAATTGTCCAGCCACTGACAACGCACATTATTCCTTTGACATGTTAGGCATTGCTTTCCAACAGCAGCCCTGGGGTGCATGATCAGTGCGACCACAGATTCAACCAATGGTGATAATACGGGGTCACGGTGGACACTATCAACTCGAACTTGCATATTTGCCTTATAATGCGCACGTCTTGACGTGTATGGACGGTGAAGCAGCGATGTTTTGTTAAAAAAACTGCTTTTAGCCTATGAATATGTGCTGATCTCCGGTAAGTATAACCGTATAAGAGTCAAAGCGACGATAATGATGAATCCTAACAATGTTGCAAATAGCTCAGATGCATCATCATCATCATCGACAGCATGACATCAGTGTTCAACACCGATGCTTC
>NW_008751744.1:1258606-1262703 GCF_000715545.1 Opisthorchis viverrini
GTGCGCAAACCGTCACACCACGGTAAGGTCCAGTCTCTTCGTGACGGATGCGCTGGTTAGTCGCGGCGAAGTAACTAGATGAACCCAGTTTGGTGTTCAAAGCAACGCTCTCAAGACTGATAAACTAGTGTTTAGATGCTCAGCAGTAGGGAACCCACGACCGCTGACGTGGCGGTGTAATGCAGCCGATGACACTGTTGCATCTACACGCTTATCCTGAACAAATAATTGTTCGATGACTTTCTACGTTTTTGTCTACATAGCTCCATCGAACTGAATCAATTGCCTTCATCTTACATCGGTAGCCAAAACGAACATAGCGTTTACTGCTTGAAAGGCGAACCATACTGATATACACCAACACATAGTTCCCAGAAGTTTCGTAAACCAACAAGCCGTCCGTCCAGCAGCGAAAGCTGCGGTGGTCATATATCACGCATGCCCAACCACCGTTTGTCGAAGGGGGTGCAGTTTTTCTACCCAATTCAGAGTGGCGCAAGCAGAGGTAGCCAACGTTCGATCTGCAGAGAAGTATGAAAGGACCCACGGGAAGTATGAGTAATGTGGGTGCGACTCGTCTTCCAGAATGCGGTCCACGTGGTCCTCCTGTGCCTGGTTTCCGATGCTGCGAGATATGGTTGCCAGTCAAAGTCACTGCCGTTCCCAGTTCCTATTCATACTGTCTGAATGAGTGTCTGACGTAGAAACCACGGAAGGACTGCGGGAGGCTAGCATTAAGTGCCCTCCACGTTCACTTTTGTTCGCTCCATTAAAATGAGGCATTCAGATAAATTATGGTTGTTCTTCGGTAAAATTTCATTGTTGAACATGGATGTGGTGCTGTTGATTGTGACTTTGTTTGGTCGGCGTGTCGCAACCGCTGAGGACTTGTGATTTAACTAGTTTATATAACGCTAACAGCATTAACGTTCTTATTCTCTTTTGCCACAGGTATCAGATGTGTCACAAGAACCTGGAAGTGATCAAGCCCCCGAGCAAAACACGATACATTGGGAACCTAGTGATGAAAGTTTTCACTGACGTTACCATTTCGCTAACGTAGCTAGAAAAAATTTGCAAGATCAAAATATTTTGACTAAATCGGACTGGTCTCCTTTTCGTTTTTCCATGTATAAAGTTTCTAAATGGTCCTATCGGAATAAAGTCATTCTGAGTTAAAGCCATGCACTACCATTGTACATACATTTTACGGGACTCGATTTGAGGTCACAAATGTTCGCAAACCAGAAACCAGCTGTCTGTCGTGTCATCTGAAACAAACACGACAGCTGAAGTGCTGTCAAACTGTTATAATCATCATCAGTTGTAAAAACCGCGCACTCACCGTGCATGGGTTATAGCTACCATGGTTTCGTTCACCAATGATTTAGGGAGGTGGGGGAGCTAGAATTGGAGACATGGATGTCTCCAATGGATGTCAGTGGAGTTTTCACCGGGGAGATCGGGAGAGGCGCTTGGATGCGCGAGCGCCATTGAGGGCGTGACTGGGCCACGTCTGAGTATTTCTCTAAACATTAATGTGTCCTGTCTCGGGGTCCCCATCTATGGAGACAGCAATGACCAGGGTATTTGGGTCATATGGCAGTTAAGCATCGGTCCAAAGCTACTGTCAGTGATGATAAAGAGGAATAAGTAACATCGGTTCATACACCAATCTGCATACCAATTCGGTTTTGATGGGAGACTAACCTGGAACCTGGCTGAATCTCCCGTTTATGATCCTTCTCTTCAACTGAATGTGCCACAACAGGCGGCTTCAAATTTCAGTTGGTACGATATTGGAGACATCCCGATACATTATATAGGAGCACTGGGGAACTGTTACTCTCAAACAAAATCCGAGTAGAATAAGGATAGTACGACCACTTCAGCTTTCAGAGTACTTTTGGTTCGGTAGGATAGTTACAGGTGAGGTTTCGCTTTGCAGGATGCGTGAAGCTCGCGAAGTTAACTCCAAGCACTCGGAATTACGGACAGCAGAGCCAAGCCGGCGTAGAACCAACTTTACCATAAAGCCACATCCGGTTAGTTGCGCGAGAACATGCTTCTTACATAATAAAGTCAGCGTTTGTGGTAATGAAAAATTCTCGCAATAGGCTGCACAAAACGTTTTTCGGCCTAATCTCCACTCAGAATGTGGTCTAGCCCTGGTCATTCGTCCCTGCTGAGACTCTTATGGTAGACCCATAGAGACCGATCGAAGGCGCTCTGATCAAGTTCCCAGACTACTGGCCTCAAGACCATGAGTTCATCATTCGCTGTGCAACCAACTGTTAGGATGATCAAAGTACCACTGAATAACGAAATCGTTAGCTAATTCGTCAGTGATCCCCATGTGTGACGAAAATGTCGAATAACTCAGTGACGTCCATCACAAGTTCACTATATGGTGCACACATGAGAATTCCATCTTTGTTAGGTTCAGTTCAGTTGGACAACGGTGAAACGTGTAAGGTAGTTCGGGTCGCCGAATTCTGTGGCACCGGACATTGTTGGACAATGAAATAAAAATTAGGGACAATGATTATGAACAAGGCATATACAACACCGCAACCGGTTACGTGACGTCCCCATGTTAGTTAGTACATCCCTAACCATCGGTGGCTCTCGGATACCCCAACCTCGGAGAAAACATACACCGGTGCAACCAAGACCCTTTGTTTTTCTCCTATAGGTTATGTGCTATGCACCTTGTGCCACCTAGTAATCCGAACTGGCTCAGCAACACGGCATGCCGAGCCAATCAATCACCCGGAATACGGAGCACGCGATCGGACCAACGTAGATGTGACAGCTGATGGAATTCATGAAATGGGTAGGCAGCTGGCTTGTCGAAAGCCATTCGTCGCGATTAGGCATCTCTAATTTGATGTTCCCATGATCATGTTAACATGGGAACAAATTTTTTATTCCAAGTTTTCCAGTCCGGACACCCTTCCATCACCCAAATTATCATAATAGTCGCTATTTTGCCAGTAGCGTTCAGCATCCTTTCAGCAAAGCAACCTAAATAAAGTCAGAGAACCGGCTTACTGACAACTATCCTAGTCAGGGATGAATGTTTCACCATCGACAGCATGACATCAGTGTTCAACACCGATGCTTCACTGCCGTAATGAATGTTTGACTCCCAGCGCATTGCGTGGTCCATCTCCGGTAGGGTAGATGTATGGACTGTAGAAACCCAATGGAGGGGATCCCGGTCCTGAAGAACATGATTGTTTGAGTACGTCATAGATATTTGCGTTAGGACTGCGGTCCTTCTGACTACTCACGCGATTCATGGTTTGGTATAAAAAGAACCCCTAAATGACGCCAGCATCTTGTCGCTGCTACTCGAGTTGATGTAGCATAAGAATGCGTACACACACCCACACATTCTTCTGCACCACCCATTGGCTTATGACGCTAGCTGATATCTTTGCTACCTCACACCCAAAATAAAAGCACTACAGGCGCAACTATCAGTTCGAATAGTTGAATCCAAGAATCTTCAAATCTGCCACGTTCTCATGAAGATGCAGCAATTTTTGCCACCCATTATTGAGGTCATGAAATGTTCGTGGTTCCAGTAAATTAAGGAACTCGACCTTCTTACATACGTGGGGTCAGTTCCAGTACGCCAGGCTGTCAAGTTTACCCAATACAGCAACCCTGAGCTAATGAATGAAACCTAAAAAAATTCTCAGGCATACTGACTTGAGTAGCAGGCAGCATGACTAGTTTTTTAAAGAGTCTAGACGAGAGCAAACAGTCTGAGACCGGATGAAGTGAAAACTATGATGCAGCCAGTGCTCCTCACCGACAACGGAGTGAATCAGTCTGAGCGTGACTGGCTCCCACCCAGTGGTCCGTCTTTACTTGTTAAATACACTACACCACTCATCTAGCAATCTCAATTAATCAGTAGGTAAGTTAGCCAGGGGGATAGAATAAAAGATGTCCGGGGGTGCAGAGGAACTTTGGTTCAATGGGATTACTGGTTCCGGTTCTGACTAGTGTCCCCAACATCATCAAAGACAGCAACATCAGTGTTGGCACTGATACCCTACAGTGAAAAGAGAAAGAGCGAGTGA
>NW_008751744.1:1263370-1268508 GCF_000715545.1 Opisthorchis viverrini
ACCAGCCACGCTTCTGAGGCATCGGTGGTCGAAAACCTGAAGACGCCTCACATCATCTACCCGAAGAGGCCATGTCTCGCACCCATACAATAACACAGCCCTTACTGTAGCCTGGTACACACGACCCTCATGATCCAGTGAGATGCCTTTTTGACGCCACAGTTGGCGCAAATTAGCAAACGTGATTCGAGCCTTGGAGATTCTTGCACTGACTTCATCAGACACACTTCCGTCAGAGCTAATACAACTACCGAGTTACGTTAAGTTTTCCACAATCTCCAGTAGTTTTCCTTGAATTGTAATGGAAGCGTTAGCAGACGGCACGTTCTGAAGCATGGCTTTGCACTTTAAAGGTGCGAAGCGCATGCCAATGAAACATAGGGCCGATGAGTGGTTTGCTATCTAGCCGACACCCTGGTTGCTGAAGCCCGAATTTAACTGGTACATCGGATCGGTGGAGCTGAGGCGCCGCTGAACAGCTTCTGGGGGTTAGGAAACAAACATAAGCTCAACTTCTTGAACAAGTGTAGGATCCTTACTGAAACCGCAACGGCAGGATATCGATTGATGCAGGCGATTCAGTCAGTAGCATGTCCTAATCAATCCTGGAGACCGTGTGCGTCGCGGCTCTACGGAAAATGTTGGATTGATTTTGGACGAGTTGAAAACGCCGAGTGGACCTCTAAGATAATATGCACCAGACATTTTATTTCCAGGTTTGATATTCTAGGCACGACAGTCGCTCACTCATTTCCAGCATCAGCAGCAGCTATCTGAGACACCGTACTCGGTCAACATCTCAGAGCACCAACGATAAAAATGAGCATTCCAAGCGACCATTGAGTGTGCTAGCCAAAAAATTCTACAGATGCCAACTGCTGAAAGCAAGCATGATTGGAATCAACCAATGCCTACACCAGCGAAGGATTGCGCCTGGAATGAAGCTGAAACTTACATTTTCAGCCCAACCAACCGAATAAAAATTATTCTCGCTGCTGAGACTCACAGCAACTGCAAGTCCATTCAAGTTTTATTCAAAAAAATTAGTACCCAGCATGTGTCAACTGCCATACGCGAATGACATTGTCTGTGTACCCGGCAAACAGGGTTTGTCCGTCCGCCGACCACGCAAGACATGTGCAATCAGGATTTAGTGGTTTACCGCTGGATGTTGGTGACACAAGTTCAGGCTTTAGCTCCTCGGACAGAACCTTGTTTTCCAAATCCCATATCTTGATGCTGGGTCCTACTGCAGCACAGAGCCAGTAGCGATTCGGCGAGAAGCACAGCGAATTAATCACACCACCAGCGTTCAACGTGTACAGATATTTGTTAGCATTCAAATCCCACAACATCGCTTGTCCGTCCTTCCCACCACTTCCACATAGGGAGCCGTCAGGTGATACGGTGACTGTGTTCAGGTAACCCGTGTGACCTGTGTGAGTTGTCCGCAGACTGCAGTTGGTCAAACTCCAGACCTTAAAACATGCGTAAGAATCAAAAGCGTGCTCACCTTTACGCGTTTATCCCAGCCACACGTGACAACGATGGGGTTATCTGTGTTCGGTGAGAAACGCACACAGGACACCCAATCAGTGTGACCACCGTCTTCAAAAGTATATTTACAATGGCCCAGTGTATTCCAAAGTTTAGCGGTTTTGTCGCGTGAACCACTGACGATCTGTCGGTTATCAGCGCTGAATGCCACACTCAGAACATCCCCTGTATGACTGGAAAACCTCCGAGTAGTCTGTCCAGTATGTAAGTCCCAAAGTCGGAGCGTAGAGTCCCATGAACCAGAGAGAGCGAACTGGCCATCGGACGACATCACAATATCACTAACGAAGTGATTGTGGCCATGAAGAGCTCGTTGGGCTATTCCGAATTCCCCA
The DNA here is from genome assembly GCF_000715545.1 of Opisthorchis viverrini. Taxonomy (NCBI): domain Eukaryota; kingdom Metazoa; phylum Platyhelminthes; class Trematoda; order Opisthorchiida; family Opisthorchiidae; genus Opisthorchis; species Opisthorchis viverrini. The sequence goes on from NW_008751744.1 coordinate 1,265,263, forward strand.
TCTTGTCGGCGGAGGTCCCAAACAATCAAGGTTTTGTCTATCGAAAGAATATGCAAACAGTAAAGACCCACCTCTTGAAGAGGACAGAAGAAGGTCGGGCTGTGATGGAGTGGTTGCAATTTGAGTGACCCAACCGCGATGACCCGTCAGGGTACCGCGCAAGCTCATCTGCTCCGTCATCCTGAATAAGCGCAGACGTGAGGGTCCACAGCAAAGCCCGCCAAAACTGATCGCGCACTCTCAAACAAAAACCAGGTTTGCATTCATTTGGTCACGAGATATGAATACATGAGGGACATCTTCATATGAATAAACTGATAAAATACGCGTCCGGAATATCCCTGTTCGCTGAGAAAACTAAAATTGAAAAGCCGCGCGCGAAACAAAATCTATATGGTTTTTTGCCACTGAAATGTTTTGTGACGATCCAGTGGAGATCGAAAAATACTGCACCAATATTAGATTATCCTATAAACTTTAGAAAGTAATGAAAGCTTTGTGAGGTTCTGATACGTCGGACAAAATGCTTGAATGCCGATATTGTTTGTGTTGGGCGCGATACGATTATTTTGCTGGATTAAGGACAAGGGATCGTCTAGGGTGTAAGCTGTCTTTAAACTGCCACTTAAATACATTCAGTTTCACGGAGGAACATTGATCAATAAGCACTAATCTTCTGACTGGCCTATTACGGTACGTACTTCCGTTCTCGAAACGCCTTTGTCCGTAACATCATAACTCCTCGATTCAGGTTCAAGGGTAAGGGTCTGACAGCAAGATTTTCATGGAGGCTCCTGGTATAGCTAAAAAGCAATAGCAGTTTCAAGTCTGGCACTTTTAGAAGGACCTGTGTGGACTGCCGCGTATTTCGAGGATCCTTGTCCCATATGACACTTCACAAGAGAGTGCTCGTTGAGGCCCATGTCGGTTTTCGCTTTTCTCCGAATACAAAAGTTCATAAGAAAAATAGATGCATGGCGTGAGATGTCTGTCAAGCGCCACATCGTAAACTCAAGACCTTCTCCGAATGGTGCAGCAAGTCCACATCGCCCGGAGAGAATCTACCGAAAGCCGAGGAGACTAATATGTTCAATCTCGACAGCGTTTGTTCTGATGCGCTCAAAAATTTTCATGGACTTTTTGTCTGACTAACTGACCTGTGTCCAATCTTGAAGCGCAGATCGCAGTCACTGAATATGTTTGAACAACGTGTGTTTTTTAGGCACGCTGCAAAATCGTGATTACTATCATGCTGAAAGAAGCACCCACTTAGATAGGCTTGATGGGGTTGTCCCAATATTTGCTTACCAAGTTGACCACAATTCACTGGGTTTAAAAGATTGATTCGTTTCAGCATGTTTTGACAGACAATTCTTCAGTTTTTTCAAGCCGACCTATAACACCACGTGGTAAGATCCATGTGTGTGGTTTTGGTGTGTGTCTTGCATGGACTCACAAGGCTTTCACTCTGTCTGTTAGTCCCTCAAATGACCACTCGCTGCGGCTGCCCAGAAACCATCATGTAGACCTTTTTCCCTTTTCTGGTGAAAGGAGACCGGTTTATATATGACGTACTACTTTTCCGAAAGCGTACTCTAGGACAGGGAAACTTCTGTTGAGAATCATTACAAAATTTGTTGTGCTCTTGATTTTTAGCTTCCGGTGGCAATTTCAATTCTAAGACTGCTTGTCTTTCGTCACGACTGAGCGATCAATTACCCAGCTTCGAACAGTATCGACGAAAAACCGGTTCTGCATGGATTTATCCAAAACAGCGAAAAGAATGAGTTGATAGCTTATGTGAAGGACGGTTCACTAATATTTGTGAACGCAGGAAGCGAGGAAGTGGCAGTACTTTTTTGCATCGCGTGCGGCTGCAGCACATCTGCAATAGGGGCTTCAATTTCCAACCAAGAGAAAAGAACCAAATGAGGCTGGAAAGCATAGCGCTTACATCAGTGACAAAGAATACACGAAACAGCGGCATTTCAGCCCATTTTGATCTAAAAGAGTGTAAATTCCATATCTCAATCACCCACCGTAATTTTTTCACTACGGACTGTCTCAAACCAACGGATAACCGAGGGGCTCGTTATGAGCAATCCTTTGTTTAAACGCAGAACGCCCTCGCAGCAGTTCAGCAGAAGAATCTGCTAAGGTCTCATACTACTCAAGACGTGCAACTATCGCCAGAACTATCGGCCCATTGTGTCGAGTGCTTGAGGGTTAGTTTGATACCACTGATGCATATGATATATTTGCGGCTCCAACTGGGCTCCGCTGGTGTGTGCGCATGCCGATGTTAGAGCCGAAGAATCGCATTGCTGTCACATGCCCGTTCTCAGAAATCATCGACAAACCGCGACATTCTGAAGTTTTGCAAACATTATGAAAGCCGACTGAAAACGCTTGAAGAAGATTTTTCGAGTAGATTTCTTAGGAAGGCCGTCTGGGATACGTAGGCAAAAGTTATGCACGTACTTGATTGGTATAGGGTGTCCGGTCAAGTATGACTTTATAGAAAGCGATAAGTTTGTGCTTGTGTTTAGGCCGTTTACCTGTGTGTAAACGGATCGATGAAGCGGCAGTACGTATACTGGCTCCCAGACCAGCGGTTGCCTGTGACGTCATGCTCTGCCATTTTCGTGTGCTTGAGGCGACTGGCATGTACATAGGTATCGTATACTACTTTCACCCCCCCCCGAACCCGAGCTTCAAAATTCGCCAGTGGCTGTTCCAAAAACCCCGTATGACAGTCATCCATCCGATCTGTCTGGTCCTCGATTCATATCCACATGGTCCTTTAACTGAATCAAAAATACATATGACTCCACATCAGCCTGACAATGTCTGTGTCGATCCCTCCCCTAACCCACATCTCACCCCCCCAGGAATGTGCATCCTCTGTTCGAGTGCCACAACCTTGACGTCCATTACGTGGCCGTCCAAAAATCGAAGTGCCAGTGCAATGATGGCGTGGCACTGTCATACGTAACTTCATCACACTGTTGCAACTATTTTCTCCCTATTCCCGACCTACCCCTCTTGCTCACCCGTGCCTGTGGTTACCACTGTTAGCAAAGTGTTCACCCAGCCCCAACCGCATTTGGGGCGAGATTGTTCTAGCCCGGTGAAACTTTCGTTTAGGTTTAACTGACCTGGTTTTCCGCTGCGAATCCAGTGTACCCCTTCCATAATTACCGTTTGTCTCCACTTGGAATTCCTCCATCTCTATCTTCGCTTTTT
>NW_008751744.1:1270415-1285955 GCF_000715545.1 Opisthorchis viverrini
CCCGAACCGGAGCTTCAAACTTCGCCAGTGGCTGTTCCAAAAACCCCGTATGACAGTCATCCATCCGATCTGTCTGGTTCTCGGTTCATATCCACATGGTCCTTTAACTGAATCAAAAATACACATGACTCCACATCAGCCTGACAATGTCTGTGTCGATCCCTCCCCTAACCCACATCTAACCGCCCCAGGAATGTGCATCCTCTGTTCGAGTGCCACAACCTTGACGTCCATTACGTGGCCGTCCAAAAATCGAAGTGTCAGTGCAATGATGGCGTGGCACTGTCATACGTAGCTTCATCACACTGCTGCAACTATTTTCTCCCTATTCCCGACCTACCCCTCTTGCTCACCCGTGCCTGTGGTTACCAGTGTTAGCAAAGTGTTCACCCAGCCCCAACCGCATTTGCGGCGAAATTGTTCTAGCCCGGTGAAACTTTCGTTTAGGTTTAACTGACCTGGTTTTCCGCTGCGAATCCAGTTTACCCCTTCCATAATTACCGTTTGTCTCCACTTGGAATTCCTCCATCTCTATTTTCGCTTCTTCGATCCTGACGATTTAATCAACCTCCAAAAGTCACTCTTGGCTATTAACGGTATTTTAGTTTCGATGAAAGTCAATCAGCTCCATCATCAAACCACTCTTACCTCACGCCTCGTGTTCTCGTGTTGTGGTTCCCACAAATACGGTTACCTTTTACGCTAAAGGCGAATCAAGTTGGTTGCACCTTCCTCCCCGTTGTGTTGTCCCCGGCCGCGTTCCGGTTGCAAAGACCGGATCATGCCTCAATTGACACATCCCCCGAAAGTTCAGAAATAAACCTATTATAATCGTGTATTTTGATAATATACACCCCTCACAAACAGCCGATACATTCCGTCGTATACCTCATCCGGATGACGCCGCACAGTACTTTCCCCTACCACGTCCTTATTGCCATACAAACTATTTTGATTGTGACCGGACCGGGAGGCCTAAAGGAGGGCAACTGGACAGGCTGAAGCAAACACCTCACTTCCCAACTGCGCCCTTGTGTTGGTGAGGCGACTTCCCACCTTTCACTCCCTAGGTAAAAGCTTCGCCCGTTTCCCGCCCCATATTTTAGTGACATGGCAGTAGAGATGTTATATCTTTTGATTCGCCAATCTGAGGTATCCGCTGCTGACGCGCTCCAGTGCCTAGTGTCAGAGAGAAAAGACTCAGGGATGGGAACACAACAGCTATATTCCAACAAAGCGGGCGCGAGAGCGTGAGTGCGAACGAGAGTGAGAATACAACGGTCCCAAGCTATTCATTGGAGGGACACTGTCTGAACTCAGCCAAATGCTGACGCACATGGTCTGGCTGCGACGTGCTGCATATTGAGGGGGCGTTTGTAGAAGACAGCTTGCCAACAGTGTGCTCCCGTTTACAACCCCAAGTGACAGCCAATCCCCATATTTATTCCCCTTGACCAGATGAACTGAAACCTTCTTGTTTTACTGAACTATTTTTATAACTCTTACGGACTTTGGTCGGACATTGTGATTTTGCGGTTGCTCGCCGTCGATATCTGTTTGGTTGTGACGATATCGATTTTGAGGCGTAGTGATCTGCGCTTTATCCTTAGGCTGGTAATTGTACCGCCTTATTTTTGTAACCCTACGGTATCTGCAGAGGAGAATCCGTTGAGGTTTGTTGAATATGTATATTATTGTGTTTGCAATAGTACCGTGATTCCAGAATTCGGATTTCTTGGTCGTTTTCCTGGATTGGCACGCGTGACTCAAACTCAGAAAGCAGATAGCCGTAACAGTACTCAACGGTTCCAGTACTCAACGGTTCCAGTACTTAACGGTTGCTCAGTACTTAACGGGCTCAGTAATCAACGGTGTACGGATCCAGTACTCCACGGTCTACGAACTCGGAGAAGATGGAGAAAGCCCCGTCAATGGATCTCTATCTACCGGAGGAATCGAGGCAAGTCGGCCGTTCTGGCAATCCTTTAGCTATTGGTTCATCTCCTGGCTCTGACTCAACTAAGCATAGGAAAATAAAGTCGGTTTCGCTTTTGCGAGCACAGATTAAGGCAGAGGAAATGGAGAAAGAATTGCAGCTTATGCGGGCGCGTAATGAGGTGCGTCTAGCGGAGTTAGAGCTGGATTCGGACGATGATTCCGTCGTTGACGTGCAGGTTGACCCGCAGGATAAGGTAAAGGATTACCTAGCCGGGATGGTAAGTAGCACACCCATATGTGAGGCACCAGCGGTCCAACCGACTTCTTGCGTGGTTAAGGCAGACCTACCTAGAGTGGACTTAGAGGCCTTCGATGGCAACCCAAGGTGCTATTGGAGATTTATTCAACAGTTCAAATACTACATAGAGGATAGAGTGCAAGATAGTGGACAGAGGATGCTATATTTGATTCATTACTGCAGAGGTCCTGCGAAGGAAGCCGTGGCTGAATGCGTAATGTTGCCTCCCGAGATTGCTTACAGTAGAGCGAGGGAAATACTTAAGGATCTCTTTGGGAGAGAACATATGGTGGCCAGAGCCATACTGGACGATCTGTTCAAGAAATTGAAACCGTTGCATGACGATGCAGATTCATTGTCTCGTTTGTCCATAAATCTTCAAAACTGTCACGTTGCTCTGAGTCAGATGAATCATACTAGTGACATGAATTCGGTCTCGACCATAGAGCGCATTCTCCGTACGTTATCGAAGGATGCTCGTCGAAACTGGGCAAGGTTGGCTGACTCTATGGACAACCTTGGAAAACAGATAGGTTTCTCTGACCTATGCAACTTCGTTGCTCAAGAGGCCCGCATTGCTCGCAGCCGCTATGGTATGCTTACCATAGGCTCAGAACACAATCGTCCTCAAACGCAGCATCATCGGGTAGGCAATGGAAGGCGCCATAGTGTATTCGCCGTTCAGAAGGGAACCGATGACTCGTGCCCTTTTTGCAACGAAAGACATGGACTGGTGCAATGTCGTAGGTTCACTGACTTGCCAATGCAAGCAAGATGGCGTGTGGTGAGAAGGAAGCGGTTATGTTTTGTATGCCTAAAACCAGGCCATGCCAGTAACGAGTGCGATTCTCCTAAGAAGTGTGGTATAGAGAGCTGCTTGGGGTCTCACCATCATCTGTTGCATGTAGTGCCAGATGCCAACAAAACCACTTTGGTTGGTTTGTGCAACTCGACATCTCAGACGGAAACAGGAACCTGCCTTGGCGTCGTACCGGTTCGAGTGAATGGTCCGCAAGGCAGCGTTCTCACGTACGCATTGTTGGATAGTGGGTCGGACGTAACATTGGTAAGGAAAGACTTACTTGATGAGGTTGGTCTGACTGGCACTCCAACAACCTTGAATTTATCGACAGTGAGTGGGACCTCCACTGTGGAGGCTGCAAGTCTCAGAATTGAGTTTGAATCGGCAGATTCAGGTGAGACCGTAGTGACTGAACAAGCCTTTGCAATACGCTCTCTGCCCATCAGCCCACCGGTCATGAGCCCAACGAAGATAGCTAGCCAATATGATCACTTGAAGGACACTACCTTTGTGGAGCTTCCAGATAAGCGTGTGAGAATATTGATAGGAGAAGACGTTCCAGAGGCACACTGGCCTATGGAGAAAAGGTTGGGCAAGCAGAAGGAACCCTACGCTGTAAAGACACCTTTGGGTTGGGTTCTACTTGGTCCGTTGTCTATAGGACATAGAGTCTGGAGACATGTGCACCATGTAAGTACGAAAGATGATGACATCACTGCTCATCTAAAAGCTCTGTATGAGGCTGATTTCAATGACTTAGAGACTCCGGGCGTATGCCAAAGTGTTGAAGACAAAGAAGCGCTTCGAATCGTTGAAGAGTCTTCAGTGTACAAGGATGGTCATTACGAAGTACCATTGCCGTGGAGAACGGCTGAAAGACTTCCTGACAATTATCGTCTAGCCCACTCTCGATTGCAATATATGAGGAGGCGTTTTGCAAAGGATCTGACTTTGTTAGCGCGATACAGAGAACGCATGAACGATAGCATCATTAAGGGCTACCTCGAACCTGTACCCACTCATCAATCTAAATCAGGGGACGAAAGGAAGTGGTATCTACCTCATCACCCCGTTTTGAACCCGAAGAAACCACAAAAGCTGCGAGTCGTCTTAGATTGCGCTGCCAAGTTTGAGGGTGTATCCCTGAACGATAGATTGTATCAAGGTCCCGACACTACTGCGAATTTGTTGGGAGTTCTCTTGCGCTTCCGGAGTGATTATGTAGCTGTGGCTGCAGACATTTCTGAAATGTTCATGCAAGTAAAGGTTCCCGACTGCGACAGGGGTGCATTACGTGTGTTATGGTGGGACTCGGAAGACTTGACCGGTGAACCCAAGCAATTCCGAATGACATCTCATCCGTTTGGCGCCACGTCCTCACCATTTTGTGCCAATTTTGCTTTGAGAAAGACAATCTCAGACTGGGGATTGCATTGCATGACTGAGGTGAAACAATCAGTGGATAGGTATTTCTACGTTGACGATTGTTTAGCATCACTTCCGGATGTGAGCGTGGCTCAAAGATTTGTGCGTGAGCTAAGTGGAGTTTTATCAAAGGGCGGTTTCCACTTAAGAAGATGGATATGCAACAGAGAATCTCTCTTGAGTGAGGTGTGTGAGTCGGATGTTTCGTCATCGGTGCTTTCCATTGAAGCTTTTCAGACAGTCGAAAGGACGTTGGGCTTACAATGGGATGCTAAAGCGGATGAATTTCGCTTCACCTTTGTTTTTCCCGATCGACCGCTCACTCGACGGGGAATACTGTCTTCGATCTCCTCCCTGTTTGATCCCTTGGGTTTGGTAGCCCCTTTGCTTTTGCCAGCAAAAATACTGTTACAAAAGCTGTGTAAGAAGCAATTACATTGGGATGAAAAACTGAGCGATGAAGACTCAGAGGAGTGGAAGATGTGGTTGGAGAGTATGAGATCGATTGGAGAACTGAAAATACCCCGTTGCGTGAAACCTGTCCATATTTATGATGCAAGTGTGGACTTGCATATGTTCAGTGACGCCTCCGAAGTGGGGTATGGTGTGGTTGGGTATTGTCGCTGGTGCATCGAACCCGAGAAATTCACGTGCATGCTGATATACGCCAAGTCTAGAGTGGCACCTTTGAAATCTGTAACAGTGCCGAGGCTTGAGCTGAATGCTGCGCGACTAGCCGCAAGGGTGGCGGAAGAACTGCGGAAAGAAGCAGGATTTGTGTTCACAAGAACAACTTACTGGACGGATTCAACCATAGTGCTTCACTATATACGGAACACTGCCACTCGCTATAGTACCTTCGTGGCAAACAGAATCTCTACGATTCATCAGTTGTCATCACCCGGTGATTGGCGTCACGTAATGAGTGAGGACAATCCGGCAGACTTGGCCTCTAGAGGAGTAAGTTCTTTGACTGCTCTCCGATACTGGTTCGAGGGGCCGGCCTTTCTGGAAGCGTCCGAGGCCCAGTGGCCACGCTACGAACCAAATTTCATACCAGAAGGAATAGAATTGAAGACGAAACGTGCTTCGGTTAATGTGACCGCTGCTTCGGAATCAACTGGGTTGCATCGTTTGATGGAAATGTGTTCCGATTGGTCTAAACTTGTACGATCTGTGGTATGGTTGACAAGGTTTAAAACATACCTGAGAATGATGGCGAGCGGCTCAACTGAATCCTCACTGAACACTGGAGGATTGAAACTCACAGAAGTGAGGCAAGCTGAGCGTGATATCATTCGCATGGTTCAGAAGACGGTATACCCAGCAATCATGCTGAAATTAGAACGCGCCGGTAAGGTTGACGAACGAAGCGTACGCAACCACAAACTAATACGCTTATGCCCGATATTGATAGATGGCTTGCTATGTGTAGGAGGTAGGTTGGATAACCTTTTGTGGCCGCATGTTGCTAAACATCCTATCATACTACCTCCGAAGCATAACGTCACCAGGTTGATAGTTTGGAACGCTCACGTGCTGAATGGGCATTGTGGACTATCACATACGTTAGCCGAACTGCGCCAAAGATATTGGGTCGTTCAGGGAGTATCGATGACTAAGCGGGTGCTCCATAGTTGCTGGACGTGTCGAAGGAACCTTACAACGGCTTCACGACAAGCTATGGCGCCACTGCCGGTCGACAGGATCCAGCCAGGCTGGCATCCCTTCAAGATAGTTGGGTGTGACTATTTTGGACCACTGACAGTAAAGAATGGAAGAAAGACTGAAAAAAGGTATGGCTGTTTGTTTACCTGCTTACAGATGAGGGCAGTGCACCTTGAAATGGCCCATTCGTTATCTTCTGACTCCTTCATTAAGGCGCTGATGCGTTTTATAGCACGAAGGGGAGCCCCAGAAAAGATTATCAGTGATAACGGTTCTAATTTCGTCGGGGCGGAGATGGAATTGAAACGAGCCATAGATCGACTTTCACATTCCCGCATCAGCGCTGAACTAATGCGGTATAACGTCGAGTGGCAGTTCACTCCACCGTTGAGCAGCCATAGAGGCGGAGTATGGGAACGTCTCATACGTTCCGTAAGGCGGATACTAAGGTCGACAGTAAATGAGCAGAGTGTGAACGACGAAGAACTAGTAACGTTTCTTACGGAAGCAGAACGGGTAATGAATGGACGCCCTATTGTGCCCAATCAAACCAACTATTTCGACAAGCCGGCACTGACGCCGAATGACTTGCTCATTCTCAATAATAGGGTACACGGAGTTGTGCCGGAAAGTATAACAGAGAGGTATACGAGAGGTTGGCAGCAGGTGAACTACTTGACTCAAGTATTTTGGAAGCGCTGGGTGAAGGAGTACGTACCTCTGCTTCAAGAGCGAACTAAGTGGCAGAAACCTCAGAGGAACTTCAGGAAAGGGGATGTAGTCCTGGTGCAATCAGGTGCGTTCTCTCGGGAACAGTGGCCCGTAGGCGTGGTTGATGAATGTGAAACGTCGGGTGACGGTTTAGTTAGGACCGTAGTTGTACGCACACGAGATGGTAGGCTTAGGAGGGATGTGCGTAAGATCGGTTTGATAGAGTGTTGTGAGTAGGGGTGGTGGAAAGAGATGGGAACCGCGCGCTCAACTCTCCGCAGGTGGGAGATGGGTTTTCGAACTCATCGCATACAGAGAGACCACTGGGAGTTGGCGCGTGAGCAAGTTCCGTTTGGCGTACTGCTGTAAGTCCACTCGGAACTTGGGGTAAGTAAAATATTTGAGCCAGGAATGACCATAGCTTGATGGAGGAAAATCCACTGGGATTTTGGGTGGCGGTGTAGAAGACAGCTTGCCAACAGTGTGCTCCCGTTTACAACCCCAAGTGACAGCCAATCCCCATATTTATTCCCCTTGACCAGATGAACTGAAACCTTCTTGTTTTACTGAACTATTTTTATAACTCTTACGGACTTTGGTCGGACATTGTGATTTCGCGGTTGCTCGCCGTCGATATCTGTTTGGTTGTGACGATACCGATTTTGAGGCGTAGTCCTCTCCGCTTTATCCTTAGGCTGGTAATTGTACCGCCTTATTTTTGTAACCCTACGGTATCTGCAGAGGAGAATCCGTTGAGGTTGTTGAATATGTGCTCTCAGGAAGCTGACCTTCCTGATAAAAGGCGACTACGTTTGGGCTGAGATTCAGTAAAAAGGTCTCTTATGACCTAATACTGAGTGAAACCAGTCGCAGGACCAAAAAATAATTCGTCATCACGGAGTGGCCCAACGTACATAGTTCGCGTCGTTACGTTATAGCTCATGCAATATGTATTTACAATAACGCTAGGCGAGACACATGCACTACCACAACGCCTGTTGTTCCTATGGTACCTCTGAGTTTCGATGACCCGTTGAGGCGGTTAAAATGGGATCCGGCGTGCATCGGCGAATGACGTTTTAAATCCACGGTAGTCCACGCTAATACGAAGGCTGAAAGACAAACGATGGACCTCATATCCTCTGGAGATCACGTGAACCCTCATAATCAGCAACATAGGCTGGATCTGACAATATGGGGCCACATGGAGCCTCAATGACTTGTTACTCGTGCACAGGTTCGAGCCAGGTTCGGCTAGTTGCCTTGTGCTGATGACACGAGCTGCGTTTGTTGTAGGTCAATTAAACTAATTACCTTTTTTACGATAGGCTTTCCTGGCTGCCGTCACTCCTGGGAGCCCACTTCGTGTGACAGTCCGTATTGGTCTTTTCTTCCTTTCTCATGATGTACGGAGTGATTCGCTGCTTTTGGCTTCCGCTTTGTGCCCATATCAATTTTGTTGTTTAAGACTGAATGCAAATCTCTCTTTGACCTCGTCAGCGCGCGTCTGATTTAAATCAATTTTCAATGCCTTGTGGCCACCTTACTTTGAGTCAGTGTGAACCGTATGCAGGCGTACTGCTTCCTGTCTAGATATATGTACAGGATCCATTTGGGAATTGACAATTATTTACTCGGTGTATGGAAGCCGGCATCCCACGATCTCATATTTGAAAGACTTTATTATCTTATTATTACGCTTATATTGCCACCTAGACATTTGGAATTCTGCACATAACTCAACCCGGCCGATGGTTTGCTTGAAACAGCCCTACCCTAACAATGGTTGTCGAATGCATTTCATAGACGTGGACATTGCTGCCAGTTACTATGGCTCAATACTTACGATGTCATATAGATCTACTTGCAAAAAACGGTTCGTCCTACCAGCTCAAATCACTTAGAATTTATTGCGCTCGATCGATTCCTAGATCGTTGGATTTCAAGCGTTTAAAGCACATTCTGACAATAACTGGCACGCGTTGGTAGACGTCATTTGGTATTTTTTATCGTGAGGATTCCCGTGTATTGTGTCCACCAGACAACCAAGACGTGTTTCCACACCTACATATTTAGCCATAATGACAGGGGACAAAGTTTTAAGGGGTAGACAGACTTCTGCGGATTTTAGGTCGACGATCTTGTTGTAAGCTCTGGCGCTTTGTACCTTTGTTTTACTTCTATTATAACACTACGTATTTCATCAATTGCATGATCTTTTTTGTTTAAATACGAAAAACTACAAAAACGCGCACTTGTGCAATTTCACAGAATACAAGTGTGGTCACGTTCTTTGACTCTCTCTTCTGATTTCGCTCGCGCTTGCGGCGGTCATTCGCTAGTCTCATGTGCTAACTCTGGTACTGAAACATTTCAGACATCTTCGGGATCTATTATATGTGGGAACTGTTCAGAAGAAGACCTCTGCTTGCTTGAACAAGAATGAAAATTTTGCTACAATTTTGATAAAACATCTGGTAGCTGGGGTTATTTATTATTGCACAAGCTGCAATGATGACCGCTTGGGGGTTTGTCACCCAGTAGATCTAGCAGCGTTTATGTCGGGCGAGTACTCATTGCAGGGAGGGTCGTTGCACCATGGCGTGTTAGTGTACTCGCCACCTCTCCAGTGGCACGGGTGCTTGCCCATCTGGTTCTAGGTATTTCAGGAAACCAAAAAAGTGCCGTTGTTTTTTGTCTGTACCTGGGCTGGACTTGTCTTGGTTGTCACCTGTCTCGAAACACCAAGAAATACAAGTGAATGACAGTTATCTTTTCGTTTGATCTAATATATATATATATATATATATATATATATGTATGGTGCTGTCTGAAGGTACTATGCGAGACTCTTGGCAAACTTCGACGTGCGAAGAATCGCCACCTTTGTCTTAGTTGGTTTTCCCCACCCCAAAACCAATTCACCATCCAGACACAACACATACGTTCTTCCCTCTTGTTCTCTGAAGCGATCATATACACACAAGATATAAATTCCTCATCATTTCCTGTATGCCAGTGGTCACAGCTAGAGCCTACTGCTGTTTTTTGCCATGCACCATTCGTTTCTTGGAGCTGACGGCAGTGACTCGGTGACTGGAGACCCTTACTCTTACCTTCCTGCTAAATTGACGTAGAAAGTTTCAGTTAAACTACGGTCCTTATCCACTGTCCCGGAAATTGTTGCCTGGCCAATTATTACTTGTATACTGTCCCTGTACACATTAACTCCCTATTTGCACAACGGAGATCCTATGGTAGGATTCTTTTGGCAAGCTAAACACTACTGCTATGTAATCGTCCATTCCAGCCAGTCCGACGGCTAGCCTCCATTCTAGCGACCTCGCAACAAAGCCCTCACCTTCCGAAAATTAGGCACCTACCCTACCCCCTCCAGCAATGGTTTTCTGGGTCAGCAAACAAATCAGCCTTTTTCTGGGTACATTTAGTGTGCTATTATCACCTTTTACATTTTTTTCTGTTGACGCTGTTTTATCTGGTGCCTCTTAGCACTCACCAGACGATACTGCCTCATCCTATTCCATTCTACTCTTACATCTTCCCAGGGTTCAATCTTCGGCTGCAGTTGCACAGACACCCCGTACAAACGCCATTCATTCAATCTGGCTCGTCCCCGATCTACAGTAGCATGTTCCTCCAACTGAAGAGAAATTATCCGTGACCCTGCATCGGCCTCACTCCATCTGCTCAGCCCCGTTGCCTACCCCAGACCCAGCAGTCTCGGAAATGCGTATCCCCTCTCCCTTTGACTGCCGCTACGGGGCTGTCCATAAACCGAAGCATGTCAGTGTCATACCCAGTGTGGTGGTACTCCCGCAACTACTTTCTTCAGAATCCCGACCACGACTCGTCACCCACTTGAGCAGGCAATTTCAACTACGAGCAAATTTTCCACCTGGCCACAACCGCCTCTGGGATGAGTTCATTCAAACCCGATGAAACTCTCGTTAGGATTTGACAAACGTGGTTTTCTGCTGCAATTTCGGTTTGCTTCTTCCACAGGCTCAATTCCATATACGGTGTTCGTTTGGCCCTATGCATTAGCACTCCCCCCTGTCAAAAATATTTCTTGCACTTACTTCGCTAAAATAGCGGCACCAGTCCATTTAGATTCAGGCTAAACCATATTTTCGAGACAAAACTTGCCAATTGTTTCTACCTCGATTAATTCCATCCTCATCTTTGCTTGTTGTGAATCGGACCATTTACTCAACCGCAATCACGGCCAGCAATGATTTTCACTTTCAGTTCGTTTTAGCCGGCTTCATTTTTGAACTAGTCGGACCTCATGCCCATTGTAATTTTTTTCCCGGTTTGTGCCATTGCGATGACTTTTAATGTAAAAAGTATGCCTCGTCGGTTGTACAATCCTCTCCGTTGTGTTGTTGCCTGCCGCGTGCAGGTTATAAAGACCCCATCATGCCTCAATCAGCATGCTCACTACAAGTTTAGGAATGAATCTATTATTATTTTCTCATCAGATATTGCTCACTGTTTATGAGATTTTTCTCGCACTCCCCAGTACCATCAAACTTCCCCAATCATGCTTTATTCTGACTATAAACTTACGATCAACCCTGAGATTATGCCACCCACAAGTTGGGAATCAACATTATCATTACACCCATTCACCCACGAAGTCGTGGCACAAAAGGAGGACAGTAGTCACAATGGTGGACGTGCTTTGCGCTTTAGAGGATCGACACCTCCAAATCCCAACCTGTCTACTCCCATCCCTGCCAAATATCTATCCAATATCCAGCGACGGCACAGGAGCTTGTTAAAAAAAGACTGACCATTAAGTGCTTCACCACCTGACGCGTCGTAGTCCGCACCAGTGTTCTTCGCAAAGGTGGGTGTTGGTGGCTGCAAGCAGACCACCTCCATTTGAATGTCGTTACAAAAGTATATTCTAGCTTCCCTGACTAATTCGCGCTGGTTGCCCACCTAGGACCTCGCTGTCGAATGACTGAAAGCTGAAGTAGACAAGCAAGGCAGACAGGCGATATCCTGCAGGCTCTTACTAAGACTGGGAATCTCAAATTATGCCACTTGGCATCATTATGCGACCCACAACGGTGCAGATCTTCTCTTTTGATCTAATTTCCGTGTGGTTTTTGCCTGCCTGAGAGATGTCATATTGTTCGGCCGATTTCCTTAGGTCCCCACTGCCACCCTCAATCAAGTTCTGGAAATACCGCAAGGCTGAACTTGTCTTAAAACCACTGAAGTATTGGTTTTTCTAGGGGAACGCAGCGTTTTGTAACGTACCACTTTAGCAGGTGTTACGCGCAGATCACATGAAAACGAAACCCATGCCAAATTGGTTGGAACCAAAAACAGCTGGGGAAGTTCGCAGTCTTTTGGGTTTTGTGCAGTGCCATTGTAACCCTCCTCAAATTTAGTAGACGGGATCTCATTCAGTTGAACCTTGTTGAGGAACTTGAGTAGGCACTTTTGACAAGAAGCACTGGATGAGATACAAAGGAGGCCTGGTGAATCACCCTCGTAGCACTCGATCTATTAGACCTGGCACGATCCTGCACCTTACACACTGACGCACTCGACCGGCATTTTTATCTATCTTATTGCATTGCAACGACACGGTCCCAAGAATTTTGTTGTCTAAGGCACGGGGGTTCTCAGAAATTCCATTGCCTCAAAAAGATGGCCGTTGGCTGGCAAGAATGCCTTTAATAATTGTCTCTGTCCTTCATACACCTTCCAGGTAACTGTGATATCCAAAACGCATATCAGGGTCCCCAGCCGGAGCCACGCTGACTTCCATTCCCGCAAAACCATATAGTTACAGCTGGTCACCCTGGCTAACGCAGAAATTCGCCCGAAATTCAGAAGAATTTGTTGGTGGCCGAAGTGGAAAAATTTGACTGAAATAGAAGAATTCACCGGACCAATCTACGATGCGTTTTACCCGTAGACACAATGTGGATTTTATGTTTGCAGTACGGCTGGGTAATAGGAGAAGTTAGGTTGTCCTGAAGGTGCACGTAATTTGAAGGCTTGCGCGACTTTACAGAGCGCTTGGTTGTCCGTGAAAGAACAAGGTGATGTAAGATACTCGTGACAGGTTCTGGTCAACCGCACTGGTAATAGGTGCGCAGAGCTACTATAGCCTGAGCAAGTACTCCGACAGAACCTGAGGTTTTGCTGTCCCAACTAACTAATGGAAATTAACGTCACGTGACCCTATACTCAACATGTCTAAACGAAAAAACCCACTGGAGTTCTGGTTAGTCATTTAATCTATGATGTAGTAGCTGAAAGTGGGCGATCAACTCGTCCGCGGTAGCAACCGTCAGTTGGAGGCGCTTGCAGCTCCATAAGGGTTCTCCAGGACAACTTCATTCCGGTCAGAGGAGTATTTTCGAGAACAAAGTTTTGTCTAGTAAGAAATATTTAATGCGCTATGCAATTTAGTGTACAGTGACAAGACTCCGGCAGCTGTCCACCATTCTGATGGAGGTGGACCCTTAGAGAAGAACAATTAAGCGTTAAAGAACCTATTGAGAACGGTTGTAAAAAAAACTAACGCCAGAATAAAAAGCTGAGTCAAACAACCATGGCCCACCTAAGCACAATTCTTAGTTCAACATGATATGACCGAGATTCATTGGCATGTAACGTGTGGTGTGGCTGTCCAGAAGACGAAATTTAGAAAACCGCAGGTAGTTGGTGACAGAATTCCAACTCGTATTGTTATCGAGGTTCCGATTGCAACTGAAGGGCTTCCCCAGGAGCGGAGTGGCCTATCGGTATTAGAGAAGGTAATGACAAAGTCTCTTCATTCTATGGGTAAGCTGGCGAGAGAAAGGCGCAGATGGTAGTTTGTATCAGGCAGCTGAAACCCACCAGACTCGACGGGGCAGATGGCACCAACGAACAACCGAATAATGTGAACGATTTGGGCGCCAAAAAGGAGGTCTGGAGTGGTGGGGAATAACCAAGACACCAAGTTGGTATCTGATGGGTGGTAAATCTCCCTGGTCCAAATGTGGCCTTTGTGCTCCATACGTGCGTCCCCATGTTCGGTTTTCTCTACGCCAGCACTTCAAATTGGGACGCTTCATCTTCCACGTTGAATTATGAATGAGGCGACTCCAAACTTGACTTGCTAAAAATGTCACTCCTATGTGATCTCATGATACATCGGTGAAGCTACTGCTGTAAAACTGTCTCTTTGAGTCAATCAACGTTTTCCGCCGCAAAGTCTAAAGTATGCGCGAGTGCTTCTGGTGAAAATAAGACATTCACATTAGACAGAAAGCGGCTTTGTATCAGGAAATGGGCCTACTGTGAACCCGAAAAAGCCCTTTTTCTTGTTTTAATAGCCTTTTGGGGAGGTGAAATGCCATGTCGACTCTGCATAAAACACTGCATTCGTGGACGGAATAAATCGAAATTGCACCGCAACAACGAGATACTTCAGTCCAAGTGCATGATTTGGCCAATCAGAAAAAGCGCATCCGTGGCGGTCAATGTCACCAGCTGTTTTAGCTTGGCGGCAGGTGTCTCACTGTACGCGATGATACAGTCGACCACATGAAGGAAATAGTCGCCTTCCGATCGACTGAGGCTTAGTGCGAAAGTAAGACACAAAACTTACCCCCAATGATTGTCTCTCGCATTGCTATCTGGAGGTACTGCACACATGCCAAGCAGCCTACTAGTAATGATTTGTTGCGTTCTGTTACTACATTGGCGACCTCAGCTAGTCCTTGGTTTCATGGTCATCTAACAAAATTTCACCCTCCCCTGAGTTTATATGAATTGCTGTCACCCTCTGTTAATTTTTTTATACCGGACATCATTTTACCTGATGCCCCCTGACACTCACAAGACGCCGTTTCTCTAATCCTATTTCCTCCCCATCCCCACTCATCCTCAGCCTTATTCTGTCAATCTCCTCGTTTAAACCAGATCTAGCCTCCACGGAAACGCATGTACACTAACCGATTGCGGTAAACTTGTGAACCGTTACGAGGCTGTATAGAAACTGGAGTAGGTCAGTGCAAATTTGCCATGGCACTGCCATACCCAGTCTGATGGCACCTAAGGAACTGTTTTCTTCCTGCTATCAACTCCATCTGTCGCCCACTCAAACGATTATATACCGTTGTTCCAGGCAAGCTGAATTCTTTACAGGTCCACGGATTCACGGATTGATACACAAGATCGAAGTTTTGCTCAAGTTTCCTGGGTCGGCTTTGATATTGTCGGTCAGTGGCTGTCGTTCACCTGAAAGGTACACGTGAAAACAGGGTGCAACATTGTTCTTTATGTTCTCAGCGCAGGGCAGCATGCTTGCCAGCGCGAGGATTTGGATAAATAAATGTCTAATAGTGCTTTAAACTGGGTTCTAGAAGGAGCGTGGACAACCGTCGGAAAACGGTCATTCCACGCATTTACCACGCGAAATGAGAAAAAATTTTGTCTAATGGATGTAGATGCTCTGAGCTTGGAAATTTTCTTACCATGTCCCCGCCGTGTGTTTGCTGGGTCAACGGTAAAAGTCCTTCTGGGAAAGATTTGTTCAAACAGGGCGTAAGTAAAAATTAGGTCCCCTCTCTGAAGGCGACGGTACTCCAGGGGAAAGAGATCAAGCATCGCGAGACGCGTTTTGTAGTCCACGGATTTGAGGCCGGCAACCATTCTAGTG
>NW_008751744.1:1286622-1289531 GCF_000715545.1 Opisthorchis viverrini
AACACGAGCATGTTTGTCACGCAAGAGCGGTTTGGGAGAAATCCGTGCTGAGCTGGAGATACCAGGTTGCTGGGCTTAAGGCGATCTAGGATGGCTTGCTTCAGAATGCGTTCCATCACCTTGCACGGCACGCTAGTGAGGCTTATAGGCCTATAGCTGCCAGGCGATAGTCGGTCACCAGTTTTGTATATTGGCGTGACAATCGCTTCCTTCCAAGCAAAAAGATGGTGGATTTCTTCAAGCGACTGACGAAACACCGGGCGTAGACGATTTGCCTGTGTGGAGGACGTTTCTTTCAGGAGCCTTGGATGGACCTCGTCGGGCCCCAACGCGCAGAGTGGTTTGACCTGTTGCGAGAGTTGATGAATGTCATCCACCGTGAAGACCAAGTCAGTTAGAGGCTCTTCGTAGTACCGCCTTGACAAGGGTGGATATGACGAAGACGCTGGGGCTGAGTATAGACACGCATAGTGTTCTCTGTAAGACTCAGATACCACTGTTGGGTCATTCGTCGGTTCTCCGTTTCCAATGATAGTAATAATATTTATTCCCAACTAGCGGGTAGCATACCGTTGGGCATGATCATAGCATTACAGTCAGAATAAAGGCGTGACTGGTGGGGTTTGTGTTCAATGGGAAAAGGGAAAGTGACGTAAACAGTAAAACTTATTGGAGTAGAGATTATCACACCTGAGGTGGCATGGGTAGGAATCCAAAATTACAAGGTCTCTTTATGTCCTATGGAGAGCATATCAGATGGCACAAGATCTGATCGTTAGGATTTAAAAGTAGCGGGCAAAAACAGTGCGAGTGAGGGCATAAGAAAAAGCTTCTTGTCTGGAACGTGACAAAAACCTTCAAACTGCAAGAAGTGTGGAGCTAGAATAACGCATCTGGAGAGGCGGTAATACTGCCACGACATGGTCGACCAATCTGAACTAAAGCAAAAACCGTCACCAGGGCTGTAGGGCGTATGGCCACGGAAAGCGCAAGTGGGGATGGTGAAGTGGGGTAATATTCAGTACGGACAGATGGTTGTAGAAAACTTAGAATCATAGCGTGCAGTGAAACTTGAGTGACTCACTAGCTTTACAGATGGAGTAGGGTCGAGTGTAAAAGTTGCTTGGAAGAACGAGTTCGCGCAAAATGTACGAAAATTGACTGACACGATGAGGAGTACGAGTGAAAGTAGCCGAGAACTTTGTGTCTGACAAATGCTTCTGCAGATTGCAATGAACGCCCCCCGGTTGTGGATGGTTACGAATGAAGAATGATTGTGATTGCCGGTAAGGGAACGAGTGGACGAGAGGGTGGGGTCAAAGTAGAAGCTGAACAATTGCGGATGTGCTGTCAAACTGGGTATCACAGTGCCGCACCGTCACTGCAACAAAGTACGTCGGTTTCTGGATAGCCCCGTGACGGACGTCGTGATCGAGGTAATTAGGCTGAGGTGCGCCATCCTGTGAGCAGCATGATGTTGAGCGTTTGCCGGGGGATTTCTCAGGATGAGCAAGACTAATGTAATATCGCGCGTAGTATTTGTTTTTCTTTCAGGTCAGGGATCTATTCGTTCGTAAAACACAGATCAGGTGGAGTGAACAACGGTCAAACAGGTCGTCCACAGCGCGCATTACCACAGATCGAAGCTTGGGAAGAAGATGAAATGAGACAAAATGAGGTGAGATCAATACAGTCTGGAGAGATCTAGGGGTCAGCAGACAAAGTATAGTCCTTTAACAAGGGAAAAAAGAATGTCTACCACAGTTATGGTGGTGACACCAGGTGGCTAAACATGGCAGGATAAGGATGGATTTGCACTCAGTAGTGTAGTCATCAACGTAAAGCTAAGATTGCCAATATAATTATACTACCTGTTCACTGTGTGTAGGCTAAGAGGCGGCATGGTGAGGTTAACCAAACGTAACGACTGGCGGTTGTAGATTCTGAGATGAGGGCTAGAATTCCTGGAGGTTATTAGTGAGTTGGAGGATACTAGGACAATCTAGGACGAAAGGTGTATGTAAGAGAGATTGCCACCAGTCCCCGGAGCCCTACTGTAAGCTTTAATCGATGAGTGGTGCACGACGAAGAGGACTTCCGGTGCTAGCCTTGCATACTGATGGTGGAGAGTCTGGAGTCTCACTGTATCTTTATATGTGTTGTATGTGTCTACCTTCGAGAGCAGCAAGTTGGTGTGCATTTATGTTTGATTGACGAGGTGGGTTTTGATGCGATGAAGACTCGATATTGAGGAAGGCAGCTACAGCTATACATGTCGACGTAGGCCATATGCATAGCAGAGCTTCTTCTGGCTTTCCCAGGTGTATCGTTTTTTTAATACTTTTGGATGGGCGAAAGGCTAGTTTTTGTTGCTGTTATTTATGGCGTTACCAAATAACTAAACCGAGGCGAGGCCAAATCCAGCAGCAACAATCAAGAGACAGGCGATGGGCGATGCACCCGTGCTACTGGAGGGGTGGTGGGTATACGAACGCACCATGGTGCAACGTAACAGAGCGACCATCTCTGCAGGGCGTACCCATCCACCACACGAGGTTTTCATCCCTCGTGCATGCTACCAGATCTGCAAGGTGGAAAACCATTCAAGCAGTCAAAGTGCGGTTTTGTGCATTAATAGACTACTCCAGTTACCAGTTTTTTTCGGTCGGGGGAAAGCAAGGCCAGTAAAAACAGCTCAACCAATTCGGACAAGCAGACAGCAAACGGTCGTTGGTAGAGGCAAGTCGCGGAGAAGGCAGTGAGATGACAGTTTCCAATGTGACAGTGGGGACGGCAAAGTTATGCTCAGTGTGAGTGACCTATGGCTAAACGGCGCCTGAACGTTGGTGTGAGCTGCCATGTCTAGCAGAAGCGTACCGCGATGTTGTGTGTGTGTTTATGGACTGTGG
>NW_008751744.1:1289784-1301117 GCF_000715545.1 Opisthorchis viverrini
TGTACTGGACCTATTTCACATAGGAGGTCGGGGGGTAGTTGTGTTTTAAGTAGGACGGCAGCGGTTTCACAAGTAAAGAATTTGTCCACAAGCTGAGAAGAAATGTGATGATGCGTGATGTTTCGCAGTTGCTCAGGAAGGCTGTTCCAGATGCGAGCGTAGTAAACTAAAAAGAAGTAGTGACGTCCCTCAAGGAGAACGTGAAGTTTTTTGAAAAGACTAAAAGAGCGATTGCACGCTCTCTTAGGATGCCGGAGGTAAAGAGCCGAAAGTTGTGCTGCAAGAAATTGTAGCAGACTTGCTACTTGTTAATAACGTGACGTAATTATTTGTTTCCCTATTCCTCAGGCTAGTTCATCACCCTTCCGTGCCTGCTCAAGTTGCGAGACCGAATCGTTCTATTTTATACAAAGCCGACTGTACCTCAACCATTTCTATAGACGATTTGTTTACATTTATTCATGGACTTGTTGTTGAAATCTTGTCCCACTTTGAACTGAAGAATTCTCTTAATTCTCTTAATTTGTCCGGTAGCACGCTGCCCTCCGTGTGCTATCCTGTGTTGCTAACTACCCAAGGTTCAATCTAGCCGTAAGCCTTTCTCTAATTCTACTCACGATTTATTGTTAATTTCCTATAGAACCACGCTCTACCTGTCTGTAATGCCTGCCAAAGTCCAACCCAATATATTGTTCACTGCCCAATTACGACTACTGAACAAACGCAGGTGAAGTTCGTAGAATTCGGTTTCGCCGCGATTATTACAGACCGTCCGTTGGTGAATTAGACTACACGTTACCTGTCAGATAGGACACCTAGATCGCGCGTTTAGGCTAAGTAACCTATTCCTTGCTTTGAGATCACGGCCTTAGCACAGGATCGTACAAAGTTGGCTAGAAATACCGTGCGAAGTTCAATATCCAGCTACATTAAGACGCGTTATGTCTGTGTCTCGACTGCCTTCTCCGTCTCGTGCATCCACCAGTAGCGGACTGTCCACGCAAGAATTGATGAGAGAACGACCTGGCCCCTATAAAGATTAAAAAGTTAGAGCTGGAGGCAGATGCTAAAATAACCAAGGAATATCAAGACAGTGTTCAACAAGAGATGGAGAAATTAGATGAAATTGCTCGATTCATGAATTCTGGGGGTTTGGAAACTTGTCCGTGTCCTGCAACCAATGAACGATGTGATGCCGTAAGAAGATATGTAAATTCCATACCAGACCCAAAGGACTTACCAATCCCAGTTGAACAAGATACTGTTACCAACCCTCCGAATATCCATTTACGTAATGCTAACACGAGGCAAGGCGATCGGCTTCTGGAAACCGCTCAGTTGGTGCAAAAATGTATGGGACTACCTGCGCGACAGCTGCCAAAGTTTGACGGAAACCCCACCGACTACCACAGTTTCACGCGCAGTTTCATGTCCACTATTGCTCGACGCACTCGTGATCCGGCAGACCGATTCTCGTACCTGGTACATCATTGTGAAGGTGAGGCAGCCCAGGCCATTAGACGGTGTGGCGTTTTGAAACCCGAGGAAGGCTACGCAGTAGCACTACGTATACTTGAACCTAGGTTTGGTGATATTCATGTCATTGCAACTACCTCGATAGAGCAACTGACGGAAGGTCCGACCCTAAAGGCGGACGATCATAAAGCTTTGGTCACTTTGGCCGACGACATGATGATTTGTTCTGCTACGTTGAAACAACTGGAATATCTAAATGATCTTAATTCTTGTCGGACCATTGGGGCTGTTGTAGCTAGATTACCTAGTACCATGCAGAATGAATGGTTTGCCCTGGCAGCTAAATCATTCAAGTCCAAGCGTGATCCAACATTCGACGAACTGGCAAAGTTGATAAGTGACAAGGCCGATGCAGCAGCAGCTCAACAGGTGTACGCCGTAGGACGGAGGTTTATGCGTCCCCAGCCAAACACAGTGAGGCCTCAACCAACACACAAATCCCCACTATATAAAGCAGCCATCCTGACGACGCAGACAGGCAACGACAGATCAGGTCAGGTTAGGTTACCAGTGAAATGTGCACAGTGTGGATCATCTCACTACCTGGATCAGTGCCCAGAGTTTATTGAAATGTCAGTTGTAAGCAGAATTGCCTGCGTAGACCGACTCCGAGTATGTTATTTATGTTTAAAACCGTACCATCAAGCAAGGGTGTGTCGATCCAGACATGCCTGTGGGTTCCAGCTATGTGTGGGTAAACATCATCCACTTTTGCACCGACCGAGCTCTTCCAAGACAGAAAACGAACCAGAACCACCTGAGATTGCATCAGAAGGTGTACACCATAGCATAGCAGACGTCCCAAAATCAAATATATCGCTTGCTGTAGTACCAGCTCGGATTCGGGGACCCGAAGGAGACGTCGTTGTCAATGCCTTTTTGGACAACGGTGCTAGTACGACCCTGATCCATAGTTCACTTCTGCCGAAACTGGGATTGAAAGGTACACCTGCGTCATTAATTATTAAAACTATCACTGGAGAGTGTGTCACAAGATCTGCATCAGTTTCGTTCTCCATAGAATCGCTCGATTCTGAGGAAGTAATACCAGTTCATCGCGCTTGGGTTGTCGACTCCATGCCCTGCTTACGATCACTCGCGCCACGTCCCAAACAGTCCCAGAAGTGGAAGCATTTAAAGGAAGTACCGTTTCCAGAATTGAAACCAGTGGACATAGGTCTTCTTATCGGTTGTGACGTCCCAAAGGCACACTGGGTTCTAGAGCAGAGGTTCGGGGGCCCCCAAGATCCTTACGCAGTAAGAGGACCGTTGGGATGGACAGTTCTGGGGCCTTTATACTCAAATCCCAATAACAACCAGAGCGAGGCAATTTTCCATCACATCAGTCAAACGGACGACTTAAATTTACAGCTCGAACGTATGTTCAACTTCGAATTTCTCGAAGCTGCCTGTACCAAGCGAGCAATGTCGCTGAATGATCGAGTGACCTATGACCGAATGCTTACGTCTTTGGAAATAGTGGACGGACACTATCAAATACCCTTACCTTGGAAGGAAGGATCCCCGTGTCTACCAGACAACAAAAGCTTGGCACTCAGAAGACTTTTTGTTTTAAAGGGTCGTCTTGAACGTGACCCTATATTTAGGAAACTCTACTGTGAAAAGGTAGAAGAGTATGTAAGTAAAGGCTATGCAGAAATCGTACCTGACAGTGAGCAAAATAAAGCTGGCCCAAGTGTATGGTACCTACCTCACCATGGCGTGTTCAAAGCAGGAGACAGAAGCAAAGTTCGCGTTGTTTTTGACTGTGCTGCAAAAACTTTAAATACCTCCCTGAATATGCAGCTGCTTACTGGTCCAGATCTGGTGAATAGTTTATGTGGCGTCCTTCTAAGATTTCGGGAACACCCTTACGTGTTGGTCGCAGATATTGAGGCGATGTTCCATCAAGTTAAAGTCCCACAATCCGATCGGGATGCACTACGTTTTCTTTGGTGGACCAACGGTGAGCTTTCCAACCGACCGATTTCTTACCGCATGACTGTTCATCCGTTTGGAGCAACTTCATCGCCCTGTTGCGCTAGCTTAGCTCTCAGGCAGACTGTTAAAACCTTCATGACCCCCTACGGAGGGGAAGCGGTAAGATTAGCCAATCGATCCTTCTACGTCGATGATTGTCTGATCAGTTTGCCCACGAAAGTAGCGGTAAAGACTACAGCCACGCAATTCAAGGAGGCCTTAGCATCTGGTGGATTTAATCTTACAGGTTTCTTCAGTAATGTGGAAGAAGCATTGTGTGACTTACCCGAAGCGATATCTACTACTACACCACTTCATATAGATCGTCAACCAGACTACGTAAGGAGAACGTTAGGCGTGTTATGGGAAAATACGACTGATTGTTTCTGTTTCAAGGTTGAAAGCTGGAATAGTATCCCCACTCGTCGGGCTTTACTGTCTTACGTAGCTTCATTGTTTGACCCTCTGGGGATGGTTGCACCAGTACTACTGCCAGCAAAGTGCCTGATTCAGGATCTCTGTCGAAGGAAGGCTGCCTGGGACGATATTATGCCTGAGAATGAAACGTTGAAATGGAAGACCTGGTTGCTGAATTTACAAAATGTAGAAAGCATTCGCATACCAAGGTGTATCCGACCCAAATCATTTGCTTCGGATTGTAGGACTGAGTTGCACGCATTTTCTGATGCTTCAGAGACCGGCTATGGTGCTGCGATCTACATCCGACTGATCGACCCGCCGAGAATACCCCACTCCACACTATTGATAGGAAGGTCCAGGGTTGCCCCCATCAAGTACACAAGCATACCACGATTGGAGCTCACTGCTGCTGTATTGTCTGCCAAGCTAACTGCTTGTGTGAGAGAAGAACTGTCTATTAAAGTAGATTCCTCTTTTCTGTGGACAGATTCTATGATTGTGTTACAAATGATACGTAACCGAACTACACGTTATGAAACCTTCGTGGCTAACCGACTAGCGTCCATTCTTGATTATTCGGAACCCGAAGATTGGATGTACGTCGAAAGCAAATGCAATCCTGCAGATATAGCTTCCCGTGGTCTACTATCCGACACGTCCAAATTGTCCTTGTGGCTATCTGGCCCTGAATTTTTGAGAAAAGATTGCAACGAGTGGCCCTCTCAACCGGTTAGCTATCCTATTCCCGTTGCGCATGTAAAGTCAAAGGGAACTGAGGTGGTACATACGACCTCCACTTATGTACATTGGATTGATCGTTTTGAGCACGTGTCCAGTTGGAGTCTGCTAAAGAGGCTAGTGGCGTGGCTGCGCCGTTTCTGCCTATGGATGAGACACAGAAGATCTGTGCTGCCCGGAGACGAGTTATGTGGTAGATTGACCAGAAAGGATTTGGTGGAGGCGGAATGTCTTATCCTTAGGTCGGTTCAAACAGCTTGTTTCACAAACGAAATGAAACTACTGAAATCCACAGTATCTTCTAACGCTTGGAGGCCCCTGCGATTACCGGGTCAACTACGACGACTCTCCCCAATTATCCACCAAGGTATTTTACGTGTTGGGGGACGCCTTAGATGGGCTCCAGTGCCTTTCGATATGAGACATCCAGTAATTCTCCCAAGTTATCATTTCGTAACCAGGCTCCTCGTCCAGCATACCCATATACTGAACGGCCATGTTGGAACTTTGCATGTCCTTAATGCGCTACGGGAAAAATATTGGGTTGTCAAAGGTCAAGCAGTCGTTCGGAGTGTTCTACATTCTTGTTTTCACTGCAAACGCTGGCATTCTCAACCTGAAGTACAAATTATGGCTCCAATTCCTGAGGATAGAATGCTGACTCATGAAGCACCTTTCGCAGCGACTGGTATTGATTACTTCGGACCTTTGTTGGTAAAGCGAGGTCGTGGGGTTGAAAAACGTTACGGATGTATTTTTACTTGCTTGACAATACGTGCTGTACATATTGAGGTGGCCTGTTCTCTCGAAACGGACTCATTTTTGTGCGCCTTTTCCAGGTTTACTGCTCGGCGAGGATATCCAATTCGTATTTACAGTGATAATGGCACTAATTTCCGTGGTGCTGAAGCTGAGCTCAGACAAAGCCTACTTCGGATGAACCAGGAGAGAGTGTCCAAAGCTCTTGTACAACGGGGATGTGATTGGATTTTTACTCCACCAAAGGCTAGCCACAGGGGAGGCGTCTGGGAAAGAATGATACGATCTATTCGGAGGATACTGAGATCGTTGCTTGGTGATCAACTGGTAACCGATGAAGTTCTTATTACTGTGCTAACTGAAGTGGAAAAAATCATTAATGATCGACCTCTGACGAAATTATCAGATGACCCTCTCGACTTTGGGGCACTTACTCCTAATCACCTCCTGTTACTCCAGGGTAACCCTTCAGTCGAAAGCTCACCTGGATCAAACATGAAGCTAACTAGACGATGGCGCCAGGCACAACAGTTAGTCGATACTTTCTGGGTCCGGTGGATAAAGGAATACTTACCTACGCTGCATCAAAGACATAAGTGGGTGGGATCTGGCCGTGATCTTAAGGTGGGGGACTTGGTTCTCTTGGTCGATACGTCCGTATCTAGGGGTTCCTGGCCAAAGGGAGTTGTACAAACGGTTACGCCAGGAAAGGATGGACGAGTTCGTGACGTCATGGTTCGAACGGTGACCGGACTCTTGAAGAGAGATGTTCGACATGTGTGTCTCCTCGAGCAAACCATTGAAGATCAAAGTCCACCCTTGACCCCGCGGGAGTGTTAATTACGTGACGTAATTATTTGTTTCCCTATTCCTCAGACTAGTTCATCACCCTTCCGTGACTGCTTAAGTTTCAAGACTGAACCGTTCTATTTTATACAAAGCCGACTCTACCACAACCATTTCTATAGACGATTTGTTTACATTTATCCATGGACTTGTTGAAATTTTGTTCCACTTTGAACTGAACAATTTTCCCGCTTAATTTGTCCGATAGCACGCTGCCCTTCGTGTGCCATCCTGTGTTGCTAACTGCCCAAGGTTCAATCTAGCCGTAAGCCTTTCTTTAACTCTCCTCATGATTTACTGTTAATTTCCTGCAGAACCACGGTCTACCTATCTGTACTGTCTGCCCAAGTCCAATTCAATATATTGTTCACTGCCCAATTGCGACTACTGAACAAACGCAGGTGAAGTTCTTAGAATTCGGTTTCGCCGCAATTACTACTGACCGTCCGTTGGTGAATTAGACTACACGTTACCTGTCAGATAGGACACCTAGATCGTGCGTTTAGGCTAAGTAACCTATTCCTTGCTTTGAGATCACGGCCTTAGCACAGGATCGTACAAAGTTGGCTAGAAATTCCGTACGAAGTTCAATATCCGGCTACATTAAGACGCGTTATGTCTGTGTCTCGACTGCCTTCTCCGTCTCGTGCATCCACCAGTAGCAGATTGTCCACGCAAGAATTAATGAGAGAACTGGACCTTGCCCGTATAAAGATTAAAAAGTTAGAGCTGGAGGCGGATGCTGCTAAAAGAATCAAGGAATATCAAGACAGTGTTCAACAGGAGATGGAGAAGTTAGACGAAATTGCTCGATCCATGAATTCTGGGGGTTTGGAAACTTCTCCTTGTCTTGCAACAAGTGAACGGTGTGATGCCGTAAGAAGATATGTAAATTCCATACCAGACCCAAAGGACTTACCAATCCCAGTTGAACAAGATACTGTTATCAACCCTCCGAATATCCATTTACGTAATGCTAACACGAGGCAAGACGATCGGCTTCTGGAAACCGCTCAGTTGGTGCAAACATGTATGGGACTTCCTGCGCGACAGCTGCCAAAATTTGATGGAAACCCCGCCGACTACCACAGTTTCATGCGCAGTTTCATGTCCACTATTGCTCGACGCACTCGTGATCCGGCAGACCGATTCTCGTACCTGGTACATCATTGTGAAGGTGAGGCAGCCCAAGCCATTAGACGGTGTGGCGTTTTGGAACCCGAGGAAGGCTACGCAGAAGCACTACGTATACTTGAACGTAGGTTTGGTGATCCCCATATCATTGCAACTACCTCGATAGAGCAACTGACGGAAGGGCCGACCTTAAAGGCGGACGATCATAAAGCTTTGGTCACTTTGGCTGACGACATGATGATTTGTTCTGCTACGTTGAAACAACTGGAATATCCAAATGATCTTAATTCTTGTCGGACCATTGGGGCTGTTGTAGCTAGATTACCTAGTACCATGCAGAATGAATGGTTTGCCCTGGCAGCTAAATCATTCAAGTCCAAGCGTGATCCAACATTCGACGAACTGGCAAAGTTGATAAGTGACAAGGCCGATGCAGCAGCAGCTCAACAGGTGTACGCCGTAGGACGGAGGTTTATGCGTCCCCAGCCAAACACAGTGAGGCCTCAACCAACACACAAATCCCCACTATATAAAGCAGCCATCCTGACGACGCAGACAGGCAACGACAGATCAGGTCAGGTTAGGTTACCAGTGAAATGTGCACAGTGTGGATCATCTCACTACCTGGATCAGTGCCCAGAGTTTATTGAAATGTCAGTTGTAAGCAGAATTGCCTGCGTAGACCGACTCCGAGTATGTTATTTATGTTTAAAACCGTACCATCAAGCAAGGGTGTGTCGATCCAGACATGCCTGTGGGTTCCAGCTATGTGTGGGTAAACATCATCCACTTTTGCACCGACCGAGCTCTTCCAAGACAGAAAACGAACCAGAACCACCTGAGATTGCATCAGAAGGTGTACACCATAGCATAGCAGACGTCCCAAAATCAAATATATCGCTTGCTGTAGTACCAGCTCGGATTCGGGGACCCGAAGGAGACGTCGTTGTCAATGCCTTTTTGGACAACGGTGCTAGTACGACCCTGATCCATAGTTCACTTCTGCCGAAACTGGGATTGAAAGGTACACCTGCGTCATTAATTATTAAAACTATCACTGGAGAGTGTGTCACAAGATCTGCATCAGTTTCGTTCTCCATAGAATCGCTCGATTCTGAGGAAGTAATACCAGTTCATCGCGCTTGGGTTGTCGACTCCATGCCCTGCTTACGATCACTCGCGCCACGTCCCAAACAGTCCCAGAAGTGGAAGCATTTAAAGGAAGTACCGTTTCCAGAATTGAAACCAGTGGACATAGGTCTTCTTATCGGTTGTGACGTCCCAAAGGCACACTGGGTTCTAGAGCAGAGGTTCGGGGGCCCCCAAGATCCTTACGCAGTAAGAGGACCGTTGGGATGGACAGTTCTGGGGCCTTTATACTCAAATCCCAATAACAACCAGAGCGAGGCAATTTTCCATCACATCAGTCAAACGGACGACTTAAATTTACAGCTCGAACGTATGTTCAACTTCGAATTTCTCGAAGCTGCCTGTACCAAGCGAGCAATGTCGCTGAATGATCGAGTGACCTATGACCGAATGCTTACGTCTTTGGAAATAGTGGACGGACACTATCAAATACCCTTACCTTGGAAGGAAGGATCCCCGTGTCTACCAGACAACAAAAGCTTGGCACTCAGAAGACTTTTTGTTTTAAAGGGTCGTCTTGAACGTGACCCTATATTTAGGAAACTCTACTGTGAAAAGGTAGAAGAGTATGTAAGTAAAGGCTATGCAGAAATCGTACCTGACAGTGAGCAAAATAAAGCTGGCCCAAGTGTATGGTACCTACCTCACCATGGCGTGTTCAAAGCAGGAGACAGAAGCAAAGTTCGCGTTGTTTTTGACTGTGCTGCAAAAACTTTAAATACCTCCCTGAATATGCAGCTGCTTACTGGTCCAGATCTGGTGAATAGTTTATGTGGCGTCCTTCTAAGATTTCGGGAACACCCTTACGTGTTGGTCGCAGATATTGAGGCGATGTTCCATCAAGTTAAAGTCCCACAATCCGATCGGGATGCACTACGTTTTCTTTGGTGGACCAACGGTGAGCTTTCCAACCGACCGATTTCTTACCGCATGACTGTTCATCCGTTTGGAGCAACTTCATCGCCCTGTTGCGCTAGCTTAGCTCTCAGGCAGACTGTTAAAACCTTCATGACCCCCTACGGAGGGGAAGCGGTAAGATTAGCCAATCGATCCTTCTACGTCGATGATTGTCTGATCAGTTTGCCCACGAAAGTAGCGGTAAAGACTACAGCCACGCAATTCAAGGAGGCCTTAGCATCTGGTGGATTTAATCTTACAGGTTTCTTCAGTAATGTGGAAGAAGCATTGTGTGACTTACCCGAAGCGATATCTACTACTACACCACTTCATATAGATCGTCAACCAGACTACGTAAGGAGAACGTTAGGCGTGTTATGGGAAAATACGACTGATTGTTTCTGTTTCAAGGTTGAAAGCTGGAATAGTATCCCCACTCGTCGGGCTTTACTGTCTTACGTAGCTTCATTGTTTGACCCTCTGGGGATGGTTGCACCAGTACTACTGCCAGCAAAGTGCCTGATTCAGGATCTCTGTCGAAGGAAGGCTGCCTGGGACGATATTATGCCTGAGAATGAAACGTTGAAATGGAAGACCTGGTTGCTGAATTTACAAAATGTAGAAAGCATTCGCATACCAAGGTGTATCCGACCCAAATCATTTGCTTCGGATTGTAGGACTGAGTTGCACGCATTTTCTGATGCTTCAGAGACCGGCTATGGTGCTGCGATCTACATCCGACTGATCGACCCGCCGAGAATACCCCACTCCACACTATTGATAGGAAGGTCCAGGGTTGCCCCCATCAAGTACACAAGCATACCACGATTGGAGCTCACTGCTGCTGTATTGTCTGCCAAGCTAACTGCTTGGAGAAGAACAGAACTGTCTATTAAAGTAGATTCCTCTTTTCTGTGGACAGATTCTATGATTGTGTTACAAATGATACGTAACCGAACTATATGAAACCTTCCCCGACTAGCGTCCATTCTTGATTATCCGGAACCTCAAGATTGGATGTACGTCGAAAGCAAATGCAACCCTGCAGATATAGCTTCCCGTGGTCTACTATCCGACACGTCCAAATTGTCCTTGTGATTATCTGGCCCTGAATTTTTGAGAAAAGATTGCAACGAGTGGCCCTCTCAACCGGTTAGCTATCCTGTTCCTGTTGCGGATGTAAAGTCAAAGGAAACTGAGGTGGTACATACGACCTCCACTTATGTATACTGGATTGATCGTTTTGAGCACGTGTCCAGTTGGAGTCTGCTAAAGAGGCTAGTGGCGTGGCTGCGCCGTTTCTGCCTATGGATGAGACGCAGAAGATCTGTGCTGCCCGGAGACGAGTTGCGTGGTAGACTGACCAGAAAGGATTTGGTGGAGGCGGAATGTCTTATCCTTAGGTCGGTTCAAACAGCTTGTTTCACAAACGAAATGAAACTACTGAAATCCACAGTATCTTCTAACGCTTGGAGGCCCCTGCGATTACCGGGTCAACTACGACGACTCTCCCCAATTATCCACCAAGGTATTTTACGTGTTGGGGGACGCCTTAGATGGGCTCCAGTGCCTTTCGATATGAGACATCCAGTAATTCTCCCAAGTCATCATTTCGTAATCAGGCTCCTCGTCCAGCATACCCATGTACTGAACGGCCATGTTGAAACTTTGCATGTCCTTAATGCGCTACGAGAAAAATATGGGGTTAACAAAGGTCAAGCAGTCGTTCGGAGTGTTCTACATTCTTGTTTTCACTGCAAACGCTGGCATTCTCAACCTGAAGTACAAATTATGGCTCCAATTCCTGAGGATAGAATGCTGACTCATGAAGCACCTTTCGCAGCGACTGGTATTGATTACTTCGGACCTTTGTT
>NW_008751744.1:1302213-1306303 GCF_000715545.1 Opisthorchis viverrini
GCAGATTGCCTGAGTGAATGTCTGGAGGTGTAGGCACCTCGGAGTGATTGTGTTAAGCTAGCACTAAGTCCCTCCCCCATCCACCTTTATTCTTTTCTTTACAATAAAGCTTTCAAATAGGTCATGGTTGTACGGTAGTGAAGCATCGGTGTTGAACACTAGTGTCATGCTGTCGATGATGATGATGATAAGATGAATGACTTGGGACAGTCCCAGAGACTTCCGCTAGTCTTCCGGTTAGTAGGTGCGCACCGTAATCAATGAGTTATCCCGAATTAAGCTATCTAATGATGATGACTTGGGACAGTCCCAGAGACTTCCGCTAGTCTTCCGGTTAGTAGGTGCGCACCGTAATCAATGAGTTATCCCGAATTCACTAAGCTATCTCGGGCTCCCACCAAGAGTTCTAAACTAACAAATATTCGACTTATAGGACGAAGTCTGAAAAGTGCATAAAAACCAGAGTCGTCAGGTTTTGCTGCTCTTCCTGTATATCCAACTCGGACAGCAACTCATTCCAAGGTCACGCCATGGAGGAGGACATCGGGCGAAGAAACTCGCTCGTAATACTTTGGCATTTAAAAATTTTCAGTTTTACTTCGGAACACTGGCTTTGATCATTCGGTCGCTATTTGGGACGACAGGAAACTGTAACAATCAATTGGACCCCGCTACCACCCTGCCTTGAGCGGCGACTTCGCTCGCGTGGACAGCCAAAACTTGTAGCCTTGGGAGTGATAGATATCACGGAGGATCTGTGTTTTCTCTGATGAGCATCTGTCATGATGTTGCCATTTTTTGTCATTTTCATTTCATTTTACCCATGATTTTATTTATTTCAGCGAATTCGGGCGTAAATGAAATTCAGTCTTCAGTTTTACAACTACAGCACCTAACTGTTTTGAATAAACGATTTCTTCAATGTCCGAGGTACTCTTCTAATTTGCTTCTCCATTCATTAATCATAGTCGCCGACAGACTACTTGAAGCGCTTTCTTTCCGAGTAAGTCCCCATTTCTGTTGTCCCTTTAGTCACAAAACAACAAATTTCCTCGCTTCAGTGTCGATGGGATCATTGGCCTGTACGTTTCCGATAAAGACGGTGTTATCATGGCTAGTGGTAAATGGGCTTCGTTTTTGTAGCCTACCTCTGTCTGACTATAGTTTCATCAGAGGACATGCCAGATCAAGCAATACAGCCGTACGTAGCCACCACATTCCTCAGCTCAATCCAGCAATCAAGCAAGTTGGAAATGGGAGCGTTAGAATGGATGGTTACACGTTATGAGTACATGGTGGTGAGTATCAGTGATATATCTCTATCTGTTTTGATTTTGATAGTTTCTGCTTATCATCCACTTGGTGCTGTCTAACTAATCTTTATTTGTGTGCATAAAACCACACTTCCGACCAGGGGTCCATACGTCGTTGAGTAACTTGTTGAGGTTGTCTATTTTTTCTTAATCCAACACATTTTTAAGGGTCCTAAGGACTCTTCGACAGCCCACTACTGGTTTCCACAATTGCTATTTCTTAAATGGGCGCCAAACTGTACGTAAGTGGAGTAACCTACTCATTTGCAAACTTGGTTGAAGCTAACTGAATCCCACCTGAGTCTTGGTTGTAAGCCTCCCGAAGAATATCTTCACCATTATAGCATTGCCATAGGCTATTTTTCAACATAATTGTCTGGTACTATTCACGATCTTGGAACGTCCCAGCACCAGTTTCAAGCTTTTAAGCAGTTTTCTCCCACACCTTAGCCTTCTAGACAAGATCTCGTCGTTCAGCAGAGCAACTCCAATAGTTCATAGCTTTCAGCTACAGTGATCACTCGTGTGAGGTTAACACATAAGATGAGATATTTAATATCTGGGATGGGTTGCTTTTCACTCGGCGACCGTCGCCGACATGGAACGTTGTTGCGAACGCTTCACAGCAGTGTCTCCTCTTCAAATGGAGTCTCCTTTATGGTGTCCTTGTGGGGTGTCGACAACCAGTTATTATTGGCCGACTTAGTCCACAGACTCTGGCCCTGTTGGTAGAATCATCATATAGAAACGCCGGGTTAATTGACAGCCTACAGCCTTAAAAACTGCACTCCGTTTTCATATCACGGGAGCAGGAACACGACAAG
Organism: Opisthorchis viverrini; assembly: GCF_000715545.1. Classification (NCBI taxonomy): domain Eukaryota; kingdom Metazoa; phylum Platyhelminthes; class Trematoda; order Opisthorchiida; family Opisthorchiidae; genus Opisthorchis; species Opisthorchis viverrini. The sequence goes on from NW_008751744.1 coordinate 1,304,351, forward strand.
CCCTCACTTTCATGACGTAACTGAGGGTCAATTTGTATCGCCTTCCTCTCGAAGCTTTGGTCCGTAGACACTTAACGAGGGGTCGTGAGTTTTGATTTGGGTTTCGATTTCAAAATTGCCTTTTCGAGGTGCTCAGGATTGCTGTTTCCACCATACAATACAACTTCCTGATAGCGATTACAATTGAGCAGGGAAATCCGAATATACGACGGAACTGGTTGGAATTAAGATGGAGTGACTCTTAAAAAAACCGCGAACAGCTTCTCTCTTGAGCATTACTCACATCCGTACTGTCTTGTTGGCCAGACGAGTTGTGAAGGGGCGTTGTATTAAATTGACAGCTTACTCTGTTACTTGCTGTTGACATGCAGTCGTCAAGGGTCCACCTAACCGGAGTGTGTCAGTGCCAAGTGGGAGACAACCTTTGTTGGTAATATCTCTGTGTCAGTATTGGATTGCTTCTCAGTGTCTTCTAACCACGCTATGGCTTCAACTAGCTGTTTCAATGCAACAACGGTCAAGAGTTCAGCCGATTATTTGAAGTTAGCTTGGGAATCCGACTTCTTGACTGGATTCATAGATGAACACGCCGACAGAGCCACTGCGGCGTGGCTCCTCCTTCATAAATCATGATGACATTTGTACTCAACGACTCAACGTTCTTCCCGTGCTGCCCTGAAGGCAGCGTTCGCTCTTGAGCAATAGTCAGGTACGTCACCCATATCTTGTCCCGAAGGATTTTGTGTTATTAGAGGCGTCTCTGCAATAGACTGGGCAAAGCGATGTACTGGATCATCTGTTAATCGAACTCGCACGATACGACATGTGTCCCATGTTATGTAAGTCTATTAGAGCACATGTCCACAATACGGGTACACCCCGTTTCACACTTCCAATAACCCAATGCCCAGGAGGAGGTGTCAACTGAATTGTGGCAAAGCTACTGTTTACCGAGCAGTAGTTCAGCGTTGCCTGCTTAGCTATGCAGCTGCGTGGAATGCGTACGCCACTCGTAGTACAATCCGTCATCTCCGGATTGCTGGACACTTGGAGTGACAGGTGAAATATGGGTACACTCTAGCTGATAGTACAAGATCAGGCTGAGAAATTGTCTCACAACGGAACAATGAGGTGGTCCTTAAGTATGCTTGTTCAAGCTAAAAACTAAATAATTTCCTCCGAATTTATGGTGCTCGCTCGAAATCTCGCGATTTTTCTTGATTATTTAGCACATTCTTCTAGATTTCAACCGGTTCATCTGTTTATAGAAAGTTAGGGCAGTGAGTTTCTCGTACCTTGATAAAAACAGTGGTCCAGTAGGAGATTGGCGTTTTTAAACATTTCAATAAGGTACTATTCGTTTGGTAGTAATTCAGCGCGGTTTGCTGTAAGGTTCAAAAATTGTGCGAATACTACTAGAGAGTCTTAGTAGTAAGATTTGCTGCCTTCAGGTGTTACGATCGGCCGGAGTGAACAACAGTCTAAAAGGCAATCTCGGAATTTCGATACTTTCAAATCGTCACCACTAATCAGTATCAGCTGTGTGATTTTACATGGCTAGTTTGTTTACCAGTGAATGGCAGGATTGAGGGCTTCAATCACCTTATAGTTGATAACTTCTGCAAATCCAATGCTGATTACGTTGGCTGCCGATGCATTCCTAAAACACGACTATTCCGCTCGTTTGTCATGGTTGTCGTTATATCTGCTGATTCACCGGCCTGTGGTATCTGCTTCTGACCCGCTCCAGTGCCTAGTGTCGGAGAGAAAAAGACTAGCGGAAGGGAACACTATAGCTGTATTCCAAAAAAGTGGTTGCGAGAGCGCGAGTACGTGCGAGTGCGGAAAATACAACGGCCTCAAGCTTTTTATTGGAAGGACACTGTCTGAACTTGGTCCAATGCTGACGCACATGGTCTGGCTGCGACGTGCTGCATATCGCGGGGGCGTTGT
>NW_008751744.1:1308498-1333237 GCF_000715545.1 Opisthorchis viverrini
CCAAAAAAGTGGTTGCGAGAGCGCGAGTGCGTGCGAGTGCGAAAAGTACAATGGCCTCAAGCTTTTTATTGGAAGGACACTGTCTGAACTTGGTCCAATGCTGACGCACATGGTCTGGCTGCGACGTGCTGCATATCGCGGGGACGTTGTCTGCCTGGTCAACACCCAGCGGAGCTGAGAGTGTAGATAGATTCCGGGCATTCAGTGGTTGCTTTCAGGAAGCTGACCTTCCTGATTGTTGTAGAAAAAGAACCCGGTGCAAATGATGCAAATGGTGTTGCTTTCAGGAAGCTGACCTTCCTGATTGTTGTAGAAAAAGAACCCGGTGCAAATGATGACCGCAAATGGTGGCTACGTCCTGTGCAAACGTCCGTGTAGTCGGCATCGTAAATTCTGTCCCGAGTGTGATCAACAGGGAGGCATGAAAACAATTCACCGCATAAAATTAAGCGTTTAGCGATTTGAAGTGAGGGATGCTAAATGAATGGTGCATCGGATCTTCGTGTCATGAGTTCCACTGCAGTACATTGAGTGCGAGGTAAGGGATGTGTGCGGTTACAGCTGCTGGCTAGCCTTCCACCCTAAATGACATGTTGGAGGAGGTTGTGAAAGGGTATTGTGAGATATCCGGCAGATGCTCAATGGCGTCTCAAGGTGTTTCCACGCCTTTCTTGATCGCTTGCCCCAAAGGCGATCGTTCAGCTGTAGCACCCTTTCGGTGCCTTGGTGCTATGCCACACGAAGGAGGTGCGAGGGCTCAGGTCGCCCAAGCCTAGACAGGGGAAGTCGAGAGGCAGAGGTCGGGTTTGAACCACGACCCTTCCGGTCAGTAAATTCGCGCTCCAACCTCTTGGTCCTTCTCGCCCCCCTCCGCCAAAGACGAAACCATTTCGCATTACTTTTTCGCCCTTTTGCATTTTGTTCCTCACTAGGATACTCCACCCTAATGGGATAACATCATTACTCTTTTTGCTACTACTATTTTAGTATTATTACTGTTTGTATCACTATTACGGCTACCACTACTGCTTCGCATCGGTAATGATGGCATATCTGTTTTAGTATCCGAAGTCCGAATCGATAAATCAGCCATCGTTACTGAGGCTGGGGGGTATAAAAATAAGGTAGCACTTTGGACTAGTACACTTATTTGCAAATTAAACCGTTGTTTACGGGAGTCTCAGCCGAATTTGTCGCTTACGATATTCTTCAAACGCACCAGGACCGCCTTATGTTCAGTTGGTACGATATTCGAGTGGTCCAGTTTCCTAATGGAATGCTTTTTTCAAGGTTTCGGGAAACTCTTCGACAGCCACGACCCGTGCATTCCCTGAGTCTTCGTCAACCTTGTGTTGGCGAAGTACATTTATTTGCAAACTAAGTTGATGTTAGTGAGTGACCCCTGAATCCAAACGGAATCTCTCGCTTACGATTTTCTTCGACTGAATGTATTTCGTGAAAGCCGCTGTATGGTTCAGTTGGCACGACATTCAAGATATCTAAGTATTTTTCTTCGGCGAGAGATACCACGTTGGCTATTCTATGAAAAATCCGCGGTTCTAAACTAATCTTGGATTTTTCTGATGGCTCCGCTTACGCAGCCTGGAAGTATTTCTGCCCTCGGGCTAACTTTGAGTTGCGTAGCAGCTATGCACTGAAGGCGTGCCACAGATGGACGATGAATAGTGAGTAACTTTTCTTGACACAACACTGCTTTTAGGTTAAAACTCTTCACTAGTCCACTAACGGTTTCCCTCTTCGGGTTATTGAAGATCATCAGCGACAGATCCCGCTGGGATTTGGTCTAGTTTCTTGTTACCAATAACTTAAAATCTGTAAATGAGAATTTTACTTTATTGATGTTCAAGTAGAAAATAAGATTGATTGGAGAATATACACTCATTTGCAAACGAATTCGGTTTTTTTCGAGTGGCTCACCTGGAACCCAGCTGAATCTCTCGTTTGTGATGTTCTCAGGCAATTGAATGTGCTGCACCAGGCCGCCTCATGTTTCAGTCGCTACGATATTCCAGATATCGCGATACTTGTATATCTTTGTAATGGACTACTCATAAGGTTGCTGAAAATCCGTCGACAGCCCACGACCGGTTTCGCCCTTTTTGATTGGAACTCGGAGATCGCGCGAAACTGGTCGTGGGCTGTGGGTGAATTTTCAGTAGTGCTACGTCAGGAAAGCTCACAGGTTGCTGTCAAATGCTACAATTTACGAATGCAGACTTTAAGTGCAGCAGAAAATTTCGTATTGGGTTTCCGTGAATTATGACTCCTTGTTGCCCCCCTGGATGATGACCCCGGGACTCAAATCACCATAAAATCGGCGGAAATGACCCAATCGCAGTCAGTGGCGCTCATGCATCGAAGCTATCGCCTTCAACTAGGGTGGACCCGATTTCCGAACAAACTGAACACGCCTTCGCTTGGTTGTATGTTCCACTTTCCGGTTTTCCGGTGATGGAAACTGTAGCAGCTGGAACCAATGTGCTTATGACACACGGTTTATAGCTGATGAATTGAATTGAATTGAATTGAATGACTCCTAGCTACTTATTCCAGCCACTTTAATTTTCGTTTTTGTGACAAAAAATGGTGCGTGATGTATGTTCATTGCAAATGGAGACAAATTGCACTTATGGCCCACATGAATCTCCCTATTCTTGGTGTCATTCAACTGAGCGCCCAATGTTCCCTCTGGATTGTCATTCAAGACATCGAATTACTCCACGTATTGCTTTTAAAACCAAGGAAATCTCATCATCACTAGAATACCGATTTCGGTCTGTTTATGTGTTCGCCAGTTGGGTGTCTCTTTGTTCGTACCGTGTCCGTTACTTCTTCTCTCCCACACTATATCACTTTGCTCCAATGTGCTTTGGATATCTTATTGACACATTGGTCCACTAATGCCTTGTGACGGGTTTCGAATACTGCGTGACGGATCACGTGTGAAGTGCATATTCGACAAAGAGAGGCACTGATTAGTACTGGGTGGGCCACTGTGAGGAGCACCTGTTCGTCAAGCGGAATGTCTACTCTGAGACCTGTTTTTTCCTCCATGCTACATATGCTGTTTACTTATTTTGAGATTCGTCACCCTATTTTTCGATCACGGCATCATGAGATTGCATCTGCCCTGTGTGGTAATAATAGGGAATCGTTCAGCTGTAACACTTTCGGTGGTTAGCTGCCATGCCACCCGAAAAAAACACTAGGGCTGGAATACTTCCAGGTTTCCCAGGCCTAGACAGGAGAGGTCAGGTTCGAATCACGGATTTTTCGGTCAGCAAATTTGTGTTCTAACCACTGAGCCGTCTCACCCTCTATGGTACCGATAAAATTCTGTCATCCGTGTAAGTGACTTCCCTCACCAGAGGTGTGTAGTATCTTATCGCTTCCTAGGTCAATGGAAAACGGTACTCCCTACTTTCCTGTGTTCTTACATAGTAACGGATTTTCCGAAATATAAAGTGGATAAAATTGATCCATCTCGCGTTCGAAGAGCATGTTTGTTGACCTCCATAATTGATCGGTTTTTCCCGCTTCACAGATATGTCAATTCAACTACGCGACTGCCCGACCACCACTGCCCCTTTTTCTAACCATTGTTGGATCAAATAACTGTGATTTGGGTAAGTCTGGTGCGGTGGTCCATGATACCGCTTCGCTACGACATGATCGAGTCGGTAGCATCTGATGTTGTCATCGTACAATTGTTGGAATAGGGAGTGTGTCAACCTAAACAGATTTTAATGCATGTCTTGTTTTTTTGAGCATCGTGTCACCGCTCTTTTAGTCTAAATGTGTTTGATCAATCAAATCGAGCGGTTTTCATGTGATATCTTGTTTTCCCATCAGATAAAGGCGCCACAAATAAGTGCCTACGTGCAAAAGGTGGAGTGTTTCTCCCATTGGAGGTTGAACTCAAATAGTTGACGGATGAGTTCAATGTGTCATATCGTTTGTAACTTTGTGCATGCACTGTCTCGACAAATGTGAGGACACCTCTGAAAGATCATGAGCGTCCGTGATACGTGGTTGCCAGGATTAAACGGTTCATGTCTCTATGCGACCCAGTTATAATGAAGAATTATCCAGAGGCCGCTTGTCTGACATCGGCTAGCAATCACTTTAGAACGATTAGTGCTGGTCGCCTAATCTGACTTCTATCGGAACGCGCACCCGAACGACATCCAGGCTTTGTAAGTATTACAGTTGCAAAACTTCAGACAACGTCATAGTTGTTCAGCTTATTACATACGGAAATGGCTTAGTTTCGTTTCTGTCGTTGGGAATGACCGATTGCCCCATTTACATCCACAACTACATGAAGGAAGCAATTGAGCTCAACTCCATCGACTGTTTTGTCTGAGTTTGATAACATCCACTTATAATACAGTACTTTGCAATTGATTTATTGTTTCCGCATGACTGGTCTTGGTCCCTATTCTGTGTGCAGTTGCGATATCCTCAGATGTGAGAGGGAACCCGGAACATCAGTTACCCGTTTTACTAACAGACATACGTGAACAACTGCCTCGAATCTCATAATGTGTATCTATCACAATCATTAGCTGATGAGAAAAACGATGGCGTTTCGACGTAAAGGAAGTCGCAATATCTTCCCATGTGTAACTGTCATTCTTCGTTTTCGAAGTTGTAACAGCTGAAACTACTGTATCCTTTGAATACGGTTGAGTATAGGATAACTGAACTGGATTCTGTGTAAACTGCTCTCTCATTACGCTTCATGCATTAAGCTATAATTTCTTTGAGTAGCCGAGATTTTTATGGTCCAGTCGCACCTTTTCAGATCTGATTGTATGTTTTGCTCCCTAGGTAGAAATGCATGATTCAGCTCTGCTGATTTCATACTGTTATCTACTGTTATCTACCGTCGCAATTCACTACCCATAGTTTTGAAAATGATATCACGAAAACCTACCTTATCGTAGCATCTGTAAGTGTGTCTCATAAGTTTGAAATCCGGACGCTGTTTTGTGGAAACTGGTTGAATAAGGACACTGGCAGAAATCAACTGTTAATCAGTCAGGTCGAGGTGCGGCGAATCAACTATGAAGTCCACCTGAATAAGGATAAGTGTCCTCGGTAGCTTAGTCGATAAAGCACCCATCTGGTAAGTGGGAAGTCAACGGTTTGTATCCCTGACCAGACGTACCTATTTGTTCTTGATATGTTCTATCAAACCCCTTTCCACATTCGGAGAGTGATGATTTGCTTGGTGCAATCAGGTATGCAAAAGTCGGTTGACCACCGCACGTGTATGGACGTAAGCTCAACTAACACTTGAACAGAGGTGACTGATGCAGCAGAGGTGACAATGTGTTATTCATAAAAAGGTCCTGTTATTTCGGAGACAGAGAGGGTAGCCATATGAAGACAAGGGCTAATCACTGTGATCTAACTCCTAGCACACCTGGGGGACGAGATGACCCAAGTGGTTAGGGCGCGAATTTACTGACCGGAAGGTTTGTGGTTCGAACCCAACCTCTGCCTCTCGACTTCCCCTGCCTAGGCTTGAGCAACCTAGCAGTATCCCAGCCCTCGTGCAACCTTCGGCTGACATGACAGCTAGGCACCGGAAGGTTTCCGCAACCGAACATCTGGTGCATCAGGACTCAGGACAAGGGTTCGGTGTCTATCCAAGGAGATGTCACGTTCGCAACATAGAATGGATCCTGCGAATTCCAGACCAATTATCAATAGAATCTTCTTGGAAACCTCAAATCATTCCGAATAGACCGGACGTTGAGAACTGCTTTCCGCACCTTCTCCTCAAAAGGACTATTTGTATGTAAGAGATGAAAGGTTATTCCGAACACCAAATTAGATCGCTTTTTCCAACCAGACATGGTACTTCTAGGGCCAGTGTTCCGAAATTTGCTGCTCATTTGCATGAAATTGGTGAGCAAGCGTGCACCTGGTAACAAATTCGAATCACTAGAGGAAGGCTGAAACTGAAAGTGTACTGTCCACAGTTTTCATCGACGTTATGAGTAGTCTTGAAGTACTTTGATAGCTTGAGGAAGCATAATACGACCTTTGTGTAACATATTCAGTTGAAGAATATTACAAAACTGATATATTCAAGTGAATTTCAGCTGATTCTCCCCTCAACATCGGATTTATTCATAATGTATACGTTGTACCCATAACTTAACCAAGTTAACCTTATCAAAACAAACCTTATGAAACAAAATGGGGCGAGATGGCCCAAGTGGTTGGAGCGCGAATTTACTGACCGGAAGGTCTGTGGTTCGAAGCCGACCTCTGCCACTCTACTTCCCCTGTCTAGGCTTGGACAACCTAGCAGTATCCCAGCCCTCGTGCTCCATTCGGGTGGCATGGCAGCTAGGCACCGGAAGGGTGCTACAGCTGAACGCTTATCAAAACAAACAGTGTGGTGCTGGGTGCTACAGCTGAACGCTTATCAAAACAGTGTGGTGCCCAAAGCCTGGGTTCTGCGATTGTCATCAAGTTAAAACATTACGAATTTGTACGAAGATTTGTACCAATTACGTAGTACCTGTGCTACGTACGGAATTTTTCGAATAAAGGTAGTGATGGGGTCGATAGTTTCACTCAGAAAAAGATCGCGCCACTGTCAATTGTGAGGGCAAATTGGGACCGACAAACAAGTTCGAAGGTCGTATTGACTTCTTCGTAGCCAGATTACAACGGCCTCAACAATCGACAATAACTAGTCTTGACCGATTTTAATGTGTCAAATAGGTGAAACGGGAAGCATTTTCTTCCGTAGGACGACCAGTCCCGGCCAGATTTAACTCGATGACACGGGCTCATATTCTTTGTTACACATCCCAGCACAATGGGTTTGTTCTCCCTGTATTTCGTCTGACAAACGCATCACACGACAAACATACAGTGCTGGAATGCACGAGAAAGCTGGTGGTAGACTTTGGCAGTTTGTTCTCCATTTAATGCCTCTTGGTAAGAGTAGAAGTGAAACGGAGCTTAGCTGCTTAATTGGTGGATCGGTCACTGTATTTCGTCTGACAAACGCATCACACGACAAACATACAGTGCTGGAATGCACGAGAAAGCTGGTGGTAGACTTTGGCAGTTTGTTCTCCATTTAATGCCTCTTGGTAAGAGTAGAAGTGAAACGGAGCTTAGCTGCTTAATTGGTGGGATCGGTCATGTTTCCTCGTCTTCTGGTAATCAAATTAACCGTTGAATCTTTTTGTAAATGGGCATTTGAGGTAGGTCTGTTATCTGTGGAAAGTTTTGTGGCCCTCAGTTTCACAGGTTGCACGGAGTTCTAGTTCTCTTTGCTACCAGTCTTTGGAGCAAATCCTGGAAGAAGTCATTGTTATGAATGGCGCCATCGACAAGGATTTACTGTAAAAACCTAGTAGACCCATGGGACATTTCACAAATAAGTAGCAAGCCCATCCCAATTTTCCGTTTCCAAAAGATTCAACTGTCACTGTGCTTCAATATTATTCGAAGGCACTTTTTCTCAATAGTCTTCCTTAAGTATGTAGCGCTTTCTTTGAACTGACTGACGAGAGTATTCCTTCCCTATCGTTGTATGGCGATTAAGTGACAATATTTACCACAGACCCACAGGTGACGTAGAACCCTGGACGGTGACCATGGGACTGCCTACGGCTTCGAATGTTTGTGACTGCGTATGCTCTCTCAAGCGCCACCGAGCCTCTGGTCCGGATGACCTCCCATCCGCATTATTCAAAGATGTGGATGAAGTCCTCAGTCAGTACTTGTCTGACCTATACACCTGTATTTGGGGAAAGGAGTCTGTTCCAGACAACTGGGTGAGAGTCGGTGATAGAGATCATTTTCAAAAAGGGGCTCCCAGTGAGTGTGGTAACCACAGGGGATCAGCTTGACCCCGGTCGTTACGTCACTGGTGCTTAGTCGCCTTATAGTGGCTCGTGAAACACTGACTAGAGAGCAGCAAGCGGGATTTCGGCCTGGTAGGGGCTGCGGTGGCCAAATCTTCACACACCGTCAGATGCTAGAGCAACGCCATACATTATAAGTAACCCACCATTCTAGTGTTCCTGGATTTCCAAGGCGCTTTTGACTTGGTTGACCGGTCTTTTCTGCTTGGCACGCTTGCCCACCAAGGAATGCTCTGAACGTTCGTGAACATAATAAGCTCTTTGTACTCTCCCTGACTTCCGGACGTGTGAGAGTATACGGCGAGCTCTCCACAAGCACGAATCCGTAAGGCTCGGGTCGTGTTTGCTAACTTGAGACACCTATGGCGTCAAAATGATGTACGTCTGAATCGCAAGGGACGTGTGTATCAAGCTACAGTACGAGCTGCTTTGTTGTATGGCTGTGAGACTGCCTGTTCGAGCAGCGGGACTGAGAAGTCTTCAAGTGTTCGACAATCGTTGTCTCAGAACCACAGCTCGCGTGGTTTGGCGTATCCGTAACGAGGCGCTTAGAAAGCAAGATTTCGGTTGTGCAGCGGGTACTTCCACTGAAGAATGTGTCCAGCACCAGAAACTGCGTTGGTTCGGACATGTGTTACGTATGCCGAACCATCGTTTGCCGAAAAGAGTGCTAATTTCCATGCTCAATTCAGGGTGACGGAAGTAGAGGTGGCCAACCCCTTATCTGGTGGAGGAGTATGACGGAGATTACAAAGCGTTTGGGTGCTGTCGGTGCTACTCGCTTTCCAGGATGGGTACCGCGTGATCCTCACTGTATCTGGTTGGAGACTCTGGAAGATGTAGCTGCCAACCGATGTCAGCGGTGTTCTTGTTGTCAGATTGCTTGAATGAGTGTCTGGAGGTGTAGGCACCTCGGAATGATTGTGTTAAGCTAGCACTAAGTCCCTTCCCTTTCCTCCTTTATTCTTTTCTTCACAATAAGGCCTTCAAATAAATCATAGTTGTTTGGCAGTGAAGCATCGGTGTTGAACACTGATGTCCTGCTGTCGACGATGATAATCATGAATGCAGTCGGATAATTATTTTGCCAGCAACTTCGCTCTCACGGCTTCGTAGAGGCTGCATTGACAGGGCTAAAATCCTGTTGACACAACTAAATTCATAGGATAAGACTAGGGTCACGTGTATCTCTGCAGTGAAAAATCCCTGTACACAACCCCGATGGGATGCTAGTGCAATCCTTGAGTATCTGTCCTTCCAAAAACGATTTCATCGTCAAGCTACTATCCAATATTTTAGTAATAACAATCTGCCTGAATTCCACTTCTTCCGGACGCATCGGTAGCTCCAGTAATAGCCCGTATGCCGTGTTTTGTCTTTCAGGTGTGATCTTGGCCACTGAGCCTTCCATTCGTCCTCTGCTAACGCGCTTGGCAGCACACGTTTCATCAAGACTTGCGGCGGAGGAGGCACTCCGTTCAAATACAGACGGTCATTTTTTCCGAGTCTAATCTTATCGTCGCCCTTAATACTTCGTACTCGACTCTCAAGAATGCTCTGTTTATCTTGTACAGCTGCAGTATTTTCTCACTATAAGAACGGACTTGCCTTCCTTGGTTACTCCATCTATGTGTGGGTCTTAGAATTCTGTGATTCAAAAAGTCCGTGCTCAGTGTAAACAATATATAGTTTCAACTGTTCTGATATGATTATGGATGTTCACCACTAATTTCAAAGTCTAAAATATATGAATAAAAAAGACAAGAAAATAACAGTACTTGCGGCACTCTATTTCCAGGATCGGAAGAAGTTTGCGATAAACTTACCCGTGCACCGTAGTTCATTGTTCATTGTTACACAGACTATGCTTCCCTACTGCATTTGAAAGCGGATTATCGCATCCAGTAGTCCCGTCACTGTCAAGTGTGGCGAGTGAACGCCTTTGGGCTGATGTGCGTTTCCTCACCTATCTGGTGCGACAATTAGAACAAAAGTTAAAGTGTTGCATCGGAGTACTTTAATAGCTCTGTCTCCTAAGGTTACTGGTCTCCATTTCTCCATTCAATATAAGGGTAATGTTTATTGCGATTTTATTGTGTCCCATACCTGTTAAGGACCGTGTTCTCATATATATCGTGGATGTGAAGACACGCTAAGAGATCGTGTTAGATGGTGCTGTTTTTTAGACTCGTCCATCGCAGTAAGTACCATAAACTGTGAGCAAACTAATAGTGGCGATTCTCATCGGCCTTTTCGTATTGTTTTCCAACGGCTCTCTTACTTTTTTGCTCCGGAAACAAGATGATTTCATAAACACTTGTATGCGAACCGAGGGACAAGTAGATTCCTCCTGGGGTTTCTTTGTCTGTTTGAGAGTGCCGTATTAGAGAGCACCACTGTAGTTGAAAAGTTGCGTTACCAATGGGCTTGAATGGTGTCTATAGACCGGAGAACCTGATCCCCTATACAGTTGTTGGTATTTGGGAACTGGCCGTGGGAAGATAGTGATGGATTCGTCGATGGTGTGGATTGAACCCACTTCAGTTTATTGGCTGTTTTTCACGAGTACCATTTAGGTCACGCAGATAATAGCAGCTCAGTGATGTATCAACGAAACCGATAAGTCTCTTCTTCATGTCTTTATACGCGAGGACGCACAACTTCCCCATGGACCGATTTCGTCTGGTTACACCTATGTATGCATAACAAGACAAAGACAGAAAAACAGCTTTCCAGATAGACAGTATCAGTTTAAACCAAGTAGTCAACAGCTCCGAAGCCCAAGAAAACATATAAACAAACTCCACTGCGTTTGAGGATCAGTAGAGAGAATGGCTCACATAGAACTCAGTTGAAACCGCCAGTGGGTGTATTGGTTGCGATAATACCAGGAGTGCGATATTGTGGCACTTTTTAAAATGGTGCGTGCTTGCCACAACTGTGGGCATATCGATTGTGGCCAGGTTTTCTTCCCATCACCATCACTCAGGGCCCGCGAGATGCGTACAGCTGGACCTAAGAAATTCTGGTGATATGCACTGACCACATTACAACCGAACCAATTTTTCCTGTAACGGCAGTATGTGGTCACCTTCCCTACACAACGTACTACTCACAAGGATAATGACAGTACAGCTGTAACACCCTTTCGGTGCCTAGCTGCTATGTCACCCGAAGGAAGCACGATGGTTGGAATACTGCCAGGTTGCCCAAGCCTAGACAGAAGTCTAGATACAGAGGTTGGTTTCGAAACACTGACCTTCCGGTCTGTAAATTCGCGCTCTGACCACTTCCATCTCGCCCATACTACTCAAAGTTGCTGGAAAGTTCACCATCCCATGTCAACGAAACATACCGTGATATCTCGAATATCATACCAACTTAAACATGAGTTGGTCTTTGTGCGGTAAATTCTGTTGAAGAATATCGGTAACGGAGGTTCCAGCAGAATTTCCCGATAACACCAAAGCCATCTGCCAGTGAGTGTATTTCGTGAGCATGAGAGGCAACCGACTACCCATTTCACATTGATTGAGTTTTATCGGTTTGGTGATATCGGGAGACTTAAAGAACAAAATATTGAAGTGTTGGTCCTTACGTCTCACTCTCTTGGAGAATCTTGTGATCATCAGGTCTTAGGGGATGATGAAACGCTCGGAATAACAGTTTACTACTCACAGTAGTCAAGTTTTCCGGCAAATCTGATCGTGTTGACAGGATGTCACCTCACGGTTTGATACACATGGTGGAGGCCTTCGCCCAAGCTTCCCTCGTCGGACTTCTGGTGTTCAGCGGCGGCAAATCCGATCGTGTTGACAGGATGTCACCTCACGGTTTGATACACATGGTGGAGGCCTTCGCCCAAGCTTCCCTCGTCGGACTTCTTGTCGTTCAGCGGCTGAAAGGCAAAAGATAAAAAGGTGTAGCACTGTTCTCTAAGTTCTTAGCTCAGGGCAGTAGGCTTTCCAGCACGAGGACTCATTAAAAAGCGTCTAAAATGATTTGAACGATAGTAGATGTAGCGTGAACAACCGCCGGAGAAAGGCCGTATCACGCACCAACTGCCAGAAATGAGAAAACAATGTAGCCCAATCGTAGCATGTCCCCGCCGTGTATTAATTGGGTCAACGGTGAAAATCCTGCTGGCCAGACCTTGTTCAAACAGGGCGTAGATACTATAGAGCCTCGGAGGCTTCGATATACTGTAGGGGAAAACGGTCAAGCATTGTGAGATGCGTCCCATAATCAGGGAATTTAGGGACGGCAACCCTTTTAGTAGCAGCTCGTTGGACACGCTCAGGGTTACGTCTTTCTTGCGGTCTGAAGTAGGCCCCATAGAGAACTGGAAGTCTATGAGAGTGATACGGGGGAAGGTGCGCCGAATCATCCGTGGAACGGTGAATTCCTCGAGCCGGTTTTTTATGTGCAGTATGAAGGATAAGTGTGAAGAGAGCCAGATAACTAAATCTATAGTCGTAGTGTCTTCTGGCTCATTCTCTCCAAGCACGACAAAACTGTTCGCTGAGTCTTTCTTGTATGGCATACGGACGTGCTTTTCGTCATTTAGGGGAACGTGCTAGTCCAACCACCACTGCTTTGCATTGTCTACATTCATTTAAAGAGCACTGGAGAGCATAGGATTTCAAATCGTCCGAAGAAAGTGAACATGGACTTGAAAGAACATGGGGAAGATCACTGACGTAGATCAGTAGCAGAAGTGATCCCAAAACGAAGCCTTCAGGGACTCCAAAGGAGACCGGCACCGAAGAAGAGAAGATTGACCCTACTTTCACTCAAAACGTTCTGTCTGATAAAAATACTTTAATCCAGCGTAAAATTTCTCCTTGAACCCGACAGAAGTCGAGCCTGCGGAGCAGTGGGACTCGATCGAATGTTTTTGTGAAGTCGAAGAACACTGCGTCCGATGTGAGTTCTTCAGCTGTGGCTTGTATGAAGCTGACCATGAATACGAGCATGTTCGTCACGCAAGATCGGCTTGGGAGGAACACATGTTGCGCCGGGGATATCCAACTGTTGCTAGTGTGATGCTTTAAGACAACCCGTTTCAGATTGCTTTCCATCACTTTGCACGGGCGATAGGCGGTAACCAGTTTTGTAGATGCAAGGTTATTTATAGTACGTACGTGACAGTCGCAGTTGTCATATCTAGTCTTCATCAGGACGAAATCTCGATGATCCATCGTAAATAAAGACACCATTTTACGCCAGTCGGTTACCGGGGGAACATACTAGCATATGAATCAATATGCACCTACCTGGTTGATGAGAACTCCTGGACCGCCCACTACCTGTTTTTTGGGCTCATCAGGTAGATCCCCGAATTTTCACCAACCTCACTTCCTACTGAGATGCCGGATTGTAGGTATGTTGCAAGAAACACTCAATTGCAAATTAGATTACCATTCACCGGAGACTACACTGAGTGCCTCGTTCCTGCTTGTCCCCAAGCGTGTACAGTATCTCTTCAATATGGTTCCAAATGAAACACCAAGTAGTTTTCAAATGAATGTTTTTCTACATCTGGCACTGAAGAGCGTCATTCGCACGCAGTAGAGAATGTACAACTATCACATTATTGTAACAGGCTAATAGTATCGAATTCTGTCTCACGCACGTTATTCTACTTGAGGTTTGAGTTATTCAGTAAAACGATGTCCCATGTGTTTACACTTTGGAAATCAAACAAAGGTTTGTTTCTACTGAATTGTATACTAGTTCAATAGAAACAGGAGATTCAGCTTACTGTTCCTAATTGTCTCGTATTTCCAATTAGTAATTTGCCGTTACGTCGCAGAAATTTCGAACGTTTTATGTGCGACGGAGCGACCTCAGTGCACACCAGCCGTGTTGGATGATAATGCTACCTTCGTAAAGGTCCCACGTTCCTAACAGACTACTTTCTCCGCGGAAATCGTGAGATCCTTCCTCTCAACTTTGATGAACCGGTTGATCTATTGGTGCGAATTTCGGGAACGACCTTGATGACAAATAATTTGGAAGAGTCATGAAATTTCAGGTGGCTACTCTGAACGAAAGAAAGTATTGTGGTTCGAAGTGGGACAAAATATTCTACTGGATAACTTGAGTGGTAAAACTTGAGGAAGGACAATTACGAATAGGTGCTTTGGTCCTCTCCAGAGTCTTGAACTTTCTGCTTCTGTTGGATTTATGAAAATTACGTCATACTGTGAGGCCTTTGACTCGTTGGTCGTTATGCTGAGTAACACACCTGCAACTTTTTTTGCCTGCAACTTGAACAGTTAAAGTACACGATATTCGATCGCGCTACTCTTGGGTGTTGTACATTATCTAAGCGGCAGCTCTGTTTTGTACGACATAGGCCAGCCGCCTGGCGGGCGTTCAGATTTCATTATCTGAGGCGATACAGGTCAAATAAAGTTATCGTGTAGCCGTATCTTTTTTGTCCTTTGCAGCTTCCCGCTTTCGCACTCTTATGCAATATCGTGTCTGTTTCAACTTAGCAGAAAGAAATTCCCGGAAGACCTCTGCATGAGATTGACCATTTTAAGCCGAACTATTATCGGACTCATCTAAATGTTGCATTCGAAATACTCTGTACATCGTAGCCGACAACGGAGCGGAAAGCAACCTGCGGAATAATCTCTCTTCATGACGATTTCACTGCTCAGCAGTCTTCTAGACCCATAATTTGGAACGACGCGGGACTCACCAAACCATTGTACGTTTTCTAGTCATCACTTCTCTTAACCTATTTCAAAATTAAACCCCGAAGATCTAGTTAACCTATACAAGGAAAAGGTAGTTCATTCGCCCGTCATTGCTGGAAAATGTTGAGATAACCAAAATAGGATGATCGGAGAAAAAATTCTCTAGTCCAAACCTGAACTTAATTTCACACACCGTTGAGTGTAATCGCAAATTACTGTGAGTCTGATTTTACACAATAATGAGGGCTTTGAAGAGATACCGTATCCTTTGCGAGACGAACGGTGCTCACTCTCAAAACAAATCTAATTCGAACATGTGAATATCGAATCGCAACTATTCTTTCACCCCATTATGACCAACCACGAATCTATGTTTGAAAAATCGGTTTGGATATATTTGTTAAATTTCACGGCAGTTCATTTTCAGCCGAGTGAGCAACCTGCTCCTGACTTCCAAGATTAGATACATACTGACTGTCCCAGACGTTGTGAATGTTCCCCCTGAATGTCCGCATAACTCAACCGCATGTTTGCTTGATTTTAACACACCCCCAGTTTGGTTAGAAATTCCACCGTGGGTGACTAACTCTTCACGCCCTCACGGTGAGCCTAGTCTCCAGACCATTTGCTTGAGCTCTTGCCAACGGAGCGTCCCTTCCTGGAAAAGTGATCCACTATGTTTCATCTTGACTAGATCCCATCAACTGGACCCAGTCGCCTGACATCCAGCCTAAAAGGTCACACGACACAAAGACATACAGACAACTCATCAGGAACAAAAAACGATTCTAGTGTATCAACTCATCTACTGCGTTTATGTGCTCGTGTCCAGAGTATCCGGTACAATATATTGGGCAAATACAAGCATGATCAACAACTGGAGAAGATTTAACAAGACGCGTAAAATTTCTCGTGGTGTGGTTGGAGTCGACCTCAAGTTTGTTCTGTACTGCTCTGTGACTTACATGCTCACAAACGCGCGGGTGTTGTTGCTCTTGCAATCAGCAAATTCCACACTTACTAACCTTAGTGACTGCAAACTAGTTCCGACCGTTTACCCATGCCCACTAGTCTGGTTATTGTTCCTGAAAGTTCGACGTCTCCAGATGAGTGATATGAGTGAACGATGCTATGGCTTCGAGATGATTATCCATAGGCTGTACTCAGCCTATTTGCTCCCGTGTTCAGCTTTCGGTTACCACTTCATTTTTTCATCAAAAGGGTGTTATTTTACCAAATTTCCTACGTGATTCGCTGTCATATTTCAAGCAGCCACCCAACCGTGAGTGACCGACGTATGGGGCCATAAATCACTGATTGCAAACGAACAGTCACAAAATTTATCGGGCCTGGCATCGGTTCTGGATAGAGAATTTTCGAAGCGTTCAACCTCACCCACATGAGTTCTAATCGCTGACAGTTGGCTGTGTGTAACGATAGGGAAGTATCAATTCACTTGATGCTGAGGAAATGTTACTAGCATTTATGGTAAATCGGAACCGGCTTTGAGGACCTTACCATCTCTATGTTGTGTTTCATTCACTGATTATTTGAGGGAGAGAAACTTATGCAATGAAACCCAGTCGGTATGCTCCTTGCGACTTCAGGGCATCCTGACACCGCGTTCGACAGACCAGACAGACACGCTGCAGCAATATATCTCCAAGATTCGGTAGGCGTTTAATCTCTTGCCGCTACGGCTTGACGGCGCACTGTCGGCGTGGCAAGTCTGACTGACGTGTGTGTTGCGTGCGTGCGTGTGCATTTGTACTTGTATCAAGGCGACCAACAAAGGATCGGGTTTGTAAAGCCAGAACCCAAATATGGTAGCCCATTTGGCAATCTGAGGTGGGTTGCCGCTTTTATGAGGTCACAGCGCCGAATAGGCGAATCATATCAGCAGGGAATTTCTAGCACATTCGACAACTGTCAAGAAAGGAAGATTAATGTACATGCATTTTGCTGATAAGTCGTCAGACGTTCACAAAGTCTCAAAAGTGAAATTACATCCATCTGGTTAACTTGACCTTTTGATGTAACATATCACAACCGGCATGTAACCTTAAAATGAGAGGACCAATAGCCACCGCCAATGAAGTCACGTGAGGCACTAAACTTGGACTCCTCTGCTTTCCGGCAGATAGATAGATATATTTTCACTGATTTCCAGGTTTCAGTCTTACTAAGACCACTAGGAACAGTTTTGCCCGCATTTCCTGGTAGGATGTATATCCTGATAACACCAGGCTTTGTGAATGGCCTGTACCAACGGAGCTGTAGTGAAAGCCACAAACTCGAGCACAACAAAATCGCGATCGCGATTTATTATTTATTTATTTCATGCG
Organism: Opisthorchis viverrini; assembly: GCF_000715545.1. Lineage (NCBI taxonomy): Eukaryota > Metazoa > Platyhelminthes > Trematoda > Opisthorchiida > Opisthorchiidae > Opisthorchis > Opisthorchis viverrini. Next base: position 1,325,479 of record NW_008751744.1, read on the forward strand.
GTTCACTTTGTCCAATCGACGGGATAGTTCAGTTAATCAAATACGACCAATTCCTTCCGAGGGCACCCGTTCAAACGCAATGACAACGACCGAATCGATAAAGATTATGTAATCTGTCACTAGAAAGATCAACTAACGGGTATTACTGTTACCCTGACCGACCTGTCTCTCGCTTCTGCCCTACTAATTTCGATTAACTGGAGTGTCTTAACTCGTAAACTGACACCTTTTCACTCCCATATGTCATGCGTTATTCATGTATATATATATATATATATAACTATGTAAAAATAACCTCCCATCTTTGCTTTCGACCGTATTGTATACACCATCAAGTGAGGGATTCAGCCAAGCCAATTACAGTCAACCTTTCCGGTGTTCAACCTAACGGCGCTTAACCAGCCAACAGTTGACTGTTGAGACGGGACTAGAATCTTACTAGACAGCCATTATTGTTCGTAAAACTGGTGTGTTACGTTTCGCTTTTCGACTCTACCAACTCCTGCATATGGGTGCCAGAAATCGCAGCGTTGCCGGTACGATCACCGAGGAGATATTTACGGGTACTCGTGTTCGGGTTTCCGTAGTATTCGTCCAACTCGAATTTTCCGTTAGTTAGGAGTGTGACGATAGTGGTCTGAGGAGATTTGGTAATTTTCAAAAAAATTCCGTCCTGTCAGTGAGGTCAGTCTATCCAGAAAAAGTGAGTGGCATTCTACAGCTGTTTCATCCCTGTTGGGTGTCATCAGCAACGCGCATTGCGCGAAATTCCGAAAGAAAGATGCAAACCCACGACCTCCCGACCAGTGGTTAAACACTAAACCGTTTGGCCACTGGTGACTGATCAGCAGTGTGAGTAGCTCTCACATAGACAGGACAAAGTGCCACTCATCCTTCAGTTAAGGAAGCCACACTCCGTGGTCACATTTTGAGTGGCTTTCTGAAGGACAACAACTGGTTCTTTACTTGAAGGGGGCAGGCCTGCTATCTGGAATGGTTTTCCTCGATAATGTGAGTACTCGAGACAGGACTGAGAATGATGTTGGTCACTCGTATTAATATAGTCGTTGGGTTCAAACTCAATGAATGATTGCACATCTTCTGGTTTTATCATTTCGGGCCTCGTCAAGGAAGAATAACATTTCAGGGAGCGAACAAGCGCGCAAGTGAAACAAACGTCAAGAAAAAACCTTGCGTATCTGTACGAATTTGTGCGAATACAATTATCACATTTCGGTCCCGCTGATAAACAACATGCAGTCGGGTTTCCGTTGCTTACAAATGGACTTGATAGTGTATTTAGTGTTCAGTCGGTGGTCTGTCTTTACAAGAGCTAAGTCGAGGTAACGCCCGGGGTCCAAGCGCGTATTTGCTGACTGGAAGATCCGAACCGAACCTCTGCATCTAGACTGCTCCTTTCTTGGTTCAAGCAATGTGGTAGTATTTCGGCTGGCATGACAGCAAGTCACCGAAGGGGTTTACAGTCGAAAGATTTTTCCTTTGTGTTCACAATTTGTTGTCAAATTACTCCACCAGCACGTTAGCAAATAGGACGCATCTCCAAGCTGATGAGTTAACGTAAATGACTGATTATTTAGAGGAAACGGAACTCAACAATTCCCGTTACTTTGATAGAGGTTTATGGTGTCATGGCGTCTTCCTGGTTTTACCAGCGGGTCAAAGGTAGGCTCCAAAACGCCCCTAAATGCCGGTTGTCTCTTGTTGGTAAGTCCCTCGTTGACGTCCCCCTTCATCGACCATACTTCAGGTCCTGAAGCTTAGTTCTTTATGATGAAACCATCGTTCGGTTTTCCGTAAAATTCATTCTGTACGTTGTGAACCCATGCCATGGTAACGACAGGTCCTTCTGACACCTTTTGCCAACCGATTAAAATGTTTATTCGACCAACACAGCCGCATTCGCTGGGAGAGCTAATTTGATTGGCCAGGCAGTTGTTTGCCCTGATTGGCCCAACTGAAACATTAAACCAAGGATCCGACCCTGGTGTGTAATAGCCATTTCGACACGCTGTCTGACAGGAGATATTAGACAACAGTACGTGGAATTACAACCTGTGGTATTCAGCAGTTTTAAAACAGCGTTGTGGAACTGAGGTGAGTTATTGGTATGTCCCACTGTCCCACTCTGAGAAAAAAAATTTGGAACGACAATTCAGTTTTGGGAACAAAAATAAGAAAGAGTTAGATTTTTTGCAAATTCATTGAACGTGATAAGCCTGTGCGTAGCCTAATAAGCAGGCTGAAGAACGGCAGCGGAAGCTTTTGACAACTGGCACTGCGAAAACTCTTGAAGGTGCCTCTCTGGCGAAGTGCGTACGGGTTCCTTTTTCGCAGCCGAAGGGTACCGGTAGTTTTGGATGCTATGTACAACGTACTCACATAATCTCGTTAACTGTACACCGGATACCTGGACTGACTTGTACCACAAAGCTATCTTTAAATGGGATGTGTTGAAAACAGTTCACATGGGGGATTTCGGGGTCAATCATAATAATGGACGAATCGACCAGGAGGGTAGAGCTAATCGATTTTTGTAGTTCACTTAATTTTGGTCCGGCGGTTTTATTGCGGAGAGAATTCTTACAAAGCGTTTGATGGAAGAAAACGAACCAAAGGAGCATGGGTGGGCAGAGAGCGCAAGACATTTTTGTGGAACTGGTGAAAATAAATTACTTACTTAGTTCATGGGTCCGGTCAAAATGAAAAACTCCAATACATGGGCGTCATTCCCGAGCCTTTCTTAAAGCTAAGCTCTAAATATCTTCCCACTCTTTTCTGCTACAATGTAAACACAAATACACAAAAAAGACATTTGTAGAAACGTGAATTACGTTTTTTCGTCGGTGCTGTGTGATCAGGTATGATTGACATCTCGTGTGGTTTGATTATCCCTACTCAGTGTTTCCTCTAGCACTGCATCAGATGTAGGTAGCTGAGGAAGAAAACCTTCGCACTTGGATGACATTCGCGATGCCTCCAAACGCTGACCCAACTGATTTTCTATCCGCGCTCTGCTCAGGTGTGTTTTCAAAGCGTCCGCTGCAATTGGTGATGCCATTCCGATCAAAGAATGTCACCCTTATCTGACTAACAACTTGTTCCATTTCTTATATTTGAGTGCCTTTTGAGATGGCAAACTCTTCCAAAAAATCAGGTGTCGGTAGAGGGCAATCATTTGCTCTGTCAGCGGATAGCAGATGTCGATCTATTTAGAACAAGATATTAACAGAACCTTATCGCGAGAAGTCCAGTGGTCGGTAATATAAGGCGCGGATCCACCAGGATATATCAAACAAGGACATCCAGTGATTAGCGGATTGGTACCAGCAGACTGATTTTGAGATTTTGGTGCGAACACGATGGTGTACAACAAAAACAAGTGCTACGTGCTGTGATAACTGGACTCTTGAAACATGTCACTCTACTCAGGGAAGAGTGAGCTCGTGAACTAGTTTTCTTGTTAGAACTGTAGTTTGTCATTCTTTTTTCCTCGTTTTTAAAAAGGTAGCAGGCTTTTGATAAGAAACATAGATATACAATTTTGTGCTGAAATTAGGAAACTTTTTTCGCAGTTCGGGAAGCTGGAAACTGACACGGTGACCCCAAACGCATTCCGCGTGCTTGGATGTAATTGAGCTGTCTCCTAAGATGTACAGTTATATAAAATGAGTGGAGTTCACACTTATCTCTTCCATTTCGACGAGTTCCACGGAGTGTTTTGTAAGATCTCATTGGAATCATCGAAAAAAATCGATAACTCGTATGCGTTAACTGTGTTGCAATCAGGTTTACGATGATATGCTTTCTGAGCATGGCAACGGGCTTGCAACAAACGTATCGGCAGCTCAGGGCACGAATGTGTGAGTATTCGCTACAATTCTATCCGTCTTCGGACAATTCTGAAGAATGGTTGCTACCACTTCTATGACTGGTCTTTTGAAATTTGGCCTGCAGATAATTAGATTGGTCCTCTTGAAATTCGCACTGCGCTGCGGTATGGTTCGCCTACTGCTGATTGGTTATTTAAGCACCTCCATTTCAGCGGTTTTTCTTCTTTGTTCCGACTAGTTCGCTGGTATTTCGGTTCGTCTTTCCGCTACTTGATGAGTCGATTAGTGGCCCTTGATTTGATTTGTCCATTCGGAATTTCTGTTGCGCCTTGGCCTGTTTTTTTTTTAAATTTGAGCCGGTCATACGCTGCCTTATCGTTTTGCGCAGTTTCCATTTATCATAATGTTTTGTCTTCTCACTTGTTTATTCATGTTCTTCTTATTTGTAGATTCAATGTTTCTTAATTTAGTCCGTCGATTTTGTGTTCTACAAAGTAAATTCAGTTGGTTCCTACTCTGGTTTCTTGTACAGATTTGGATTCATAGTTTCGGGATTCTTTTGTCTTAAGAAAGGGATAGACTGGGTTAGTATCGGCATGCTTTTTGATGAGTTTTCCGGTCGAAGCAGACAAAGATCTTCAGTGTTTATGTGTGCAAGAAAGTGAACAGTATTCGGATTTGCTGTAAAGTCTCGGCAACTGAGCTCAGTCGAGCTGAGCTGAGTACAACACCTCTTCATTTTTCATTGAGTTGGTATATGGACTTTTGCCCGTTGAATACGTGTCATTACTCTTCATTTACGGAGGTGACCAACAGTTGATCACGCCTCATAATAGCGAGCTGGATTTCGTACGACCTGGCAGATAAGTTCTTACGTGTACGTCACAAGTAGTGCTTGTTGCAATTCTTGGAGTACATTTTGTATATTATATTGATATTCTTCGTGGGTTCTAGCTTTCCTTTTGAGTCTTTGCCTTCCGGAGTCTGCCGGTGGGTTGTAAGTCATTGTTCATTTTTTACGCCGCCTAGACGTTCTTGTAGCTACTTCAGACATTTTTACTACATAGAAGTACAATCAGTTTATGTTCTCGTCAAGTATCGATTCGGTTTTCAAGAAAGACTCACGTAAACCCTAGTGAATCTTTCCTTTGTGATGTGCTACACAAGTCTCTCTTATGCTTCACTTGCCACAATATTCGAGATATCGCAGTACTACCCATAAGGTTGTTGAAAATTCATCGCATTTCTTGGAATTCATCGAGTGCACACAATCCTCGGGTTTTCGTCAGCCGTATGTTTTACTTGGGTCCAAATTGCATGAAATTTGACCAACACACTCACTTGCATGCCAGTTCGGTCTCCAGGGGACACTCCCCTGAATCCAAGGTGGACCTCTGGTTTATGATGTTCCGTTGTTGGACAGTTTTCAGAAACCTTATCATTGATTTGTTACATCCACACAATGTATTGCGATGTCTCAAATAGCATCTCACTTGCATGCCAGTTCGGTCTCCAGGGCACACTCCCCTGAATCCAAGGTGGACAGTTGTTGGACGGTTTTCAGAAACCTTATCAGTGATGTGCTACATCCACACAATGTATTGCGATGTCTCGAATGGCACACCAACTGGAACACAGGGTGGCCTGGTGGGATACATTCTGTTCAAGAAGAGCATCACAAAGATTCAGCTTGGATTCAGATGAGTCTCCGGAGGGAACCAAAATGGTATGGGAATGTATATGTTTTTCAAAGTTCGTGCTTTTCGGGTTCAAGTGGAAAATAAGGTTGACGGATACTTGGGAGGGTGCGCCTACATGATAAGCCCCAAGAAAATCGAAACCAATCATGGGTTTTCGAGGCTTTCTTAGTACCCTTGTGAATATCATGTTAGTTCCCTCGTTTTTTCTCTGTGTTTGTGTAGGTTGAGTTTCTTCAGGGCTCCATAGCATTCCGATTTTGTACTCCGCTGTGAGTCTAGGAATCTTTTGAGTCCTTCACTTATCCATTTTCTGGATGCTGTAAAGATGTCCCTGTCAGTTGCTAGAGTTGGGTCTTCAATAACATTATTCCTACTGGAGGAATCGTTAAATGTTTTGTCGCGTGCAGTGGCGTAGTTGAGGTTGGCTGTTCTCATCGAGTTAAGCAGATTTCATTGGTGTTTCTAAGTTGATCGATACCCTAAGTCTACAGTTCCTTCCAAAGTGAAGATTTGTCAGTGGACAAGAACGTTATGTTTAGCTCGCGTGAGTTGCCTACTCATCTATGCTCTGTTGAAGCTGTTCTTGTGTTCATTGTTTTTAACTCTTCTTAGTCGTTCGTTTTCAAGAGCTACTTCCTTGTTACCTTTGGTGAGTCCAACTCTTCGTTTCATTGCTATGTTGAGTTCCCGTGGAAGTTCTTGTGCTACTTTTTCCAGGCAGCCTGCTTTCGTTTGATAACAATTCTGTTATATTTTCTCAGACGGTTATGAGCATTCGCAATCGTTAATCTGGTCAGCAGTTTGCAGGCTGATTGAATCTGTTAAACTGAATTCTCTGACAGGATGATCATGACCGGTCGGGGGTGAACTGCAATTAGGGGTGTGTGACTTGTTCTGTTTGTCGTAAACTAAATGTTATTTGGGCGAATCACTTGTTCGTGGTTGTCAACGATCCACGCATCACAATATTTTCAGTGGCCATATTTGTTTCATTCCGTAGCGCCAAATGGGACAGTTCAGCACAATGACGTATGATAGTCTGGTCCAGTAGCTATCTCCTAATCCGTTGCTCCGACCTAAAATACGGGTTTCTAGAATAGTGTTCATCACCGGGAACGAAATGCAAGATAAAACAGCCTTTTGAACGGTTGGTTTCTTTTCTGGTCAGTCGCACTGACCTGCGCAATAACATCGCATCTCGGTCACTTTTGTCAAAATTTCGCTGACAAGCATTTAAGGCGAATCGTTCCATGTAAATTGCAGTATTTTGTCAGTTGTGTGTATGTGAAATTTTATCTTCGGGTAGGAACCTCCGCTTGCTTTGAATCTATCACGTTTGTCGTAATAAATCAGCTTAAACCCGACGGTCTTATCAAGAAACAGCAATCAATTCGCCCTTCATTTTGCTGTTGATTCTTCGGGTTTAATCAGACAGCCACTCCGAACGTCCTTGTTTGTCCAAGATGTAATCTACAGTTTCGAGAGACTACTTAACCTAGAGAAATCTAACTTAAGTTAACCAAACACATTATATTTTCAGTTAAACGGTTTATTCTTGGAGTTTAAAACGTCAGAGAGTTCATCCAAATTATCATGTGCACATTGTGCGATTCGATCAAACCCGAAGTCTCGTCGGCTGCAATTTATCTCAGAGAACAACCGCAGTCGGGAAAGTGAATGAACGAGTTCATTTGGAGTATGAAGAAATCCGAATAAAGAAAACTGGTCGTTGAATCGCTTCTCATAAATGCGTAAACACAGCATGTGACAAAATGAATATTTTGATCCCTGCTTCTCACACGGTTGTAATTCTAGTTGAATTGTTTTTCACCATCAACCTAAATTTCACAACTACTAAGATTTAGTTCATAATTCGAGCTTCCGTGATGGACTCCAACCCTGGTATATGAATATAATTTGGTCAGGAACAGATCAGGCAACTTTGAACCTTAAAGCGAGGGGTTAGTTTGATATCCTTAGTCAGATATTTCTCTGGATGGAAACGAACTAAGATGAAGCAGGCGAACCTAGTTCGTCAAGACATGAATGATTCATGTGCTAACCGCATCCATATATGGATAAATTCCTTCCGGTACGACAGCACAGTTTGGGCCCGGAACCGCGCAACTGTCTTGCAGCATCTGGTCCTGGTTTCATAAATGAGTAGTGTTCTTGTTGTATTTTGCGCCGGCCGTCTAGGGTTACGCC
>NW_008751744.1:1333540-1365244 GCF_000715545.1 Opisthorchis viverrini
ACACTCTCAGGCCCACCAGGCTGGTCGTGCGTTGCTAAGCCGTTTGGTGAGAGCCGCCAACTCACCTGCTTTCCGGACGTGTCGAACCGATGCTGACCGTGGGGATGCGTCTCCCTCTCTGCACACGTGCTTTTTTCCTGTCTAGGCGCGCCCTGACAGTTCTTGAGGATGATCAGGGCCCTAGGTGGAAAAAAGCTCAAGCCGAATATCCGAATAATTTCTGTAGATCACTCTGTGAAAGCAATGATGAGATAATATCCGATTGGTGAGGATACATACACCGGTGAAAAACCGCTGGTGAAATTCGGCGCGCGCATGATCACTTCGCCTATTGCAGTCTCGCAATGAAATGCTTCGTTATGAAGTGAATGTACTGTCCGATATCCCCGGATGTGAAGCCTCGGGGATGTTCTGCGTAAGATCATGGTGTCTCGGAGATTTAACAAAGCGATTGGGTGTATTCCGGAGATTAGCTACAATAAATACATACCCTGATAAACTCACATCACTACAAGAATCATTAAAACCTTTCTACTTGCTGGTGACCCAGGTGCATCTCCAGGCAAGTGGTGAAGATTTCTTGGGAACAGGGTTTTCTTAAGTCGATTTTCATCGATCCACTGCTATCACAGGCGACTTCTCCAAGGAGACATTTGTTGCTCCATTTTTTCAGGGCGGAGCAACTCAGCTTCAAATGTCTTTTGTAGTAATGGTAGAGAGGAGGCTTTCTTCAGGTAAAGTTTTCTTCCGAATTTTCAGGCTGATCGCTATCCTACATTGTCAATCGGTATAAATCTTAAGATAATTCTGTCGTTCCAAAATATACTGAAATGAAAGTAACACGCTCCGGAGGTTGAGAAGACCATGGGACACTATACGCTTATATCCAGTTATCTTTGGATTTCTCTCGAAGTGCTCCAGGATGTTGCTTGAACACTGTTTCCTCAGTCCCAACACGGAGGCGAGTACTCAATAAAGCTATGGACTCACGCTTTGTTCTTAGTTGAGTTCATCTGCAGTGTATAACTAATTGTGTTGGGGCTTGCAGTCTGGACAACTCACATGTTTTTCAGATGACATTGTCACTGTGCCAGACACACCTAGGTTTTTACGTCTGTTGGGGCAGGTGGGCTCAGGCTTGAGCAGTTGGATCGCATCAATTGACATCCGGCACCACGACCAGGTAACCTTTGTTCTATCGATCGCTCTGTCTGTAAAGACTTCACGGTCCTGTAGCAATCCGCGTTCTACATGTCTTATCCAGACGCCCTCACGGAAATCTCTGGGTATCTTAAAATGAAGAAAGTATAGTCACGTTGCGTTTTTCATTGCACCAGGATCAAACGCACTTCAGGTGCAGAAGGGTATACCGTTTTGTTCTCAAGGTCAAGAAGTTGGGTTGGACGATTTTTTTAAAAAACTTTTTACTGTATATTATCAGTTGTACAAACGGATCTTATGATTGAAATGGATGGGGGAGAACTTTAGTCAGGCAAAGTCTTGAACACATCAAGACCAGATTAACGGAGAGTTCTTTTCGATTGAGGTGATATCACACTCTTACCAAGGGGTGATTCAAGTCCAATAAAGAAACAAGGAGTCTTACACCACTCTGGTCGGTTAAGTATTGAAACGGAAGTCTTTGTGGATCTTGATAAGCACGAGCCATCCAAACCAACATCAATTGATGTGCACTAATCAGTCAAAGTCGAGTAAGCGTACCGACAGCTTCGGAGTCTTGTTAGACGTTTTGCCTGAACAAAATATTTTCCAAATGATTGCCACCTGTCATATCATTTTGTTCAGAGTGTGGTCAGCGGGATGCTGACCGATTGTATAAACTTATCTCCGCATTGTCTAACTCGCCCTGTCCGTTCACTTCACAATCACTTCTTGCCTTTTTTTCTGAAATACAAAAATCAATAGTACTTCTATCCGACATATTATCTTTCGCATTAAATTTCTCTGGCGTCACGATTTGCAACTATTTTATTATCTGGTACACAGACATCTCAAGGTTTTCAACAGTTAAGGATATCGGCGTTCCGCACTTCGGCACACATGATCTATCGGCGCCTGTATTTGAACCAGTATAGACAGAGCAACCTATCTCTGGAAGCCATCAATCCTCTCTGTGATCCCGACATCAAAACAAAATTCTATTCTGAAGGCACCTATGGTGTTCCGCAGTCCGTCTTCTCCACGGTTCGGCAGTCGACGGGTAGGAATGCTGTATGTGTGTTTGTATCTTGCTGACATTCCTTCACCGTTCCCAACCGTGTGGTAGCCGTGCACCAAAATTCACCTGTTGCCGGGTTGCGTACGATGTGAGGGGAAGGAAGGAGTCTACACTTGCACAGCGTTCGATAATTGATTTGCCAAACATTCGTTGTCATTGCTGTTGTTGTTGTTGTTGTTGTTTTGTACTTGTCAGTTGAGTGAACACCGGCACTGTGTGGATTGTTCTGTTGGTTTTCGATTTTGCCGACGCTTTTGGTGGCCACCGAACAAACACAGCATTGAATGCTTGTGTCGGCCCACTTGTTTCGAATTTGGCTGATGAGTGTCCCAATCAAAGTAGTGAGTGTGCTGATTGTCTATTGATCAGCGCGGTGTAGCACAATCTCGTTCACATCATTTTCTCCAGATAGACTTTGGAATTGCTTAACGCACACACACGCAATGTGATTTTGACATAGCGAATACACATAGATAATATGAGGGTTACGAGGAAGAATGAAATTGCCTCACAGGCGGTCCATCTAATCGTTCGACACCAGCTGCGGCCCCACATTGGAACCTTGGTTGTTGGTAGGTCACAGAAGGGTTGACGCGTTCAAGTTCTATTTCACCGTTGCAGTCGAATTGTGATCGATTCACAATATGCCACCGTGTCCTTTTTATTGAACCAGAAGAGATTAGGAGAAATAGTATAAATCACACTAAGTAGTTTAACTAGATAGATTCGGTGATTGACAAACTGATTGACGATAGCACCGCTGCAAGCACTTAGAGAGTGGGTTGCATTCCGATGCCATTTTGAAAATGGGGTTGATGTCAACCCATATTTTTATTCTGCAGAACATAAATTTGAGGACAGGTGTGGGTTGAAGGGAGAACCATGAAAACAGGTGTGTTCCCGATTCATTCTGTGGATGAAGAGAGTTTTCACTCTTAAAAGCATGGTATTGCACTGGAAGTCAACTATTCAGGAAAGCCGAAAAGCACCACACAGTTATTTTGTTTTCGACGGAAACCAACAACAGATGGGCTTTACATTTCTCCATGAAGATTTAAATACCATAGCCTGGGAATGGGAGCACAAACATTTGACCATTCATCTGTGTGTTGACGCCCTGCGGAAGAAATAACTTGCATTTAGACAGACAATCCCACCGCCCCTGAATGTAGCCACCCAAGAGGTCGATCAAGAAGATTTGGTTCGAACATTATGACTTAACCCTTTGAGAAACCCATACACGTAGAAACGGGTAATCAATTATTCGAATGAGAGGTCAAATTCACATTCGGAGGGCCGCGGGGCCTGATCTCTCTAGAACTTCGCGAGCTACGCACTAGTGGCGATTCCCGACATATACAATACAAATGTACATTGCTCTTCAACTTTTCACCATAGTTTGGACTTTTCGTAGAATTAAAATCGTCCAGATGGCCTTTTATTGAAAGAACGGTTATTCAGGTCGCCAACTCAATAAATCAAATCCCACTTTCAATCCCAGCATGAAGAGAATGGTCACTTTTGAATGACCCGATTTCGAACAATTCCAAAATTCGAGATTGTTGACAGTTGTGAATGTTTGTTTTACTTCCAAATAGCACATCAGGTGGTCTGCATTTTCCTTTTTACCAAATTCCAGTTCTCCCAATTCGCCACAATATTTTTTTCATATTACCTAGAGGCGCTCCGAACCAACAGTCAATTGGTTTTGTCCAACACCGATATTTGTTCGAATAGTTTGATGTTTGTTGATATAGCCGGACGATCGAAGTACCTACACACCTGTGGTTGTTGAATTCAGCGACAACAACAGTGTGGTGATTCATGAATGAATGAATGCACATGACATAGTGATCAATACACCGAATGACCAGACCGCAACCAGATGTTGCCTAGTTTACAGACAGACGTCCAACCCGTTTGTTAAAGTTCGGCCTGAAACCTAGGCCATATACGGTAAGGTCACTATAGTTTTTCTGGATGACTCGGATCGTTGCGTCCGTCCATTTACAGCGGATATGTACGTACATTAACCGGTATTTCTCCATCTACAACTGCCAATGAGGACATCGTATTCAAATATATATGTATTGATTCCCTCTGGAAGGATCATCCATGGGAGAGAAATAAATCGTTCTCTTGTGCATTGGTTCCCCACCTCAGATGAGATTCATCCTTTTTTATTATGACGAAATTTATTCAACACCGGGTCATTCGACCTCGTCATAGTTGTTCCACTCGGCCTATACACTAAAACCCATTGGATATGCACGTGTGTATGAATCAATCTTTGTGAAACACATTGTATAACGAGAAGTTTGACACTTTCTGGGAGTCTATAAACAACTTGAAAAGAAGGCCAATTTCGTTCTTATTTCAGGATCAAAAGCAACCAACATTTGCCTTGCACTTGCACATTAATCTCGGCGCATTAGTGCACATGTCGATGTGAGGACAGCAAAAATGCCATCGTAATATGAAGAAATGTAATGCTGAAATTTACTAATTTTGCACTAATTCACTGATGGGCTATTTAAACTGCACCTCAGTCGGTGCAATAGTGTACTGCTGAGTCAGGAGGCAGCAAGGAGACAAGCCAAATTCAAGCCTTGCTACAGCGGTTCTATCAAATTTTTACCTTTTGTTTTAACAAGAAACGCTCCATCATTTTACATTTCAACTGTATATCCAGTATAGCTTTCTCCAATTTCGAGGCCAACTTTACCAAATTCTTTCACATTCTATAAGCCTTTGAAATTATTCGCGAAATGAACTGAATCGGAGCATTCACAAATCGAATGGCATCGGTTGCCCTCGAAGTGTTACAATTCATGTTACAATTTTTCCATTCCCCCCATACGGGAATGACAATTTATCTCTCCCACTATTCCAATTTTGAGGCTGTTAAAGATTCCCCGACGGTTCCAGACGAATTCATTTCCAATTCGCACGAAATGTCCGAAATTTACATTGCATAAAGACAACCGTTCCTCGGATGACACTTTCACATTTAAGCTGCTTTTGATCATCCAAACTAATCCAATACACACATCAACCTCTCATTAAACAGCTCGACTGTTCTTCTACTCAGCTTCCTTTGACGCCCGAATGAATAGAATTCAATAAAACGAAATATGTTTGAGGCTGCTGTGTCATCTTGTTCATTCCTCAGCGATCCAGGTTAGTTGGAGGTGGAAGGAGATCAACTGGCTCCCTGTACTTTCTGTGGAGTTTTTGAAGTGTGACCGAAGAATGCTTTTAGGTGCAGTTATCTGGTTGATCGGAAGGTTTCGACCTTGTCTGAATAAAAATCACCCTCGGTATACATCCATAAATTTTCAGTCCAGAATTATTTAATATGCGGAATTCTCTCCACAGAGGAATCATCACACCTGTTCAACAGTTCTCATACTGCTTGAATGCTCGATTGAGCATGGTTCTCAAAATTTCATTCCTTGGTTCTGTTTCTGCGTCACTGTGAATTGCATAAAATAAGTAGAATAAGTTTATACCAACGGCATTTCATTACAAAATCAAGGCCGGAGACGGAATGTGGAGAGAGAGAAGACAGGCTGTTTTTTGGTCGTACTCAAAACCAAGCAGCACGATGCATCTTGACATTGCATTTTTAAACGACGGATTAAGCTTGTTACTCATCTTGGTCGGTTTTACTCGAATAAAAAAGATGATAAACAGGTGATCTTTACATCATCAGTGCGCAGTTGAGTGGGTACTTCTTCCTTGCCTGCGTGCGTAATCTTCACATTTTCACTTTGGTGAGCAACATCAAGAGAGCCGAAGATCACCCGAAAAGACAGTTAGATAAGTAATAGTTTGTGCGATTCACCCCCAAAATACTAAACAGTTCACGTTCTCTCCAGGCAAAAAAGAGTGTTTCCTTAGGTTTTTTTGTCAGTTTTAATTTTCTTTGAATTTTCGAACCGTCCTGGACTTTTCTAGGACCGTTACCCTGAAAACCAAAGGTTAGTAGTAAAACTTCAGCTAAGTTTGGTTGTTGGTCTGTTCGCCGAGCTTGGCAGTTGGATTGCAAACGTTTCATCACCAATCGAGGTGACATCGTCAGTGCAGGGTTGAGTGGATGAAATCCTCCTCTTCTGTCTGTGATTATATAGCTTCTAAACAGTACCCGGTAGCTCTGGAAACGGTCATCGTCGTGGTCCAGAACTACCAAATACTGTTTAGAAGCTATATAATCGCAGGCAGAAGAGGAGGAATTCACCCACTCAACCCTGCACTGACGATGTCACCTCGATTGGTGATGAAACGTTTGCAATCCAACTGCCAAGCTCGGCGAACAGACCAACAACCAAACAGCGCACCCGACCTACCTACATTCCACAACATTGCTAATTCAGCTAAGTCTTCAATGGAACTGACTGTCGACCTCCTGTTTTAGAATAGCGCCACCTGTATGAGCTAGGTCAGCGTTCGTTGCTGAGTACAGCCAGTTTCAGATCCCTACATGATCATTTTTTCCTCCCGGTTAGTTGGACGACACGTTTGTTATCGGTATTTTGGGTATTTTGGGTGACCAGAACGATTTCCTAAGCTGAGTTTTGACAGACTGTACCCTGTCGCAAGATGTTCCATAGTGAAAAGTTTTTCTCAGGAGGGAACTGAAGATAATCATTCTCTATTTAAAGGTTTCTTCCAGTCCAAAGTCAAGGTAGTACACGATCAAAATCCAAGAAACATTTCATAGCCTTAAACTCCTTGTTTGACAGCTCTAGCTGTTCACATCTCATTAAGACTAATACCATGGTCTTGGCGGTAAAATAACCGACTTTTCAACGTTGAATGGCCAATCAGCGGAAAAAATAACTTGAAACTATCTGGCGCGCAATGGCACCAAGCACTGGCGACTAGCTGTCTGCATGACGAATTTTCTTACCATATTACAGTGACTGCGATAAGGAAAGATCTTCTTTAAAGAGAAATATTTGCTTGATTGAAGACTTTCCTCAGATATTAAGTTCTTCAGAGTTGGGTCCATTTCAGATACCAAGAGCAAAAGAGTAGGAGAAAACGGCGAACAAAAAACCTGCTGATAAATTGGTGTCTTTTGCGGTTTTTCTTTGTCGCCAAAAGTGGTCGGATTGAAAACAGCGGGACAGCCTTCACATTTTGGTGGCCGAAATCAAGCAACAACTACGATGGAGTTCACTCACTAACCGCCATTGTACAAAAGTGCGTCTTGGAAATAAATTGGTGCTTTTTGTGATGAGTACACAGTGTGTGTGGAAAAATTACGACGAATCGATAATAGTAACTGACCCTCCGCCGGGTGGCGCTACCTGCGCAAAAAAACATTAATAATCCGTAAGCTTAGAGCACACGGTTTGCAGCTTGGAGAAAGTAAGTAAAAATTTGAAAATGATGCTTTTATTGGCGAGAATCACAACAGTATCAAGTGTAGATGTTACTTGTAACATCTATTTTGGCTAAAAGGTTAAAATAACGCGGCCACCAGAGCCGATAGATGAGAGAAGCGAGAGCGAATACCTGTGATACACTAAAGGAACTCTTGGCGGTACAAGACTTCAAACAGTATCTTATACTATGAGAACAAACCCCTTCACAAAGAACCTTCCAGGAGGCGACGATTTTATCGCACGTAAATAAGAACGGAGGCTCTGATTTTGCCAAACACCAGCTCTACTTAACGGAGAGTATGCACAGAGGGACGTGGGACTCAAACAAATAACAGTTTCTAGGATTTTCCAGAAAAGTGCATCCGCTCGGTGTCTCGTACTGCACCTGAACGAATGAGGAATGTCAGGGCGATGGGACAAGTTGTCGTACGCGGATATCTGATGTTCCAATTCGGAGCACGAGCTGCACACCCAATCAGCATAAAATGCTCAACTGAAACATCGGTTATCACTGATACGTGGGTGGAAATTTTGCCCACAGGCCGATCTTTTGCTTGTCTGTCTAACTAATCTCAATAACCAGCCGATCTGGTGATCAGTTTTAGAAATTCTGGAACCCATGGAAGTGCCAGGAGACTCGATGAACCCTTAACACAGTTTAATGGGACATCAATATCAATATCAGTAATTCTGGAATATCAATGAGTTTTCGTCCAGAATATTCGGATCTCAGCTGAAAAATTGCGCTGTGAATGAGGTCAGTCTAAAGTATATAAGGCACTGTAGTCACAGATCGCCAGTACATGCCTCACGAATTTCAAGACGACCCGAGTCTTCCCTTTTAAACACAATTCGACCGCGGTTGGATAATTAGTAGCGTGATTTACTGAGCATATGGTTCCATATATTCTCCAGCTGGGTGGTTCAACTCACTTATTTTTACGTGAACTGATTTCCCTAGAGAGTCCTCTCTCACTTCGTGAAAGGTTGCCCGGTCAGAAATGGGCTTTCTGCACCAGGGCACTGGTATTCACTCTAAACATTCCCCATTCCTTGGGGAGAAGGTTTGGAATTCTTCACTTCATCCGAACCAAATGCCCTACACAAATCATTTCAACCAGGTCAAAGTTGTATGATGGTTGTTATATATTTATGGAAGTGTTAACTGATGATCCTATCTTCTTACTGAACTGGACAAGAGCGGTCAGCCTGACACGAGACCTTATTTGAATATAGTTGCCAGAACAATACTTTGCACCTACCTTATGAGTAGTAATGAAACGCGCTGTGATGTCTTGTTCCAGGTCAAATACACAACGACGCTTGTGTAGCTCATTCGGTAGAAGAATGTTATAGACTGGATTCAGGAATGATTCATCTGAGTCTCTCATTAAAACCAAACCAATTTTAAAGTGATTACTCACTGCAGGATATTGGAATTCGGTGTTTAAACGAGAAATATTAATGACAGAGCTTCACACACTAGGTTAACCAAAATTATCTCAAGAAGTAAAAAATCAATAGTGAGATGCCCAGTGTCTTCAGCGACCTTATGAGTAATGTCAAAACGATGGTGACTAATGCGAACTCGGCCAGCAATCGGTTGCCATGCTTTGTTTTTCCCTCTGCTTCAGCTTGCGTCAAACGAATGCTAGTCCAGGATTTTGCAACGCTTATTTATCTGCTAATTTTAGTTGAGTACAGTGAAGAGCTATTGCCCACCAAAACGAGTTAGTGTACCAGCGGTGCCGATAACAGTTCGTTTAAAATGATGTATTCATGTAGACGAAATGAATAAATCCCTACGGAGGAATGAATAGTCGTTCGAGAAGCCAGAAACTGTTCTCCCCGGTCCTGGTGGACTTGTTTGCCTTGCGAGAGATCTCAACGCGAACAAATTCCTAGCATCCTTGTGGGTTTTGCCCTAGAAAGAGAAAGTAATGTGACTGAAAACCATGAGTAATCTGCATAGAATGAAAAAACGTCTTATAAATTTCTTGGCCTCCTATCAGACAAGTTGCTACTCGAGAGAGAGAGAGAGAGGTCAACAGCGAAGCAGTGCTTGAGGACTGAGTAGCGCCACATTCTAAGTGCAGGTTAGGTCTAGGACAAGCAGTCGATCGAAGAATAACGACAGGTGCAGTCTGAAGCCCTGTTAATCACCTTATTGCAAAAATGACAAATCAACCACGCCGTTTCTACAAGGCACCCTTCTGGCAAACGAGAATGAATGGACGATTAATTGGGCTAGTTTCTCTTGTGGATTTTTCTGTCAAACTCTGCATTTGCTGCCTTTACCGCCATTCTCTGAGCTAGATCGTATATGCAAGAAAAAATCGTTCAGCTATAGCGCCTTTTTAGTGTCCAGCTGCCATGCTACCAGAAGGAAGCATGAGGGCTGGAATACTGCCAGGTTGCCCAAGCCCGGACAGGGGAAGTCGAGAGGCAGATGTCGGGTTCGAACCACAGGGCCCTCCGGTCTGTAATTCGCAATCCAACCACTTCGGCCATCTCGCCATCAGTATATGCAAGAAGAAGCAGATAATCTGTCATCCAGTGTTTGCGTCACGTGAGGGAAGCTCTACGCGAGGTACTGAACTGACCGCGCTCCCTGGATGCAAACAACAACCTAATGGTGTGATGTTTATTGCGTCCACCGCAGGTATCCGCCGAGTGACACACCTCAATCATTGTGAAAATAGGTAGCATCATACTTTCCATAAGATTGGTCGCTCAAAGTACTGATAAGTTCTGGCTTGTTCGTCTACGATGACGAAACAAGGCATACGATGAGCTCAGGGCATAACGACCGATATTTTATCGGCGATGGATTTATTTCACTTCAGATGATTGAAGTCTCAAATGACAGACCCTGGCCCCAAGTTTCCAATGGGCCATTCGCATACGGAATATTTGTGGAGTTTGCGGTAAAAAATTTGAAATCATTTTGAGAAGTAATTTCGGAACGCAGCTATCATATCGGCGACAAAGATAACATGTCAGTGTTGGGAGTTCAGTAGATATTTTCGTTTCGATGAAAAGACGGACAGTTATGAATGGAGATTTGCGGAAAATTGCATATATACGCTATCCAGTTGGGGCTTTCTAAACTTTACTCTCTTGCGGCCGCACGCTACTTCTCGAGTGTAAACTGGGAAAATACGGAACCAATTTCGAGCTATTAATAGACGGTGAAACAAACTATCCAGAAACCCCTTTTCGCTGTCCTGGGTTTTCTGAAAGGAAAGTTCATAGCGAGATGAGATTAATGATATTTTGTCGATCGCATGGGCATCGAGATATCAGTTTTACAACGCTTCGCCTTGTTGATCCACGCGGCAAGCGGCAATTAGTGTCAATCAGTTAGATGAGTGTGGGAGAGCATCCCTAACCGGGGCTTATGTTACCATGATTAGCTAACCTACAAACTTTATTCCAAGATGCAGAAACCGGTGTACACTACGCAACAGCTGTCAAGCTCAATCAACTGGAACTATAAAACCCTACGTCATATCGCTTTATCGTATGAACCAGCATAACTGATCCTTTCCTGACTTCACACATTGTGGATCTGCCAAAATCAATTTCGCATACCAGGGGAAATACAAACAACTAAAAGTTTAAAACGATCTCCGCACCGTTGTCAATGGTGATGCGACGAATAGGCGGTCGACGCCCACTTGTCAAATTTCCGATCGACGAATAGCGTGGTCTAGACACATCTACTAACAAATGTATTACAAGGCAAGGTGGAATAAAACTGTCTGGCATGGTTGCTGGATTCACATCCCATTACCCGCCGGCTCGGCACTCGATGATTAGTTATATTTAGTCTACCCTAAGACATAATGGTTCCATATTTTTATTATATTGAAGAAAAACTAGGAACTGGTTCGCGAATGAACAGAAAATGTCGCGAGTTTACTGAAAGGGCTAGCCAACAAACTCCCACCTAGCTTCACAAGTGCGAAAAACGGGCGGCGCTGAACACAATCTCGACCATAGTGGATTAATTTTTTTGTTAAACTTTGGCCTTCGTGAAATGACTTCACCGAATTCTGAAGGGTTTTAGTATGTGGCGAAGTACCAGTTGGGTTACATTATTTGAAATCACAACAATTGTTTTCGTCCATTCGAAACTAGAAGGGTTGCAACATACCCATCGTGTTTGCTTATTTGGTCAGTCCGTCGGTCAGCTGTTAGATTCGTTGGTTGATTGGTTGGAGTAATTTGCCAGTTATTGTTTAGATGTAGTATGTTACTCACAACCATGACCTGTTTCGTCCCTTTTGGGGCTCAATCCCTTACTGTCCGTTAACCTCATGTTATACTTGAACCCAAGTTGAAAAATATTGCCCAATACTATTATTTGCACATGAATCTGATTTTGACAGGAGATTCAACTGAACCCAGCTGAATCTCTCTTTATGGTGGTCCTTTAGCTGGTTTGCTGGCTTATTGATTGGAAAACCTAGCTCTCGGGAGTTGTTATCCCCATAGGCATTTTGGGCATCAAACGATGCTTGCCCCAGCTGACTCTGTTGCTTCTGTTGCTCTTCAACTTCCTTCCAGTTAAACGCAAAAGAATAAATTCTACTCATAGCGGCAACTTTACTCTTCTTCAGCAGCCTTGTGAGTAGTCTTTTTCTTTGGAAATTTACTGTGATAGCTCAACTATCCTAGCAACTAAAACTTGAGGCGGGATTTGTGCCAAACATTCAGTTGAAGAATATCACAGACCAAATTATTCAGTTGAGTCTCCCGTGGAATCAAATTGATATACAAATCGGTGTACTTGTCGAGTAGAAATTACACTTTGTCCCTTTCGTCATCCACTTTGGTCGCGAATCAAAAGGTGACTAACTTTGTTGAGTATCTAATCGTTTTTATTAGTTTGTTGCCATTATCTATCTGCGCACTGTGAGATGCATTGCGCTCGGCTTGTAATTCATGATCACCAGATACGATCATGCAAACAGTTACTATAATGGAAC
Source organism: Opisthorchis viverrini (assembly GCF_000715545.1). Lineage (NCBI taxonomy): Eukaryota > Metazoa > Platyhelminthes > Trematoda > Opisthorchiida > Opisthorchiidae > Opisthorchis > Opisthorchis viverrini. The sequence goes on from NW_008751744.1 coordinate 1,346,167, forward strand.
AAAAGCAGAAGTAGACAAGGAAGTACAAACTTCAACCTTGATTGACTGATGCTTTACTAGGGTGCACGTGTCCATCAATCTTATGTTTTAGGACTTATTTCGATTCAATTCCACTCTGTTTCAGAATCAGTGACTAAAAGGCTCCATGTTTGTCTATGTCTTGGGCTGACAACTATTCATGGACTTATCCGTTTAAAATCACTGACTGTTTAGGTACACTGACCTTTAATGCGTTTTCCGCGCTCACCGGGGCTCATTACCCGTAAACTTCAGTAGCGTCGCGAAATTATAGAACGATTGGTTTCCTAATTCTTTTTGGTTAAATGTCAACCGAAAGTACACATGTGAGCGTGGTTCCTGGTAGTAGAGTTGGATTCTTATGGCAGGCTCTATCGTTTTTCCGGAGAAAGTTCTAGTAACCGGAAGCGTTGATCAGATGAATCTGAATGTTGGAAAAAGTAATTGTTCTAGAAACGTTTGGACAGGAAAACTTCGTCAGGCCGAGTGTGTGGGTTAACAACTCGGCCGAGTCTTCAGGCGGACGACAAATTATTCAGTAAGATCTGTTCCGATCACCTCGCTAAGTCAGTGCTAAATGCCAGCTGAAGAGATTTGAAATCGTTTTTATCTGGCTTGGGTCCCTGATCTTTCGGTTTAGGGTGCCTCAGGCCAACAAAGTAAATCACTGATGCCCTGAACCGAAAGATTAAGGACAAAACCCAATCAGAACGACTTTAAGTTCCCTCAACCCATCCACCATAAGGTTCAAACTCTGACACTAACCGATAGCCCTTAAACTATAATCAACACTGAATTCGTGTACTAATCAGAAGTGATTTTGGCGATTGGTTCTTCCGCCGTACAACCGTCAAACTGGTAAACTACTCACTTGACCGGACGAATCTTTTGTGTCAGAGGCTAAACTCCGATCAACTATAAACCCATCCAAACTTGAAATGAATTCGGCTTATCTCGACGAATACACTCATGTGCACATCAAGTTGGTTTTCGCAAAAGACTCAAGTGTCTGTCTTGCCCCATTAAAGGCCAAACCGGTACTGAGCCGTCGAACAGTTTTCAGCATCCTTGTGAGTAGTTTCCTTTATAAATTTGACTTATGTTTGAAGCTATCTTCTAACCCGGTAATCTTCTGTCGTCAGCTTAGAAGAGAGGCAAGTCTGGCAACGTTAAAAAGCCCTGAGGAATTCGGTTTGGAATAATTGTAGAACAATGAGTAGACTAGTATTTTTACGGAAGTCACTTAACGAAAGAGAATGATTCCGAGAATTGCACTCACCAGCAATTTTGTGAGTAGTTTCCTTCATGAGGATAGAGTGATGTTCATTGCGTTCTTATTTCAACTCGCTCTATACTTTTTTCTGTTTTTCAAACAGATGTCTTCCAAGTAAACACATGACCTTGGCCTTTTGCATGTTAAGGCACTTCTTCAGTAGATGAGGTCTTGATAAGCCAGGGGTATATGGACTCTTGACACCGATGCTAGCGTATGAAAATTTCGCCTCAACGCCAACCTTTTGTCCTGATGGTGTTACGATTATTGTGCTTCACTCTATGAAATGCGAGGACAGGAATCCTCGGTACACACGACTCAGTAAATAAATACTTTCACCGATGTTGGTTTCGTTTGCTTGACTGCGTGTCTTCAGCTGATACATATAGTGCCTAATCTCCCCGTGGCCAATCGGCCTAGGCTGGTCAATTCCACCACATGTGTAGTCCACCTCCGCAGTTGGTCCCTTCGACGTCTTGAGTGATTCACTGTGTCAGGAGGACAGTGAGGACACTGAGGCAAACATAACCGGACATTCCTCCTTATGCTGGTTGAGTAAGAGCTCTCTGCGGGTTCCAACAGACTCGGCCGTTAGCAGCAAGATTGTATCATGCTAGTGGTCAATCTCTGTGTAGGTGATGGTCTAGTTCAGTCTTTTAGCTCATCCCTACTAGCAAAATGCACGCTCATTCCACAACTCAGCACCACGTAAAATGAACACCGGCCACGATGACGATGCATAGCTGAACATATCAAGTGACGAATCAGGCGATTGTGCACCGAATGTATTACAAACCAGCGAATTGGTGGGCTGAATTTTTCCGAATCTGTCATCGCGCTCTTGAAGGTGTGGAACGCGATTGATTTCCATCGAATGACAAGTTAGACGGGAATAAATCTATCCTAGTCACTGGGAACAGTTGATACATTCGTAATTTACTCACAATGTATACACAAATATTTTGGAATTATATTTGCTTCACCTTTTAGTGCTCATAATTTCGGCTTTCTAGTTACCGTTGCATACAGTCCTGTACGCAGATGCAAGGTATTTTGCGAGGTGTGTTGTAGCTACCTCCGACTTATTGCGTTGCTTTAGCCTTAGCCCACGGACTAATTTTGTTCTACCCTCTCCTTTCCCTCTTTTGTTCTAACCTCTTCTTCTACTGACAGATACCTAGGTTTTGGGCTGATGCTCCTAGATGTCTTTGCTTAGTCGTGTTTCACGTTACCGTCTTTCTAAATCTGCAGGTTCATTGATGCCCCAGTTGAACTGGTGGACGCGCAGAGATACCAGTAGTACGACCGGCCTTCTATCTGCCGAGCTAGTGGAAACAACAGCGGCAATGGAAAATGCTTTGACAAATCAGGAGCACAGGGTTAAGATGGTGAGTTTGCTACTCCATTATCTGGCCCCGTTTGTGATCACTTTCACCAAAGTTTAAATGTACGTGTACCTGACTAGACCTAGTGTAACAGTGATACTACTGTTGGGGAGGCATGCGAGTAGTATGTTTTCTTGTAGATTCGCTTTGCGTCTCTTGAAAAGAGAGATCCGTTGCAGATATTTTGGAGTCGCTTTGTAGCATTTGCTTGGATTTGAGCAACAGTCAATGAATACCCAGGAAAGTTCAGGAAGACGCGTTCAAAAGACGATGGATGTTCAGTTTTTTTGTAAATAAGACGCAAATGAGAGTTTTGCTTCCCTGTTCAATAGCCCGCAACTGGTTAGTTGATATTTTCTAGCTAATGACTCCGCAGCGAGGGCCTTCTTCCTTCCACTAGTATTTCCAAAAAAAGACCTGTGTGCCTCATAAGCATTACTGATTACGTTTCCGGACCATCTTAGACAAGGTTCCTTATCCCCTTACAATCATCACTTTTCGTCGCGAATGATAAATGCAGGCGAATTGAACAGTCAGGATATATTGCGACATCTCCTTGTTGGTCCTTGACCTGCTAAAAAACAAGGTACGCCAAGGAAACCCGTGACGTCAAAACTTAAAACTTCTCTTGGACATCCTAGTCTATTCCGCACCAGTTTTACTTCCATAGGTCAAGAATACTGTCCTCTATGGAACACTGTCCTGTTGCTCATATTTTCTTGGATCACGTTTTGTAAGCAATGTAAGGAACCATATGCTGAACAACGGTAGAGAAGCTAATCACGTAGTATATCCGATTTTTCCAAGGTAAAACTGATGTCTTGTGGCCAACACAAAGCACAGGAGCTACAAATCCCATTTGAGCCCTAACAATGAATCACGCTAACTTAATCTCGAAACAAGCGATTTCGAAGAACCCTTTTACTTCTACATTTTTGCACCTGGCTGGAGAGAATCTGAGCGTTGCCCGGCCAGTCTTTCGTCACACCTTAACTTTTCGTGGGGAAAAACGGTGTCCGAAATGGCAAATGAAGGTTGCCACTTGTTCAGACACATTTCGAAGCTCATCACAGGACAGTTATATCGTCCGAGTGTTCCGGGTATTGAAGTCGTTCTCATGGTGTGGCTGAACACCGTTGCAGATAGAAGTATCAGAAATTTCCCCCAGGGAGTCAGCGGCAAGAAAAATGAATAGAAATGGGGGTATTTAGCAACCATACCGACCTGCCATTGAGATAGCTGAAACCTAGCACACTTGGTTGTAATATTAGGGCTGAATATTCACGCGGTGTTCTTTGGCTTGTTCGCTGAGCTGGGCAATTTGATTGCAAACGTTCCGTCACCAATCTAGGTAACATCATCAAGCCAACGACCATCCACGCTACCTGAGCTACCAACATTTCCCTCTATGGAAAATTTACGTGATTTGTTCACCTCCAAGAACCTCAAACTCTGTGCGATGGGCTAAAAAGGTAAATCCCTTCCCACCGATGACTGGTGCACAGGTAGACAAGTGTATTTTCATTCCTGGGGATCAAGTGCTCAGTGCTCATCCATACCATTACCCCTCATTCAAAAGACTTCGCTGACATAACGGCTGATTGCACAAGGATGAAAATAAGTTTGCGAATTCCATATCCTTATGACACTGGCAGTGCAAATAAGAAATTAGAAGAGGACGTTTCTCCTGGAACCTCATCACCTAGGAACTCCAGGTTTCACACCGTTTATTGATACAAATATATAACTGGAGCTGTCGTAACGAGTGCTTGTGAACTGTGGTTTCTTTGTAACCTGGTTTTCGGCGGAAATACGGTGATATTGCTACTTACTGAGGTGAAAGATATCCGCTAATTTTTGTCACGATAGCTAACGCGATTCACTGTCAGACAAGCAAAATGTACGAGATTTTTATTAATGCATGCACTCTTTCGAAAGTTTACACAACTTACTAGCGACAGGATGTTAAGGAAAACCTTTTACGTGAGGAAATGTAGATTAATGAATCACAGTTCACTCGACCGGATTAATTTCACACACTGTTTTTCTGTCAGTTTCCTGTAGCTATGAAAAATACAGGAGACTGCATAAAAATTGACTTACCAAATCCTTGTTGTTGACCTTGAAGCTGCGCAAAGCATACTACAATTTTTAGCCTGTTTCAACGGTATTTATGCCGAATTCAGCACACCCTCACGAAAACTGCGTGTAACATATTGGAGAAGAACGCAAGGGTTTCCAACAGAGCCTCTTCCTGGAAATGAACTCAATCCTACCTGCGCACTCATCTGTCCGCATGACCAGTGAGCGGGTGTCTTTGACCAGTGCTGTGTTATTCCGAATGCGATCAACATCACAAATTTTGCCAGACTCAATAGTGGGACGAGGAGTAGTAGATGTTACTGATTAGTTCAAAAGTTACTAGCGAGGTTCCTCACATTGTTTGAGGCACGAAGCTATATGTAGTTGAGAAGTCGAAGTCGAGGTCGAGGGTGTTCAAGCGCCACAATGAAAGGATGCGACCTTCAGAATCCTCGAACAGCCGAGTGATGTGGCTGTGGTCTCGTGATAGGTGACTCAATCGACTGACGCAATCAAAACGACTACTGGGTTTGTTCGAGAAGTCAGTTCAGTCAATCATATCACTTTGTGTTTTCAGACTTGACAGTTCTGATGCGTCCAGCGTGCGCTGGTGGAGTGGAGCAAACCAAACTCACATACCAGGTGTGCGGAGCTCAAACCCCGGCGCGGTCAAGGATATGCACTGCCGATTAGCTTTCATATAAGCAAAATTCAATTACGATGCCTCACCAGAATAATTGTGCAAAGGCGGGAGGAGTGTTCCGAAAGAGTGAATCCTAGAAATCCCTCAACCAAGCACATCTAACGGACTGCGTTACAAACGTTGAGAGCCCTGATTAACAATTCCTGTTTCATCCGAAACTGACATTCAATACTGCTAAATTTAAACATGTATCAGGGGATAATTGGTGTATGATTTAGTTTTACATGACTGAGAACTTTAGAGAAACCGTTGGCTTAATTTTGAGACACTTGAGCATTACACATGGGAGTTTTGGGTTCAGCGAGTAAAAGAAAGTCTTCACAGTTAAGCTTTCAAGCTAAAACCACGTGGCTTTCATGCTCCCAAAAATGTTGAATTTTCTGGATAAATCGATTCACATAGTTTGTTGGAGCTAACCTGTTTCATCCTGTCTTGAGGGACATTTCTACGCAAGAGAGCAATAAAACGTGTTCTAGCAGGAAACCAGTGTTTTCGATGTTGAATTTTTGGCGTCACATGGACAATAACTTTCTGTTGTACGTTGACGATGTCCGCATGTTTACCTTGCTTAATATTTTGGATTAATACCCAATTTGCTCTGTCTGAGTTTACGATTGAAAAGAAATAGGTCTTCTGTGCGCTTATTCCTGTCTGTCCAAACCTAAACGAAGGGCTACAGAATAGTACACATTCACTACCACAACATGAAACATACATATCTCGGTTGTGTTGGTAAAATATCATCGGATTGGCGAGCCGTATGTACCTAGTGTTCCTTTGTAGTTATGGAATCGTCTTGGACGAGGTGGTCCATTCAGAAAACCATTCTTATGTATTTTAACCTACCATTCAACCTATTTGAATAGTAAGCATTAGAGTAGAGGTTTATTCTATAGCGTCATTCACCGTCAATAAGGGAATTTGGCTACACTTTGTGGGTGAAATATGCGTAGCAAGAAAACAATAGATCATTCTTTCGCTCATCCGCAAGCACAACAACAAAACGCGTTCGAGGAACCACAAGAATACGGGTGCTTATGGGCTTGAAATCAAGCCAGTGAAAGGGAGGTTACGCATGTAGATGTTATCTACAACACCAGATACAAACGAGATGGTCCAAGTGGTTAGAGCGGAAATTAACTGACCGGAAGGTCCGTGGTTCGAACCCGATTTCTGCCTCTCGACTTCCCCTGTCTAGGCCTGGGCAACCTCGTAGTATCCCAGCCCTAATGTTCCCTTCTGGTGGCATGGCAGTTAGGCACTGAAAGGGTGCTACAGCTGAACCATATTTAATTTAGATACAAACATGTCTAGTTCTACTATTCGCCTTCTGATATACAACAATCCGTTTATTTTCCAAAAACAGTGGTTTTCAGGATCTCAGTTTTTCGTGAAACTTTGCTTTAACTGAAGACCTAATGTTGATCATTTTTGAAACAGCGAAGCCAACCAGTTGGTTTCGATGCGGTCGACTCAAACAGCCATTCAGCTACCTGACTGCAACTATTGATCGGCTAGCGATCACAGTTCGACGGATCAGGTCACCCAACCACATGGGTGCATGTTTTAACTACAAAGCAATGGCTCCGTCAGTTGAATATTAACCTTTCAGAGCTAGTACTTTACTCTACCCAGTTGGGCACACTTGTACCCCTTGGATGACCTCGAATCTGTGATTCCGAATTTCGCATGCCATGTCACTGTCTCGTCACCCAAGTAAGCAATGGGCGGACATAAACAGAAACCATTGTATTAGACTTTTGTGGACTGGCTGAAGTAGAACCAAAAAATGGAAGAAAAAGCAACTGAAGTCTGATTGCAATTTTGCGGTTTTGCGGGATAGGTATGTTTGTTCATAGCCACACCACTCTCGTTTGAACGGTCGTGCTGCTGTTCTGGGGTAATTATTCCGGTGAGTCCACACCAAAGGGAAGCACTGGACTCAAGTTTCGCTCTTATTAGAGCTCATCAGCAGTACATATCCAATGGCCATGCCGGGATTTGAACCCCGTACATCTGACATGCGAGGCGAGCGTGTAACCACTACTCCACCACACCACACACACCAATCACATCGCTCAAGGTGAACGCGTTCGCCTGTTCAGACGTGATAATTCAGATGCTTCCAAAGTGCGTTGGTGGAGTAGTGTTTACACACTCACCTCACATGTCAGATGTCTGGGGTTCAAATCCCGGTACGGCCATTGGATATGTACTGCTGATGAGCTCTAATAAGAGCGAAACTTGAGTACAGTGCTTCCCTTTGGTGTGGACACACCGGAATAATTACTCCAGAACAGGAACACGGCCGTTCAAACGAGAGTGGTGTGGCTTTGAAGTCTGGTTGTTACTGATAAGCTTGGTTATTTTTGTTTAACTCTGTCGGTCCCATAAGTTTATCGGAAAACCTTTATTACTCTAGAACAGTAAAACTTGTAATATGCTAAGTAATGGAACTAGATTACTGCATTCTCCACGTAGTTGTTCTTCAACCCAGTTGATTCGTCTCAAATTGGACTCTTTAGAAGCGCTGGTGGGACAGTTAAATCCTGCCATGTCCATCTAACGGGTCATGCTAATTGGTATCCGGTTGTCTTTCTACGAACTAAGAAACCCGTGACTTTATTCACGACGAGATTGTCGACTCAGTTCCACGTAAACCAGTCTACCCTGCACTGCTGGCTTCGTACGCTTAGACTATCGCTTGAGAATATACTGTTACTACCATTCCTAATATATCCACTTATTCCTTCCTCTTTGACCCATACTCGAATTGGTTAAGCTGTTCTCGTAAAGATAATGCGTACTCACACAGCTTCTTGGTCACAAGTAACTACACGGTGGTGACTGGAACTCTTTGTGTTAGTCGGGAATATAACATTGTAACTGGATATCACTTGCTGGTGAATTCTATTTGGCCAAGTAGGTCACTACTAACGACGCCTAGTACTTTGATAATACAACCCTGAGCATGTGTTGCACAACACTTTTCCCCTCATTCTTTCCAGCCAGATATGTTGAACATGCTTCAGCGAGCATCCGCAGGAACAGCAAGAAGAATTCATAACCGAATCAGTGGAGTGCCCTGCAGTCTACCTTTTGTCCCCGTGCCTGTCTACCAACCCGAGCATGCCAGGACGGCGATCAGTGTTGATCCAACTGGTGAGCTGATGACTATCTATCAACTATTACCTTGAAATCGATTCTTTATAAACCTCAGCATCTCCCACCCACCACCAAGCTGATAAAACAGTCATAAGGTCAAAGCTTGACTCTACTTTCAACTTCGGGTTTCCCGATTGCAGGTACATCTCATACAAACATAACTGAATCCGAACCGATCAGGAGCTATGGCTCACTCCGTGTGCCACGGGTTTCAAGCAGTATCGTTATTACTACAGACAAGACCAGAGAAAATGTGCGACTTGTACGAAGGTCTTGTGTGGACAGCCATCAGAGCTAACAACCGCGTGCGTGCCCACAGTGCGATTTATACCCCAGAGATGGACGAATATAATGAGAAAAAGAGGCTTGAAATTGCAAGTGGCACAACTGGGGAATAAGTAGGCTCGACAGTGTCATGTTGAACAAATCACTGAGTTGATTTGGACGAAATGTGATAAACTGAGACTGAACATTATAGGGTAACAGGAAGCCAGACAAGTGAGAAAATGTTTATTTGTACACAAGATCGTTTCTATACGAGGTAGATTCGCCCTCGACGTAATCCATAATCGCTGGTGCGCTGCGAGCGTTTCCTTGACGAATCGATACCTCGGATGAGAAAATGGGAAACACGTTTCCGTGCGAATCACAAGTTCCTTCAAACAGATCGTTCTCGTTCACAAAGTGCTCGAAAGTTCTCGGCTTCAGCCAGCCAGCCCGTATTATTGAATCTTCTCACTTAGCTATCCACTATTTGACTGTCTTCTGTTATTTCACGTCTCCGGATTTGATTCCTATCTGCTTTCTGAACACTTGTTTCCTTCTGGTCTGTTTGGCCGAAGCAGGGATCCGAGTTTTCGTCGTACCTCTATCTGAAAAAAGAGCAGTTTAGTATAGTTATCCTCAAGGAGTTCCCACCAGCGATCCGTGATTTGACAGCTATTCGGTAGTGACTTCTAAGTGTAACGAACTGAACAAGAAGCAGCGCTAATCCGAAAAAATGTCAGCTGTTATGTTTGACTCACTATTCGAGACTGTTTGATTTTGCTACGTAGAGAGTGAGGGTGAATACGATCTTGACTGATCCATTCAACGATATATGCACGTCTTTGATAGTACGATCCGTCCAGGAAGCTTCTCCTCTGTCACAAGAACAAGACCTTTTTTCATTTCCCATAAACAGGGGAGAGTAACGTAGTCTAAATCCCTTTCTTAAGGACCTGCATCATAAACTATACAGGGATAACTGATCCAAACAGACAAACTTTGTCCGTTTTTTTTTCAAAAGCAAGGAACAGAAATAGAGGACATTTACAAATTATCTCAGATTGTCGAAAGGGTCAATCACTCGGCTGTGACTCATTCTGCATCCTGTCTGCATAAAAGAGTCCATCTGAACAGACTACCTACACTTTGCCGGTCATTTTACTGCAAGACTATTGATGACTACCTTGTAAATGTGTAATTCTGTCCACTTACGTGCGGAGAAAGTGTCCGTTAGTTTTATACAGTTGGCATGATTGGCCACCTCCACTGGAAGACTGATATCTCGAGTCCATAAATTCCTACACGTTTCCTCTTTCAAATTGTGTTCTGAGCTTGACGAATGGAAGCTGTGCTTAGTTAACGAGAATCTCAGTGCAATAATGCTATAAAATGTTCAGAATAGCTGCTAGACAAGTCCTCGGTTTGGTTTGCACTTCTGACAGTTTCACGATATACCTGCCTCATGATTGGCTGATGTTTCTCAGAGAGTTGAATGCTGAATACGTTGTGTCTCCTATTGTGCGCAATATACATTTTACCTTAAAATCCTCTGGTCAGCCTCGAAACTTGTTGATATTCATTGAGAACTCGAGTTTGAGCTAGTTAGAGTTACCATTATTTTCATAACCTTTAAATACTTCGGATTCCATCTGGTCCGGATACTTACTATTTCAGATTGTCTTGGAAAACTAGTAATAAGCCCTTTGACAAACACCTCATGGCATTTGTCCATGGCGTGAGGATATCATCTGACGGGCTTTCAATTGACAATTGTCACAAAACACAACGCTGACCAGAATCACCCTTCCATATTCATAACGGCCAGCACCAAAAACGGACATCTTTTTACACCATCAGGGTTTCTAGGACAGTCGTTTGACCTTGGATGTCATTTTTCTGTCAATGTTATTAACAATCTACCAGTTAAATTGAAAGGAATCACCTCGATAGTCTGTTTTATCTATCGAATGAACGTCACCGAAATCCCTCCAAAAGTCATGATACAATAGTCCCTGGGATAGAGGCTATCCAACCTTGGGGACTGTGAGGGCAGCACCTCCTGGTTGGTCATTTATCGACTCCACTCAGCTGAAGTGCCTATATAACAGGCCACTCACCAAGACCAACTTAGTCAGCCTGCCACTGCACGTCTATGCGGCTGGTCGTCATAACAACCGATTTGCGCATCATGTTTCTACGGCTCTCAAGTGTGGTGGGCTCAGTGTCGTAAATGGTTGGAAAGACCGGAGAACACAGTTAACATGCAACAAGTGGAGAACACGTGTTTTTCATATTGGCACACATGTCGCGCCGGATAGAATTAGCCCACCAGGTGTTGTGATACCCAGTTAATCGCGGTACGTCAAACTGGGATGATGCAGGTGCAACAGAGACGTGCAGTAGTGTCCACGTTCAGTGCGTGAACTTTTGTTGCGTGTTTGTCCACACATCCTCGTGCGTGTTGAAATGTGATGTGATGAGTCAACATGCAGCCTAAAGAAACCGAAAGTATCGTTTATGCGGTGCTTCATCCGTCCAACGAATTTGCTCGGCTAACCACCCTTTAGAGAAACTGAATCTGAATGTGGTGCAAGCGTAAAAAGCGTTGTTTGAAAGCACTGTTCCTCTGAATCACAATTACAACTCTGGTGTCGCTAAATTTGTTCGCTACCGTCAGGAAATACGGGTTTGAGCGGCCGTTGATCGTGCAATCTCGGAATTTCCTACTATATTGCCATCAAAAAGCGTATGTTCTTTTTAAAACTCCTAATCCACGATGAGCAATTCTAACATAGCCAGGTTTGAATAACGAGTCAGCTGCATGATGGACCCCACTACTATAGTAAAACATCCAAAATGAGGCCACCTCCCAGAAGAGTCCACAGAACGAATGATTGGTCTCACTACACAAAATTTCACCTCTGGACCTCCATCAGGTTTTGATTCGCCAATCTGAGGTATCTGCTGCTGACCAACTCCAGTGGCTAGTTGGAAGGGAACACAACAGTTATATTCCGAACAAGCTAGTGCGAGAGTGTGACTGCGTACGAGAGCGAGAATACAACGGTCTCAAGCTATTTATTGAAAGGACACCATCTGAACCTAGTCCAATGCTGACGCAAACGATCTGGTACGAGGTTGTGACGTGCTGCAAATTGCGGGGGCGTTGTATGACCTTGATCAACGCTGACTCGCGCTGTCTGGGTTTGATACAAGGCTGTGACGCGCTGCATGTTGAGGGGGTGTTGTCTGTCTAGTCAACATCTAGCGGATCTGAGAGTCTCGGTAGATTTATTGCATTCAGTGGTTGCTTTCAGGAAACTGACCTTCCTGATAGGTTTCCCTGTGTTTCTGCATGTGGCATATTACCGTCCGAAGAAAGGCTGCAGAACGCATTATTTTAGTCAGTTTGTGAGTAGTAGGGATGGCTTAAATCTATAATTCCGTCAAATCTACGGTAGCTGCGCCCCTCGCCCGACTTGGTGGCAGTTCTTCTTACCTGTAAAGAATCTTGGGAACAACACGGCTCCCGAACCCCCCCCCCCGTACGGATGCATATCAAGATCACAGAATGGATCTACCCGAATGCAACGACCCAAAATACTTTCCGGCATTAGTTCGTTCACATAAGTACACTTTAATCGCACCATCTTACGTGTGACATAGATCACTGAAATTTTGCCCCCATTACTTTATAGAGAATTGGATGTCTTGCGCACTTTGGCAACAATGGAACTAGAATGAAGCCCAAAACTTTCGAGCTGTTCATATTAGAGGTGAACTCGGAATAAATGTATTCGAGGCTTAAACTATGACTGGTTTTTCTTGGACCTCATTCCTCGCGTCCATGTTGTTTGCCTCCAATGCAACCAGTCCCTAGGTCTTCCGGTTCCTCTTAACGTCACATTCAGCGCTTAAGTGAGTCGAATTTCGAACGTTGCAGCTTCCCGAATTAGACTACAGCTGACCATGAACAAGTATGCTTTTATGGGGATAGGGAATAGAATCAACCATTCGTTAGGAAGCCAACTAGGGCGGTTATCAGTAACGTTCCCATGCCACTGAAAAGTCAAAACCAACTTGAGAAAAGCAAAGGATTTGGGAGGTTGCTTAGCCTATGCAATCGGGAAAGGAGAGCGGCTTTTCAGTGCCATGTAACTAAATATAAGCTGATGAACTTTTAACAGTATAGAGTGGATATACTGTTGCAGAATAATGCGGAAAAGACGACACACTGTCCATCCTACGTGAGACGCAGGATGATATTCTAAGTAGTTTGTACGGTTAAGAAAACTCGGCCATTGTGGTAATCTCCCAAGAATCTACCTGTTTCTTTATACTTTTGTAACTCAAGGAAGTAATTCCAAGTATACTTTGTTGCATTGATCACAAATTTTACCTAACCAATTGATGCAGCAACCCATTTATTAATCAACTGCGAACATCTAATCCAACTTCCCTTTCTTTCCACCTAGCAATGAGTGTGATCTCCTCCTCGGCTCCCACTTCGCCAAATAGTAGTCAGGATGAAGAAGACCCCGTCAATCTGAGAACACCATACCCACTTACCTCAACATTCGGTCGAAGGTGCCGCATTCCGAGCCGCCCGACAACACTGAGAACTCGTCGACGTCCCGGATTTATTACCACATGCAGTCCATTCTTCGGCCGGTTGGGCGGGGTCCATTCGCCTTACCAGTCAGATATTAGCCAGTCTGCTCCTAGTAGCCCCACTATGGACACTTATGAAACATTGCCTCTAGTTGAGAACGTGGTAACAATGGACGAATGCTCTTGGGGAATGCAGAGTGCACGTGGACAATTGGTTAACCTTACCTCGACGGTGAAAAGTATCCTGTCAAATAATGTCACATCAGATCCACGCTCTGCCGAAGCACCAGATCCAGCTCTGCTCCATCTCTTGCAACGGCTTGGTATACAAGTAAGCTCATTAACAGTTTGACGTCTGCATCGAACATTGTCAAGGAATGTGGCTGTCTGAGGGCATTGAAGGGTCATCCAGCTTTATCCCTGACGGTGCTCACGAAAGACCTGATAAGCACCAATCTTATGAGACTTTTTTTCGGGAAAGTTAATGGTAATGATGTCCTCCGTATGAGGCCACCCATAGAGTCGACAAAGGCCGTGGGCATTTTGTTGTCGGCTTAGCTGATGTAAACGATGAAAACTGTTCAATAAGAGGAAACTACTCACAAGGTTGCTGAAAACTATTCGACAGCCCACGACCGGTTTCGCCCTTCTTGGGGCTCATCAGGTAGGCGCAGTCCCCGAGTTTCCGTCAACCTTATGTTCACTAAGAGGTTGAACGACGAGTTTGGTATATACGTCTAATGTGTCTCAACTGGGACGAAGCACGTAGTGATAACCGCACCAGAATATACAGTTTAGGAGAGTTCGCGAGAGTGTCCTCTTCCTCAAGCTGTTCACCTTTAAATGCCGGACACGAAGTTCTTGCTTCCATGGGATGAACATTTGATGGGAACAGATGATAATGCTTTAAACCGTAAGGAGAGACTTAGTCGAAGATGGGCATGGAGAGGTTCTTCTTGTACTTCGAAGGGAAACAAACCAGTCCGAAATTTACGCGTGGTTGCTCCACTTAAATGCACAGACACTAGGTGGTGGTACGTTTGAAGTTATATTAATAATATATCATTTACGAAGATATTTTGTTGACTGAACTCTGGTAGATTGAGCATTGTGTGGAACAGTTAGTTTGAACGGAAACGGTTCGGCTGGATTCAGTTGAGTCTTTAGTCAGAACCAAGTACGTGTGCAAATAAGAGTGTTTGACAAAATCTGTCCAAATGGGGTCCAATTAGAACATAAAGTTGACGAAATCTCAGAGACTGCGCCTACCTGATGAGCCCCAAGAAGGGCAAAACCGTTCGTGGGTTGTCGAGGAACTTTAAGGACGCTTGCGAGTAGTGTGTTACACCAAGGGAACAACACTTAGTTTAGTTCACTTATGACAAAGTAACATTAAGCAGTGTACCTGAGTTTATTGATCAACTGGTACGCCACAGTCACTGCTAGTTTCGAACCACCAAAACTCTCAGAAGCGACAAATAGACGACAAAGATAACGTCTACCACAGCGAAATCAGCTGGCTACTCATGAGGTGTGTGCCAGGTTTTGTAGTTGATGTGAACATCCTACACATATGGTTGGTTTGGATATCCATTAGTCGTGATCCCACGGTACACATTCCTCATTCTATGCAGAAGTCCAAAATAAATTGGACCGTTTCGTCTGATATTCATTCATGCAGGTTTCCAGTCAAGGCGTCTAACTGATCCAGCATTCCTCGTATCTCCAGGTGGGCGAACTGACTGTATTGGGGACTGCGATTCTATTTACATGTCAGAAAGTCGTAAGCAACTTGAAACAAGTGTTGCACATCATAAGAGACACACTCGATTCTCCCTTCAGTACGGAAAATCAGAGGGGGTGCCGGCATTGTTCCGGAGGCTGTAGCAGATCTTACTCTCTTCTTAAATCGGTCCAAACGGGATTTTTGATGCATGAAGAAAGGCGTTGTGCTAGCCCTTTGGTGGTTCGAACCAAACACACAAAATCAACTGAAAAGATGGTCTAGGCTAACCAATAATCTGACCCACCGGATGTCTGATGCTTCCACCTGAGCCTCAAACCATACAGGTCAGCATACCCAATCATACGACCATTTTGTGTTGGAAGATGATAGTTTTTCTTTGTTCTCCCTGCCTTTTGATTCTGGCAAAGCTCATTGGAGTTACCAAAACGTCAAAAAATCAAACACTGATACCCAGGGTTATTTTATTTCATCGTATGTCAACGTGGTCTTTTGGAATCTTGATAAACCCATTCTTGGGTATGACTACTACATTATGTTTAAGGTCTTTTTATCCTCAGAATTGTCCTAAGGCAGGCTCCGTGACTGTTCTCAGTACCGAAATGAAGCGGTCTCTCTCTGAATATTTTTCTGTCAAATCCAGTTAGTTAAACACTGCCGAGCACGGGCTAGCTCCACCCCTTAAACCTACAGAGCTATGCTACAACGGATCTGTTCTAAATGGATTTTGTTTGACAAATTAAAGGTGATTATAAAGCTAATTTTTCATTCGTATGTGCAAGCCGTGCAATCGAGACTACTCACATTACGTATGTTTTCGCCGACTAGCCGGAAAGGGTCATGTGATCAATCATTGTCTGTTTGTTGGCCAAGTTGGACTTACATTGCTATACAACCGAGAAGTTCGAGTTTTAAAATGATCGTGCTGGAATGATCAGCGGCAGAAAAGCGCTATGCTTACCCATGCAGTCTCTCTCTCTCCCTCATAAAAAGCACTTCTTCCGAAAGAAATTTCCACCCCATAAAGTATCCGGTTGATCAGCAAACACGACACCTCTGTCAATAGAGGTAAGGAAATGCAAACAATACGAAGTGTTTTAAAGCCCATTTCAATTTCACTTGTTCCCTCTTGTGTGTACTGATGATCGCCATGGGCTAATCGTAAGGGCTTTGTAAAATGTGTATATTATACTGAAACTTTAATTCCCCCATGCTAAGCTTGTTTGGCCAAGTTGTTCTAATCGATATTATAATCGACCGAACCTGTTTAAGTAAAAAATAGGTTAAATCGACAACCAAAGCTCCATTATGAGACTGTGAACGCAGGTCTAATACCTGAAACGCTTAGCTGACTGATTAGGAAAAACTGGACTTTTACACCATTCAAAGTTAGAAGGAAAAAAGTTACCACGCTGGAAGGAAACCACTTGATGGGATCATGTTTAACAAATTTCGGAACAATGAGGCACAGGATTACAGCAGCTTTGTGAAGTAGCTAGGGGGCGAGATGGAAGCACGAATTGAATTTACTGTCTGGAAGGTCCGTGGTTCGAACCTGACCTCCGCCTTTCGACTTCCCCTGTCTAGGGTTGGGCAACCTGGCAGTATCCCAGCCCTCGTGCTTCGTTCGGGTGGCGTGGAAGTTAGGCACCGAAAGAGTGCTACAGCTGAACGATTAGCTTTTCGAAATAGCCAAGAATCAGGCATCTTCGTTGAAATCAGCTGGTGAAAATCTACCTAATTGATTCTTTAAGTTGCGTTGCTACATATTAGAGACATGTTTGAAAGGCAGAGCCTCACCAGTGAATTCTGGCAAAGTGCCAGTGATGACTGGCTTCGGATAGTTTCTTCTCAAACGGTAGCTGATGCGACTGACGTCGATGATTATCAATTGTGCATTACTGAGTTTTTTCTTCCGAATATTTTCATAGCATCGGTTACGACGAATCTAGGTTACTAGAACGAATTTCATCCTATGAAGTTTACGCCCACAAAGAAATCAGATGTTGGAAGCTGGTAACAGATTTGCTGTATGGTAATGTGTTGGAATATTGGTAGCTCGGGTGTATTGGTTGGTAATTGATCAGGTGGCTGTTGATCTGTTCGCCGAGCTTGGCAATTGATTTGCAAACGTTTCCTCACCATTCAAGGAGACATCTTCAGTGCGCTGTTGATTGGGTGTTGCTGTATAATTTACCGGGACGTAAATAAGAGAAGTCGCCTCAGTCTAATCTGGACTAAAGACTTTAAAACTGCTCGAACGACAAACTCTCACCGATTGCTCCGAGGAGAGAAAACTGTGTGAGCAGTGAATATCCCCACCTTGAGACGATTCACTCAGCTGAATCGTGGCTGACAGATAAGGCCATTGCAAACTTTCCAAGGAATGGCCTGTCTTTGGAGTGGTGATGCTTGAGGATGTGATGAAACCCAGTGAGGACACGAAAGGCAAACAGTGTGCCAACTCAGGCCCGTCAGTATATCCGTTTATGATTATGCTGCAAATGGTCTTTCAGTGACGGTAAGAGGAACAAAACGAACTGTGAAGACGATGATAACTCGTCAATCGATGAAGGGAGAGGTGAGGTTAGGAATACGAATTTTCAGGAATCGTAGTTGAGGGTTCTACGGGATAAGAGATCGCTGATCTGGAATCAAACTATGCTTTGGTTAGGGAATTCTATACTGGTAGAGATGAATGCATCAAAATTGGCCACAGCTTTCTTTTGTGGCTTTTTTCTCAAGGTCTAACACAACTGTAACAGGAAAAGTAGATGACGACAGTTGTGAAGAGACGTGATCAACTTCTAATTACTAATCGAGGTGATAAGATTGTGATGCGGAAATACTTCGCAGGCGTAAACTCGTGTATCAAGTCTATTCAGCCCATTTTAAAACCACTGCTATGTTTTAGTAGTAAAAGTTTGCAAAGTCACCCTTACTCGCGTAACTGGCTTTGTGCCCTCCAATCAAAATTTTGACTTCCAGATGACCAATGCTTGGTCACACATTTATCTATTCGTCAGTCACGTGACTCATACTGTGGTTGACAAGACTGTTCGAAATGGTACAATAACCCAGAAATGTCTTCTCCCTCTATCGCTTCTCAGAATTAAGTGCTGCACATATGAGCGTCACAGCTGTACACGTAGTCGTTTTCGAAGGCTTCAGTAACATTTGGCGGCAGAATATTGTGGTAGACGCGAAGAAATCCAGGAAGACTGATATGTCGCAACGGATCTACACTGGAAACCTTGTGCACTTGCGTGAATTTTAGTATTCCGTTCATGAATAAGCTTGTTGGTGTTTCAGGTACCCAAGTACCGGATGAATGGAAGGACCTGTGATGGTTAGTTAGGTTAAACGTTTCCTCTCCACCAATCGCATTTAGCGCTTGCATTTCTTATTGCAAAACTCAAACTTATGTTTTAAACACATGAGTTTGGACTACTGTTGGATTTTTCATCAGTAACGATCAATAACGGTACTTACTTTTCACGCTATATCATCCATTTTTCATCAGAATTTGTTGCTGTTGGAAATGACAGGGAAGGGTTGTATTAGGGTGGTGAATCTTGTCGTTCTTTGTTCTGTCGCTAAGGCAAATTGAAATTTGCAACGTCCATTCTTCGAGCGAATTCAGTACCGATGCTTTCACGTTATCTCTACTGATTTTCAATTCAAATTTCAAGTTAGGGGTTAAGCTGTGCTAAAAAGCTGAGAAGTGCTGTACAGCTGTTTCATCTTTATTGGGAATCATCAGCAGTGCGCATCTCACGAAACTCAATCAGCAAGGTCGCTGATTTTCAGCAACCATATGAGTAGTACAT
>NW_008751744.1:1365347-1410487 GCF_000715545.1 Opisthorchis viverrini
CGAGAGATTCAGGTGGGTTCCAGGTGAGTCTCTCGAAAAAACCAAATTAGCTTGCAAATGAGTGTATATTCGCTGATTTCGACTTCTGTTCAGTTCATGTGAGGATTTGTTTGACAGGCCAACATATTTTGGTTAGTTGACTAAGCTGACTGAGCCGCAAAACTGCCCAATGAGTCGTTAGTTTACATTTGCCAGTGGTGAGTCCAGTCCATGATGCACCAAACAATCGTATTGTCCGGATTCCTCAAAGGGTAGGTAAAGTAGAAGCGAATTTGAGAAACCTTGAAAGGGTAAGTCCAAGTACACAAAGTCAGAAGAGAGGTACTCCTTAAAGTAGGTAGGTAAAGTAGAAGCGAATTTGAGAAACCTTGAAAGGGTAAGTCCAAGTACACAAAGTCAGAAGAGAGGTACTCCTTTGTGGAAAGTGGACTGGCGTCTAGAATAGATCAGAGTAGACTGGGACACACGAAACTTCAGGCGACCCCCACTTATGTACATATCAATAAGGAGGTTCTGTATTCATAAGTTCCCTAAGGGATCACGACACTCGTCATAGGTTAATAAAAACTGAGCTGAAGGTTAACCACGACGGTCACTGTGAGGGCAAGGTCTAACAGAAGCCTGTGGTTCACAACTCTCGTGCCACACTCTGGCACAAGGAATTCCGAACGCCAGAAAAATTCATCCAGGGATTTGTGCAATATACATTTTGATTACTTTTTCTTAAGTTCTAAGCAGCATTGCACAATTGAATGCGGAAAATGTTTTGATGATTGCATTTCGTGTCTACTTAAATCGAATTTAAATTATCCCCGTCAGACAGTGCCTGCGATTGGATGTGGGTGGGGAAATTTTGTGCACCATCACAACAAGACACAGTTTGGTCGATTAGTCACCAAGATGGGCAATCCATATCTATCCGTAAGCCCACGCTGGTGGTGGGCTTATCTTGTAGTCAAGTTCAGCAACAATCCGATGCTATTGGGGGTTCACGCAACCTCGGTAACTGGGCTAGTTTTCGCCTTTGATGTTACCGCTTGATGGGTGTGGTTTGAACGGAACCTCTCTACCAGCCACCAAAAGTGCAGACCGTTTTTTCACGCCTGGGTATGAGTCATCGCTGTGTTTTGGGAGTGGAGAGGTTCCCGCTGGTTCCCTACATCACCCTGATACCTATTTTATCACACTTTGTGCGTCTAAGAGACGATCCTTACATCCAATCATTAAGTTAGCCTCACGTTTGGCATGTAAAGTCACTTAGTGTCTGAATTTACAAACTGTTCACAATTTTCAGTTTTTTTTTCTGGTGGTAATTTACAAAAATGAACAATCGCTCTCGAAAACCCAGTTGCCACATCAAGTAACACTGGAGATGAAACGGTTTGAGCTGTATCTACATAGGAACCTGTCAGTGGGAGACGCCAGTCGGGTTAGCACAGTATGTGTGAGACGTTTCTTCCACGGGAGTTCTCTGGTCTCGATAAAACGCCACGATTGTTTGCTACTGCTCCTGGTACTGGCAACCTTCCGCTGAACAATTTCACAACCAGTGCCTGACTAGCCTATTTGCATCCATCTGGGAGGAAGAGATATTCCAGGCAAATGTGTTGAGTCGATAGTGTACTCATTTTCAAAAGAGGTCCTCGGAGTGAATGTAATGACTACAGCGGGGTTAGTTGAACTCCGATTGTAACAAGGCTTTTGGCGGCGCGCAAAACATTGACCTGTGATCATCAAGCGGGATTTCATTCTCTCCACCACACCTTCAAACCCCTTTAGGCTTTTGAGCAATGCCACATGTACAGACGACCTACAACCTTGGTAACCCTTGATTTGTAGGGCGCGTTCAATTACGTCGATCGATCAGTGCCTCTGAAAACCTTGCTAAACAGGGTACGCCTCAGAATTTTGTGAACATAATCCTATATTCACACCAATGTATGGTGAGCTCTCCAAAAGCTTCCCCACAAAACGTTGTGTCCGACAAGGTTGTCAGTCACCTCCATTCTTGTTCAATTTCGCCATTCATGGAAAAACCGATCCGAACGCTGAAAGGTCTTCAAAGACCCGGTATTCAAGTTGTCACCGGTGAGAACCTTGTGGAGCACGCAGTCAAGATCGTCCACAGCTATGAAGCTGAAATCACAAGCTCAGCTGAATAATCTGACCACGATCATCCCATCCTTTGGCATGGGCCTTGCACCCTCCACGTGCAAAATCATGCTCCAAAACGTGCAGTCTCTGAATGAGGATCACTAGAGGATTTGAAGAATTTTTTCACACCTCGGCAATNGTGTGTGGTCTGATTTGAGTGCAAAAAAAATATAGTTCTCATGGTCCAGCGAGTGGCGATGACCTGTACAATCATGTATGTGGCGAAAGGGTCGCTACAAAGTCACTAGCAGGCCTGTCCCACGCTCAATCTTTTCTCTTCTGTTCACTCTGAGGCTTTAAATATAGTTAGAAAAGACTGTGGTTGTACAGAAGTGAACCATCTGTGTCAAGAGTAATGTTACTATCTCTGATGATGGTGACAGTGGTTGCTGCCGGTTTTTTGAAAGGTGGATCCCGACTTTCTAACGATGGCGGCGTTATCAGTGTATACCAAATGAGTTGGTAAGATGAATTTCTTGGTAAATGGCACATTTGCCTACCATTCACCAAAAATAATTGAAAAAAGGACGATGATCCGTGTACATTTGAAACCTAGCAGCGTGAATCTACTTCACCGGTGTAAGTAGTAGTTGACTACCTTCTAAGGCAGCCACCATGGATGAGATGGCCAGCTAGATCGTAGACGGTTACGGATAGAAATCACATCATGCTGGCGCTGCCAGCATGTCTCGACTAAGCCACTTTGGTATGATTGTATCATTATTGGAAATTTCAGAATGTTCTTACAGGTTTAAAACACAAACACTGAAACAAGGGAATGACCTTGACCAAGTAATTGGAAGTAATTGGAAATGGGGAAATGGTTATTCGCATATACATGATCATATGCTGACAGACCTTTCGGTCCATTTGTGTTTTACAGACCGTCTGGCCTTGTCTGAGGGATCACGGAGTGACCGATCTACACGGTTTGGGTCGCCTAAATCGCGACGAACTGATCCGTATGGGAATCACGGATGCAGAAACGAGGGGAACGCTTGTGACTGCTGGTCAGATGCTCGGCAGCAGGTGGCTGAATGGTAAGTGCAACTGTATCACAATTATGCCATTCTACTAAATGTGAAACAACTCATTGTAATAGCATAAACTGGGACGCTTCATCATTCAGATTACTCTCTGATAAACCTCTCTGGAGAAACCATCTGAATGTACCAACCGGAATTGCTTCGCGCTGAGAAGTGGCGACTTCTAGAACTTTACTACTTTAGCTTTAACCAGGATGTTTTATAGGTGGTCTCGCACGTCTCCTCATTATCATTCTGAGAGTAATTCTTCTCTTTTTCTTTCTTTTTGCTGAAATTTGCGTCTTTGTTTCATTCCGTTCTTCTCTGTTCCGTCGTGTTAATTTTGAGAACGGGCACCGAGGGTTTTAACAGCCAAAATACTCTTCAACTTTCGAGATTTTTATTATAACTGTGTGCTTCTGGAGGACAAGATATCAACTTCACATTTTCACATTCATCATCGTCATCATCATCGTCATCGTCATCATCATCATGTCATTCATCAACATCACCATCATCTTCACCGTCCCCATCGGTGGCACCGTCAGCTGTCCGCCAGTAGTAAATGCTGATATTTAGCCATGAGGAATCATCGTCATCAACATCACCATCATCTTCACCGTCCCCATCGGTGGCACCGTCAGCTGTCCGCCAGTAGTAAATGCTGATATTTAGACAACCATGAGGAATATTGTGGTTTTTATTGCTAACAAGCATAAGTGGCCGCAGTTCTGTTTGTTGGGCTGGCGATTACGCCGCGTACTTTCCATCCCCGATCGAGTTGACATTGTCCGTGCGAATCGGGACGGCGCGGTGCATCAGCGAATGTGAAGCTGACCTCGGATACCGTTTGTTTGGAGAGGAAAAGGGTTAAGCTATTCTGTTCCTCACTTCGCGGGGCTCATTTTGCCACAATAACACTCTGCATAGTAGTTCCAAGAGCCGGCGAGTTGAAAAAGGTGCTAGGACGTTGGGAGAAATGTCCGAAGCTTTTGTGAATGCAGCATTCGTTTGATGAATTAAAGACGAATGCCATGAATTAGATGAATTAGAGACCAAATCCTATCGGGTTAAACTGCTTGCGAACTTTGCACATAGACTGTAGGGTGCACTGAGACGTAGATGGTTTTAAATTTGGTTAAATTTGATAAATTAGGGAAATATGCAGAAATTCATGCACTTTGTAACGGATCTTCAGTTCGGTTCGTGATCCTTTATTCTAAGGAAAATAGGTGGCCCCTGCCATCCGGAGAGTATAGTGGTCCTAATTCGATTTCGGTGCCCATTCCATGTGAATGAATGCGTGCTGAGCATGTGAAGTTGAGCATAACGATTCTTTAGTTCCAACTAATGTGGGAACTGACAAACCAAGAGGAATAATCGCACGTTAAATTGGTAGGTAGAAACTAATAGTGATGGTGGCACTTTATGACTGTTGACAGTAGGTGCTTTGGGTTTCACTCATGGAATGAACTACAACAGCAAATCGACTGAACTAAACTCAACAGCATTGATGACCTTATAGTCACGGACATAATTAGATTCTTTGAGCATGTTTTCACTTGAAATGGGATCACGTCGTCACCAACACGGTTCCAATAAACTAGTCTGCTAATGTGATCCAGCCTGAGGGATTCATCCCCACGTTTTGTTATAGAGAGCCAGACAAAGTTACAACGTAGCTCTAACTGTGTTCACCGATCGATGCATTTATTCCCATAAAGGCAGTTGGGATACTGTGCTGAAGTGCTTTCACACACTCGCTACGATTGGTCGAAATGGAAAAGCGTTTATTTCCCGGACCCCCGGAGCATATTCTATACACGGATTGTCTCCCCAATAGGGAAGTGGGATCCCATCTACGCAGAGGACCGCCCAAATCCATAGTTTTACATAACATCACATCATGGAAAAGTACGCCGAAGAAACACAGGGCCTGTGGCTGAAAGTGATCGAGCCCAGACTAAATTATCGATTTATCTCTGCTCTCCCATACCTGAGTCATCATACAGGTCAGTTTTCGTTGACCTGTAAACAGCCTACTTGCTAACCGATCTCAAAGTAGATTGACTGGCTTATGATGGAGAGGCATTCACCAGTGTATACGTGTTATGAACTTTTACGGCACGGAATTTAGGAGCAGAAAATTCCACCTTACGTTTACCACTATGGTTCGGGTGTGTGCACATGGACTACGAATGTATCTTCAGGAAAACTTCCGTCTTGTTCTCGATGCTCAAGTACACTAAAACCCCTGCGCTGATGACCAAGGATCTTTTCCAGATAAGATCCGCCACTAATGCAAAAAGTGTATGTGCGAAAAGTTAAGTCCCGCTACCTTTTGCCAGCTCTAATTTAATGTACGTTCACAACCTTGACCTATTTTTGAGGAAAACAATTCCTTATCCGCGTCTAGGCTCATTTTGTGCCTTAATTTCCTCCGTTCGGACGTAAATCATAAAATGAACTTTCTGACGCTTTCAACTATCGTTTATGACAACGCGACGGCAATGCGTTTTTTTGCAAAACCACGCAGTGATCCATCAGCAACGTTTATGCAACAATGGCCACCAAATGACACTTTCAACTGTTTCTGACAGGTGAAGGTGTAGTGCCCGGCAGTGTCGGCAACAAATCGGTCTTCGAAAGAGAACTTGACTGAAGCGGTCCAGGATTCAGCTTAGGACAGTAATTCTATTCACTTATTGCTGGTCCAAAAATTTGGCAAAAATCAAATTCGGCTCAGGCCTGCATCGCTCCCGGCCCAGTCGTCAACTCCGATATGTGGGTATCGTACCAAAGGAGTGAAACGGTGATTGACATGGAATATACTCATGAAACGGTTAATCATACCAAAAACCTTGTATGTCTAACGACTGGAGCTCACACCCAAAACATCTTGGCACGTCTACAAGATGCAGAGTAAACGCCAGTTCGGTACACACCGATCTTTAGGGGACAGCTACTTGTGTGAGTTCGTTTGGAGGCAAAGGTACCGAAAAACGGACCTTTTCATGCGAATCATTAATGATATGTCCCAATTTCACCCTCTTCAATAAAAACTAAGAGTACGATTTTCATATCCTCTTTTTTCTAATCATTTTTGGGTGGCGGGGGTTAATTTTTTGGCGGGGCTTATCTGGAAAAGACCCATGACCAATAACAGCTTGTGAGTAACTCAGCGCCATCCTTTAAGGCCATTTCCACCGAACCGAAACATATTCTTTTAAAAAGTGCCAGATCATTTCAACGTGACAAATGTAAAGTCATCTCAGCGTAAGTCTTTGTGTATACGTTGATCACACCAGTGTCCAACAAAGTCCTTCATTTGTCACGAGTCGTCGTTTAATTCCTCCAGGAGTAGATCGTCATCAAAGAGAAAACACTTAACTCCTTCCCACATATGACTGTCTCTTCTGGGAGAACAGCTACAATGTGTTGGTGATTCCCATCAACCAATGAAACGTTAATCAGTTTTCTGGGAAAATATATGGTTGAATTTGAACGGTGGTCAACAAAGAACTCAGTTTTTTCTGTAACTAGAGTGAGGGGGACGCACAGTGTATATGACAAATGTCGTCCTTTTGTTTTTGAATTGCATTTTTCGCTCCCTACGTTGAGTACAGTACGCACCCCGGAATGCAACGAAATACATACGAATGACTGTACAAAACTCTTATATTGTGTGCTTTGTCTGAGTGCGTTTAATTGCCCATGTTTCAATCTAAGTTCAAAACGTCTTTAACCTTCCGCCTTCTTTTTACCGAACAATTTCCCTTGGGCTTAGCAAATTCCAATCCACCACCACCGCCCCCACCTTTACCAGTTCCACCCACTCCGAAACGTACATTCATCGGGCCGAACACGGAACCACACCAACAGATGGATGGAGCGCGTTTGACCGAGAAACAGGCACTGCATGATTCTGGCTGTTCCAGTAGCAATGAATTTAGCGGAGGCACGGCAGGTACATGTAGAAACGTTACGTTCGACTTTAGTTCAGCGAACCAACACAGCAACACAGTTTTTCGTAATCCTGGGGACCGGTTTTGGCCAGTGTCAACTACAATGGTTAAAGACAGTCTACAGACGATGAATAATATGCCACCGATAGAACCGAAGTGAGTTTTACGTCCTCATCTGCCACTTGTTACTTATGATCATATTCATGGAATCATAACGCAGCAGTTTGTATAGAAGCCTTGTAGGTCTTTTTACAGTGTATGAGACCCCATCATCATTAGAACCTAGGGAAAAACAACAAGAAAATGCGATCTTTTCGTGGAGTCGTCGAATAGCCGTTGTTGACTTTCGTATTCCTGAAGGTCTAGTGCAAAAAGCGAGAACAAGTACAAGATGATGTCGGAGAGGGTTGGAACAAACGTAATTGCTTCCATTCGACACCATTCTTGTTAAGCAGTGGATGAATGCTACACAAACGATAACGACTTGTTGGTTGTAGCATTATAACTAGCAAAACAACAAATTCTAGGTTTTAGAACCGACGGAACCCCATAACTGCTGAAACTGCACATCACGTGAACGAATTAGACATCAGATTTGAACGTCCCAGCCGATCGATAAGAGTTACCAAGGTGCTATTTCGAACGACCTAACCTGGCTGTAAAACTGGGGTTGGGCTAATTTGAACTGTTCCAAGCTTTCTCATCAATAACCGTGCTTTAGGTACACCAACACTCTAGCAGTCCAGCAGACCAAGTATTTCCATGTTTAGTGTAGAAGGATCACAGTAGGCCAAACAGACCACGAATCACGCGACTTAAAACTGGGGCGGGCGAATTCGTCAGTCATCCCAGTGTGAACAGGAGGCACACAACCGACGAGTGTGTCGAGAGCGGTTTTAACTTAGCCGAAAAGACACCTGGCGGTATGCACTAATCAGTGAAGACGAGTGATCGGCACAGGAAACTTAGATCTGAAATGTGTAACCATAGGCGAACAAAAGTCTACTTGATCTCACCTCCTGCGAATGAAGTTTCGCAGGACTTATAAATCAACACAGACCAAGAAAAACTGTGAATAGTGTTCAAGAGCAATCATCAGTTGCAGTTTGTTGAACAGGAATTCCAAGGCCACCATGCAGTCCAGCCAATTGATTTGGACAATTGATTTAGGCACCTACCAATAAGAGGTTTCAACTGATACTCAACTCTGAATCATTGTGCTGGTCAAGAGGAATTACGTCCTGAAAGTGAAGGCGTTGTGTTCAGAAAAGATGAAAAGCACTCTGGGATACTGTGATGAGACGAAACAGCTGTACGGTGCTTCCCAGCGTTCACTGTAGCCTGAATTCCTGAATGAATGAAACTAAATGCCGCTGAGAAACCTTAAACAGATTAGAAATAAGACTAGTTTTCAAGTTGGTTAAACTTTCAACCTGAAAAGTCCTCACTCAGTCGCCACTCCCGACCACGTGATGTGATTTCCTTGATTGAAGGATCATTGATGCCACATCCTGCTCAAGGGCGAGTTAATCACACTGTAATCAGTCAAATCACACTGCTAATCAGTCACCGCAGATTGCTGTTTCGAAACTCAGGGATGTTTCGTGAGATGCGCACTGCCGATGATTCCCAATGAGGATGAAACAGCGGTACAGTGCTTTTCGGCTTTTCAGCACAGATTGGCTTCACTTGTAGGGAGAAATCTCAGATGAAGGAGAGTTTGCAGGTCGTTTCACCGTCTGTTTTAACACCCAGTAGATCTAATAACCTGACGAAATTTCCGTGTCAAAAGCAAAACATTTTCAGCGATCAGTCAACCGACTGTGTACCAAGCCCATCTCCTATTTAGCACGAAGGGTATCCCTTCATATATTTATGTGCACGTGTTGTTTACAAGATAGAGCGTCCACGATCCGTGAATGGCAAATCGTCACCGGCTGTTCTCTTACTGACCCTAGAAGTGGGTAGCCCGCCCATAGACAGTAGTTGCACTTTACAAAAATTGTCCTGTTTTCTCAAGATCACTCTATGGCTGGAATAAAGGAGTACACGATAAGCTTATAGATACCGCAGATAGATGCTACCAAGCCGAATGTGAGTAACTACCTTCCACCTCCTTGACAAACGTCATTTGGAAAGATCACGCGCTCGGGCGTTGTTAAAATGCGACCCTCCCATGATCTTCACAGATGGGTGCCTTTGGACGATTGGCAATCATTTCCGGCCAAATGGTTAGTCGCCAAATACCGCAAATAGTTCCCATGGGTTGCTAAAAAAACACTGATGTCCTAAAATTTCGTTACGTTCTTCTCTAGGCATGGTTCTTACACATGTTGGAGAAAGGACGCTGTTGTCAGAAAAGAAGGAAAGATTACATACTGTGAATTCGTACTATATGGACGATTTGCTACCAAATTCCATAATGGTTAAACATCTCTGCGAAGACCTGAACCTCGACAGGTACTCTTGTTTAAAGACTGACAGCAAGCTAGTCAATTTGTTCTGCTGCATACAAATTCCTGTAGGGCTTCCAACCACGTGCAAGAAGAATCACGAAAATCCTACTCAGGAGGGCGCACGGTTCCACAGCACTCAACTTGACAGCATCAGCATTCATTTCGCATTACCTCGTATTGGTCTGTCACCTGGGAAGTGTTCACCACTCAGAGCCATTGCTGAATTTCTCGGCACCCACAGGAACTCGATTTTTAAATGACATTGAAGGAAATGAGGGAAGAGTCTATTCCTAGAGTTCGGCTGAAAAACACGATCCAAAGGCCATGGAACACATTAGAGAAGCACGTATCTTTGTAAACCCTTTGAACAGAAACTTTGAAAGTTACTTTATAAGAGAAAATTTAAAAAGTCACCGTGCACCCTTCTCTTTGACGAGTAAGACCTCGTGCCGTGGGTGGTTGACAGTAAGTTTCCAAAAAGAGATGTAAATTTTTGAGAGGCTCTTCTCCGAGGCAAACAGGTCATATGAGAAGTCGCTTATCTAGGAGACAATTCCAGATTCTTCTCCCTCCCCAAATAACACACCAGTATAAATAGCCGTACTTTGTGGATTCTTGGATGTATAACCTGAGAAATAATCTTAATCACTTTTTAAATTCCAGTTTTGGTGTTTTACGGCAATGCTCACAACCCTTCGCAGTGCCCACAGTGTACTCCCACAGTCCTGCCAGGACTGCATGTCCGTTTGACAATTCGCCCGCGCGCACTCTGGTGGATTGTAACAGAGACGCATCGGATCAATATCGGAGTCAAGGCCACGGACAACCGAATTCTGGTTACTCTGGCCGGAACGGGCAAAGTACGTTTAATAACCGGTGTACCAAAGAACAACTGTTCTACGGGTAATTTATAGGCTTATCAATAGGGTTTGTTCGCGTTTTTTAGAGTCAGCCACACGACTCGTAAAACGTGGATCCCGTTCCAATGCCAGTGTTTTCCAAGATCGTTCCCCTTTTCTCTATCTGTTTTATTTAGTGTGGTCTGTATACAAGTTGGTTCGACACATAGGTGTTTCAAAGATGTTTTATAGGTGTTTCAAACTACGTTCACGAAATACTCTAGGGCTTTCTAAACTTCTAGCAATTCGTTGTAATTCATAACAAGCATGATATGTCTTCTTTTCAAGATAAGCTACGGTACGAAATTAACATTTGATCGTATCATTTGGCAGGTTCAAGCATACTACTGGAGCACATTCACTTACCTTTTTTTCTTTGCGATGGGTTTCCATTGCGTTTATCAGGTTCAACCGTGGCAGGGGGCCAAAGTGATGGAAACACACCCAACGTGAGTGACATTCGTTAAACGTGTCGGACTTTCCGTGTTAGTCTAGCTGGTGACCAAACATGAAAAGATCTCAATCTACGTACATTCCCAGCTCTCCTGTCAAGTGAAGCCGACTCACTCCATACTCAGGAACAGGGAGTTTGTCCAGGAACTGGTAGTGAATCGGTAGTGTTATGCAGCGTTATAAAACAGAAACGAGAATTCCATAATATTGTATTACCAGTTGTTTCTTTCGAGATTAACTGTGGGATTGATGTCTACCGAAACTTTATCCATCCAGACTGCCTCAAATACGGAAGATTCAGCTGTATTACTACTATTTTTATTATTAGATTAGTACTGTATAACCACTATAGTACTCACGGTAAAGAGCTCTCCGACCTGTCTGGCATCATTCTAAACGTTCGAATGGCTACAAATTCTGCTATAACGGGAGCTGGTTCGAAATTTCATGTTGTTGTTGTCGTTGTGTGCATTCAACCCAGATGCCGACACAAATCGTCTGGTAACTATGAGGCCTGCTACTACTGAAAGGAAGAAGGCCCTCACTGCGGAGTTATTTTTTAGGAAATGCCAACTGACCGGTTACAGACCATTAGACAGGGAAGCGAAACTCTCATTTGCATCTTATTTACAAAAACTGGACTTCCATCTTCTGCTGAACGCGCCTTCTTGAATGTTCCCGGATATTCATTGACTCCAATCATTCGTTGCTCAAATCCAAGCAGATGCTACAAAACGACTCCACAAATTCCGCAAAAGGTCGCCCTTTTCAAGAGACGCAAAGCGAATCTCCAAGATCAACACATACTACTCGCATGCCTCCTTATCAGTAGTATCACCGTTACACTGGTATCAAATGGTTCGACTGAATGCTGAAAATGGATGTTCCACCCTAGAAGATGCGTTCCTTTTAAGTTTGGAGACATCGGCTGCAAACTGCAAGCTGATAGGGAAATAATACTATACAAAGGCACTACTAATTCATATTCCGCTGATGTTAATGGTGGGTGACTCGACTGGGTTCCATTGTTATAGTGAGCCTCAAATGAATGCGCAGAGGTTGCAGCTAAAGCTGTAACTGAATGACTAATTTCACTTGCGGGCAGTTTGTGCCTAGTCAAAGTAATGGAAACTCGGGGAATACGTCAAGCTGCTAAGCTCAAAGTAGGTCAAAACTAGTGAGTGGTTGTCGAAGAGTTTTCATCAGTGGTCGTGTTTTGTTGGAACTTCGTTGGTGGGACACAATTCACAATCTTCGAAGCATGTGGTAAGTCTATGTTCAAGATGAATGGTAGCTGAGGTCAGTGCATCCAGAGAGACGGAAATGTCACTCAGAGCGGTGGAGGTCCTTCCTTTTTCCAAATATTTCTGGTTCATTACAGGGGAGTTTCATGCATTTAATAGTTCTTTCGATGAGGAAACACCAGTTTTCAATAAGTTATGCGATATGTACGTCGATTGGTGTATTGCAGTTGCGATTACAACCTTTTTTTGCACTCCATCTGTCGCACATGGGCCCACCCACTAAGTATCAATACTCTCCTGTGTAGCATGTTCCGGGTTGATAAGCTTTTCGCAAGTTTACTGCCATTTGACAGTTTACTTCCATTTGACAAAATTTCCAGTGTCGCATATTTTATGTGAAAACGAACGCACAAAGACTTTTGCTTCGTAAGATTTATGAAAACAAAATGATCTCGGACGATTGAGGACTGCAACTTTTGCCCTGCTTGAAGGTCCACGATAACTCAATCGGAAAATGATAGACCATATCTTGTGTCGACCTTACAGTTCACTGACAAGGGTTGCCGCCACCCAGAAAAAGCTCTGCTACATTTGTCTCACTCGGAACTCAATGGGCCAGAGATGCCCAATGCCGACTTCCACAAATGTTTAACAGCCTGGAATACCAGCGGAATACCACTGATTCAAAACAAGCACAGCGTCCTTCGAAGCAACACGTCCTGGACAATCAGCTGACCGTCATTGTATACATAGCGATCCGCCACAGTTTTCCCCGAATAGGTGCCTCCCTCTTAGAAACGGCTTCATTGCAGTCTCACGGATTTCCATCACTATTTAATTATGGTGAACCAAGATCTTCAGGAGACAGGTTTAGCTCCACTACTGACTATGTTCGGTGGATATTTCTGGTGCCCCTATTTAGAGAGACAGGTGACTATTTTCGCAGAAGAGGCTGGTTCAGTGACCTGTGAAATACAGCAACCTCGAGGTCTACTACAGATAATAAACTTTACGGCAGTTAAGCCATAATTTCTAATCAAAATTGTGATTACTTGTAAGTAGTCTGGGCGCTCACTCGTGTGATCAGTGATCCAGTCACACATCTCGGATCGTTAGGGAAATAAGGTTTTTCTGTCTTCAAACGTGAAATGAAGGTCGCTCGGTTCAGTCGGGGATACTGCTGAGCTACTCATAAGTTGTCAAATATCACCTATGCAAGGATTTCAGTATGCTTGACTATGGATGGGAGATTTCACCTGATGTTTCCTGAAGGGACTCTCCTACTTCATGCACGTCTCATTCCGCAACCCCCTGGTAAACGTAGGGTGGATTATTTTGCCTCTGAATGCCTTCGAATGCTTGAATTTCACCGCAACAGTTCATTTCACCTATGTATTGCCTAGCTACGTTCCATAATAAAGCACTTTGAAAACGGTTGGCAAGTAGGCGGTTTGCAGGCTATCTCAGATTGGTTACTTTGACGATTTTGGCGTGCAAGTAGAGTGATGTGGTTAGACTCACCTAGTTTCAACCAAGGACTGTGCTTTCCTTAGGCACCCGTAACAACCGTACAACCAATCGCGTTCGAATGCGTGGTTATAACATTTGACCAGTATGACAATACTGGTTCATCGAGGAATCTGCGTTAACTACTCTGTTGTATTATTCACGTTGCGATAGAGCTTGGTGGGACCGGTGTAGCAGTCTAAATGAATCTGAAGCAGTGAATGGTGAGAAACGAGCAAGCGAATTGAGACTGAATTTAGTCTCAGAGTATCTGCTTCAGATAGGTGGATTTTTACGAACAAATAAGGCATTTAGCCTGAGTAGCAGCCCACATTTACCATCGTTTTTCAGTGATCAGATAAATGTTATCATGACATACCACTAAGTATACCTTATATTCCACATATGTATTCATATATACAAGTGATTAGGTAGACAACTTAGGATCCATTAGGAATTTTGTTGGTCACCGTGAAAAGGGTCTTCCCATCCTAACGGGAACACTTAATAGCACTCATTCGTGGTCTCTAATTTGATGGGACAGTGCATTTTAATGTTCTACTTTAGAAGCGTGACTATGCTCAGGTCACATACTTTCTAATTTGCTGTGGATCGCGGAAGTATTCCTCATACCACCTAGAAAACGTGAAAAAAAAACGAATTTACTCAACATAAGAATGATTCTATCATACTTTTTTAATGTTTTACTAAATGAACACTATAGTTTTAAAATGCTGTGTCGCTGTGACTCCAAAGTTTCGACCCATTCTTAGTGTTAGTCGCTTTTGGGGATGACTATCATGTGTTGTTTCTAACGCAATCCGTGGCAATTTTTCCAACGACGTTCTCGCATAAAGGACAAGGAAGCAGATTATTTAGAAACGTTAATAATTCCATACGTGGCCCAGTTGAAGACGTGCCACCATTTAAAGAGACCAAATAACCGGACCGCGTACGCGGGGTGATCTTCCAAGTGAGGCCGTATTACGTAATGTACTTTGCGAAACAGATGCATGAGTGGTCCGTATAAGTTCACAGGAAATCTACCATTTTCTGACATTTTTATTTATCACCAAATGTGTCCATCTTTCTTTACAATGCTCTCCCTTGAACAGAAAACACCTGTCGGCATATTGAGAAATGCTCGTGAAGGTCATGACTCTACACGTCAGCCACATTTAGAAAAACGAGCATCTTCGACCGCTCCAAAGTGTGTAAAAATTGACGAGCGATCCTTGCTGACATCGAGACAGATCAGCGACCCGGCTTCACTTCAAGACCACTCACAATCCATGCTCGGACGTCGCCTTACGATAGATGCGTCAAACGGGTGTCACTTTTTGCATCAAAACAGCCCATTCCTATTCACAGGAAGAACGGCGTGTCCTCTGACACAGCAGGAGCAAACGCTCCGAATGTGCCTGCAAAGTGAAGGGATAGATTTAACGCAAAAACCATATTCCAATGAGGTAAGTGGCAGCAGAATCATAGTCATATTGCTCGTATCATGCCGCTTTTTTAAATCTCGAAACGACAAATTTAGCAGAATGGCCTCCTACCTACAATCCAGAGAATAACGAAATGGGGGTTGGTCACGGGATCTATGGGATTCACGTTCACGTACGTGACCCTTTTTCGATCAGTTTTCATCCAGTCCTGTTGCCGAAAATTTGATGAGCTTGCACAAAGAGAGGAAGTACTGGATTCGTTCGTGCGTCGAGCCGACAAGTCGTATCGTTCGGGCTTGAATAGGTCAGCCCGTTCAGAATGTGTAATACAGGTTCGTCCACAGTGCACTGGTAGATCAGTGGTAACACATCCTCATCACACGTCAGATGTACGGAATTCAAATCCCGGCACGGCCAAGAATATCCACAAGAATATCCGCCGCTGACGACCTTTGTTGACGGCTAACTGGAATATAGGGCTGCATCTATTGGTTGTGAACTCATCAAACCGCTGACGACCTTTGTTAACGATGAGCTGGAGTTCAGGGCTCCATCTATTGGTTGTGAACTCATCAGTGTTACTACGCCTAGCGATGGATAAGGACTGCTCATAAATATAAACCGTGATGCTATTACAATTTTAGGCCCGAGAAGCAAGGCTGCAACGAATTTGAGGTCAGTTTGGAGTTAACACTCACAAAACATTTTACCGTGTACTAAGGGCGTGCGAAGCGTTATTATGAACATTTCAATGATGCAATCGATAGCTAATCCTGAGCAGCTTCTACGCCTCTTACGCGATCTTTAGGGAATTAGCAGTCAGTCGATCGTTCAAATCGTTTGAAAAGCTTGCCAACGTCATGACACCATCTGCTTCTGCCAGTTATTTTTGATCTTCTACAGTACAGACCTTGTGCCACCGAGTGTGTTCAGAAAGATCCGAGCACTGTTGAGTCCGAGTTGCTGGACCCTTGTCAACAAAATAAGAGATCCCATCCATGGGAGTTCCCATGGATTTTCCCGGTTAGAAGTTTAGATTTACTCTGTAAAACCATCTAGGGAATTTGACAGGCTGTTTATACGCTCTCATTCGACTATTGGCTAATAATCACCATTCCCTACAGCTTGGATTAGTTCATCTCCAATTCAGTGCGTGCCAAGTGTTCAAGGGTGGCGCTTCTTACAGAAATATTCATTTCTAGATAGAGAGAATCATTGTTCTATTGAACCTGGCTGCATGACTAAAATACCCGGTAACGGTTTTGCAATTTTTTCGAACGTCCGAGTAGACTGTGAGCTCCTTTCATCAATGTAACCGGTTTTTGATGACGTTCACTTGGGGGTGCGGTATTCCACATTTCCTGAAAGTACAAGTTTGTGTTACTAGTGCGAAAGTGTGATCTGGAAGATGACCGCTAGGTGTCCATCAAAGTGACTGTGACCTTGCGCAATCAATCATTAATCAATCAACACACTAGTTGTAAATCTAGCCCAAACGATGATCGGATTACGATCATTCACTTTCACTTCGAATTGTTGTATCAGCACGAGTGGTGAGTTTTTAAGCCTTGTTTGGCCAACTCCTCAAATTTTCGTCAAGAAACAATACCAGCGAACAATCAGCCTTGGTCGCAGTTGAAAAGTCCTTAAAGGTAGCTGCTTAGCGAATAAATCACGACAGACTTGGGTTGCCTGTGTGTGGAAATCACTGTTGAATGTCCCAATGAATATGGCTGATGACACTTTACATGTATACATGTTATCACAGTCATGATATACCTAGTCACTTGTTACGATTCAAACGTCAGGAAGGACTACACTGATTCATATATTGGCACTATTGTAGTAGTATACCACAGACTATCCTTTTTTCCCTAGCTGTTGGCTCAATCCATTGGGACTAGCACCCGTGGCAGAGGTACAACAGTCTCGATCAGCAATTTTTTCCTGAATTCCAGCTGGTTGATAAAAAACCTATCCTAACAATGGTACAGTGATTTAGATTTCTGACACAAGCGTGTATTCAGCGTGCTGCAAACTGTAGGAACATCAGGATTTTCAAACCCAACTCCTGTCGCCGATTCCTTGCCGTTCAGGAAGCTCGAAGTCGATGGGAAATCGAAAAAGCGACTGCAACAGACACTAGGACCGTCTTTGTTCTGGACCAATCGGTTCACGTATTACTTTGTTTGAATTGGCGAAATTTAGTCATGGTATGATTATTATCTCTACTTTAGTCTTTCTGGGAACGTGGGATTAAAATATCACTAGCAAATACACTACTTTGTTTAATGCGGATAAGTCAGACTGACCCAGGTAAGGTCACGGTAAAGGTCACGTCAGATGTCTCAAATACGGCGTTACATACCCTGGAATATAGGGCTCTTATCAACGATTCTTGGCCATTCGATGTTGAGCAACTCGATGGCTTCCTCGTGATCTGAAGGTTTCGTTCAACCTAGAAATTCGTCTTCAATAAAGAGTTGGGCGGGTGTGCTCATTGGTCACTGTTTACGCGAACGACGTGGTAGTCATCGATACACAACAGATGTATTGGTCATGTGACTGGTTCGTTCTCACTGAGTTTACTCACTGATGGTCGTCTCTCACTGTCAGCAAAACTGATAGTCCAAAAAATAGAGGGGCCCAACGGATGCAAGAATGGAGGGCACTAGTCTTGGAGTTCTAACAACCGCCCGGTCGAAAACAGCAACTTTTTTTTACCATAACCCTACTTCAAGTACATGGATGAGAGATTGTTGGTCAACAGTTGATGGGTCTCTTCGGAAATCAAGCCCAAGCATAGTATGCCAGTTCGTCGCTGAGCCAGAGTGCACCGTTAAATCAATACGCGTTGATACTACCACCTGGGTTGGTGACAAAAGTTTGCAACAACATCGCCAGGCTCAACAAACAACTCCATTCACCATTGAGCTGTCAGGTTTCTCCTATAATCAAACCCAGAATTTACAAAATCATTGCATTAGTCTACTTGCCCCAAAACTATCATAGTGGAATCTTCCGATGATATTTTCCGTTCATTTCACCCCAAGGCATTCATTAATCACTTCACTAAGTTTTCGCGACTGTATGGATTACATCTTGATTGACACTTTTCCACTCCTGCCTCAAAACTAGCCGCCATCTCTGTCTTTGGGTTGAGATAAGGTCACACCTCTTTGCACTTTCTGTCAAATCTTATTCGATAGAGATTAAGCCTACAAGTTGACCGTCTCTCACCAAAAGACCGAATGAAAGCCAGCACTTCATGTTATGACAGACGCGTGCGATATTCTACTCAAATGTCTCACAAGTGTCCAATCATAGCAACCTTTGGCTATGTCAGGTAGTCAGTCGTTCGAATGCAGTATAGCTATTGTTCAAACTGTTAGTCAAAAATGTACTGGAAACAAAAATTATCAGGTTAAAGTCACTTCATTCTTGATCCATATATGTGAAGATTCTTCAGAGTTGTAGTGAGGAAGCAACTCCATTGTTGACTGATATCAGAAGTATCCAAAGTGAGCCATATACGTGTATTCATTCATGTTCTCGTAATTCATCATTCAGATCGCTTTGCGTGTTTTTAGAACCTCTCATGGCCACATTCATACTGGAAACTAAGTGCCAAAATCTGATATGTTCACGCTTGAATTTGACGTTCTCTCAGACGTGAAAACGAACATATTTGCGATTCTGAACGAGTAATAAGACTCTGCTTCAACAGTCAGAAATTGATCGACTAACAATCATGAGCGAACATCGGTCACCAGTGGTTGAAAAGAACAGCGTCGCTTTTT
Source organism: Opisthorchis viverrini (assembly GCF_000715545.1). NCBI lineage: Eukaryota > Metazoa > Platyhelminthes > Trematoda > Opisthorchiida > Opisthorchiidae > Opisthorchis > Opisthorchis viverrini. The sequence continues at coordinate 1,384,298 of NW_008751744.1, forward strand.
GCGTCTCTCACAGATGGATTCTATTGACTGACTTGTAACCCGTTGCGATCCTCGAGCTCAAAATATTGCGACGAGTGTGGAAAACTGCAAACATTAGACGGCCACTAAAAACTGAGTTGGTGGCCGTCTGATACAAGAATGGGGCAAGTTCAGTCAAAATGTCAAACGCATACATCCGAAAACACACGACTGAGTTAGGAGGTTGGTATGCGGAAAAATGATCAAACCTCCGTCGAAAAGACGCAACAGTTGAATGATCTTATAACTTTCTCGCGTTCGTTGTTCACTTTTTGACGTTCTTCGCCAGAGTTGACGTCCAACGAGATTTGTCCCTTGTCAACCACTAATCACCTTGATTAGTTCACCACAAATGTGGTAATGGTGGAAAATATTACTGGCCCTATACTCCTTTCGCAAGGTGTGGTACTGAGAATATGGGTGTGGAATGCCGTGTGTTGTACGACCAGTGTGATTAGCGGCTCGTGTACTTTTCCAGGAGATTTCTTCGTTCACGCTAGGTGTACTTGGACATCTTATTCTGAGATCAATGAAGGTGTTTCCTTCTCACAAATTCTCAGCAATTTCTGGTATTTTGTTGTGACTTGATGTACGGTAGTGCAACTATGTATTGGCTTCCTGCTCCGCCCACTATGGTATATCAAAAGGCACGGTAGCTCTACGACGCCCTTTATGGAGACAAAGGAGAATTATTACAACTGTATTTATAAGGTAGTTATAGTGTTCCACAAGGTCGTGCCAGAATATCCGTGAGGGGGCGAGATGCGTCGAGTCAAAGATGCTCAATTCGGGTTGGCTGGCATTCTGACCAATCAGGGCGTGTTCGTTTGATCTGTGTCCTGCACGTGACATCCGTCCAAATGATGCGATCTTCGGTTATTAGGGACGGCTGGTCTCCGAACATATTCTTTATTCAATCACAGTACAGCTTCACGCTGAATTACTACGTTTTTTGGTTCCAGCTTGAACCGAGCAAATCGGTACCAAAACATCCCGTTCCTAATCATCTTGGTGATTAGGGTTGATTTTATAAGTTCGCCACATACTCCCCGGTCAGTTTATACCGGTGAGTTCGGGACAGACAAGGTGAGATCTTCTCACAGACACTAACAAAATCTGGTCTAAACACACCGGAATTTCCACCGTTCTTGTGGAAGACGTCTTCTTGAATCTACCGGAGGAATAAACTGGAGAGAGAAGCAACATAGCCCTAAATCAAAGGATGGCGAACAATGGTCCAGGGTGTATAAATCACTGTTGACCTTGACCCGCTTCTGGACACTTCTGATATGGAGAAGTCACGTTATTCTTAGCACTTTCGATTACGGTATACGAAGACCAGGAGAAAACAGAACAAACCTGTACGGTAGACTGTGAAGATGTAGGTCAGTCAGTGCTTAGATTTGTTTTTCTAAATTGTATCGGAGAGTAGTGGGAGTGGTCATCAGTGCAACCAAACGAGCGTGCACAACTAGTACGCTTGTTGTTCAGAAAGGGCCCATTAGCTTATCGGAAGTGAAACCTGAGTAGGCACATCCGGTGCAAGTCAGTAGTGAGGCAAGCGAAAAGAGGGGGTTGCCACCGATGATGTAAGAAATCCACTACACTGAAAAGCATTAGCTAAGTATGAATGATGTGTCTCGCACGAACGATTCAACCGTTTCGTTCACTTGTGGCAAGAGAACCATAGCAAAATGCTACCTGGTTGCGTGTCTGGCTGGTCATTTGTGGTGGTGTGACTGAATCCGGAAGTGCGTACCGTACTGCTCAATCTTCTGACGTCATTCGTGGTCCTGATAGGAGGAAATGACTCAGTAAAAAGTGGCTGACTTTCATTTGATTATTTTTTTGATTTTCACACAGTAGGCGCCTAACATCCCTGGCGACACGGATTAGGCTTTTACAGGATTTATGGTTGAAAAACCCAAGAGAACTGGAGGTCGGATTGCACTAAGGAATAGAAATATTTTGCGTCTGGTTGAACCCGAGAGGCTCCACAGAATGACCAAAATAGTTTCTCAGCCCTCACTTGAACTCTCGTTTACTGATACGTAGACAAAACCTGACTTCCCGCATAAGCGATTTTAAATGTGCAGCAAATATGTTCTCAAAAGGGGGACTGGGATATCGTATTCGCTCTGATTCTGATAGATTAATCAGAACACCTTTGTACTTTGAAAGAATTCACTCAGGAGAATGATGAACAGCACTTGTGCAAAAATAAATTCGAGTGAAACCTCACGTTCTCCTTTGTGTACGTGTCAGTCCTCTCCAGAAAGCCTAGAAGCAACGTACATCTTTTTATTCCTTGTTTGCAATCCCCAGAAGCACGTGTCTAACAAATCACGGGGGAGATTCAAAACCGGATCTCGGCTTTCCAGTATGGCTTGACTTTACTGATCGGATGAAATCTAGGTTGTTCTTTCGTGCCTGTTGGAATCTGTGTCTGAAACCAGTCGATGTAAAATTATGCACTGGCGACGCAGATGCGCAAGATACACAAACAAGTGGTTGACTACCAATTTGTCACAGGAAACAAACAGGAAAAACTACCGTTACATGGTACCATTGCTGTCTTTGTGAGAGGCGGATTCGTTTTATATTCTAGGAAACATTTCACTGCACTCTGTATTGAACTCTCCAAAGCATCATACAGAATTACAATGAGGGTGTGCCTCGAAGTCAGACAAGTTACTTATCAACATCCACCTGGCATTTCATTATCAAAAACCTAGGATGGACAACTTTGAAATGAGCGACTGACTACTGCTCACAGCCCCAGCACCTCTACAACAGTTGGTATCCAGGTTCGTCTGTTACACCAAACTAATGCCGCATGGGGTGAGCTGTGCTTGCAAACCGGACGACGATCTAAGGTCAAAGTGTGACACGACAAAGCTTGATATAGTGACCTGAGTACTGACAATATGCTGAAGGACTAGGGTCATAGTATATGGCAAAATCGATGTCGGAAGCCATGTTCCTTAGTAGCGTGACGTCATTATCTGATGAACAGCATCTTCTTTTCAGCTTACATTAATTTCTCAGTACGCAGACATTTTCGATCACCTTGAGGTATACTTTTGAGGACGTGATAGGAAGAGGACAGCGGTGTAGTGAATTTATTGACATTGTTCAGAAACGCAGTCAAATGGGACCCCTAGTAGTGTGGGGAGATTAGTAATATTGGTTAAACCGAAAAAAATCAGGTCTGTTTAATTCGCTGGCAATTAAGCAAAGACGACCGATCTAATTAAGTTATCCAGCATAATCAACCAGATCTGGGACTGGAGCGCGTTTGTGAAGACATCGATTAGTGATTACCTATAAAGTGGAGCTTGTATTCCACAGTTAAACAGCCGACATTCCTTCGGACACCAACTTGATACGAAAGCTGATGGGACTGATTGCACGGTTATTCAAAGGTAAAAAACATACAACTTACTTGTTTCTGCGTTTTCCCCAATACAGCAGATCATATAAGTGTGTAAACCATTCTTTTAATGACAAGATCAACGGAGGGAGCTGCATTCTATATGGAAACAATCCCACCACTCCCGTGTTTCCTATTCCATCCAACACGCTTAAGAAGTGCATGTGACGACGAGAGAACGCCAAGATTTTAAATAACTGACGCTGAAGGGAAATAGATTTACACAAAGAAAACCACTCACAAGGTTGCTGAAAACTCTTCGACAGCCCACAACCGGTTTCGCCCTTCTTAGGGCTCATCAGGTAGGCGCAGTTCCCGAGTTTCCGTCAACCTTATGTTCTACTTGAACCCAAATTGGACTGTTTTCGAGAAATACACTCATTTGCAAATCAATTTGGTTTTCACGACAGACTCAACTGAATCTCTCGTTTATGATTTAGCAGACAACGTATCCGCTAACATGGAGGAACACGGGATGCTCCGTTGTAAATTTGTAAAAGCTGTGGCCAGTTGAAAAAAAATTCCGCTGGGTTGTAAGAGCCGACGCAAATTTACTTTTGTATGATAACTTATAATTGGTGTAGAGGAAGCAATGCATCATTTATTCAAACCGAATTCGCACCAAGAATTTGACCATTCTTGACATCGCCCACGATGTTTACGAATGCAATAATCTACGAAAAATAGATGGAAGTCATCTTAAATTGAAAATCTCACTTTCAGTGGTGGAAACGGAAAACCGTGTCAAGCGTCGTGATAGAATGACGCACGGCACAAAGACATCTCATTCAACTCAATGACGGTCTGACCACTTTCATTCAGCGTCGCCCGATTTCGCTCCGAACCAGCAACAGATTTGCCTGAAATACTGATTCTTTTATTATTTCTTTATTTCAGGGATTTCTGTTTTTGTACACCGATGAAATTGCCAATACTTGGGACTGTATGGCGTGGGGCAATCCTTCTTAAATTGAAATAAAATACGTAAAATCACTCACCGACGTATGATTTCCAGTAGAACCTTCACTATCCTCTATTGCTTCAGATGGGACAAGCCAATATTCCGTTGCGGCTAACCCAGCGCTACGCATTCGAACTAGGCTGGGACTTGAGTATGGTCGCTATTCTCATGGAAGCCGAACGGGAGCATCGTTTGAGGGAGGCCGGAAGACCCGTGGTAAGTCACGTGCATAGCCATGCAATCGAACGTCCGCTAAGCCAATCACTGATGCCAAGGGGCAAATTGCTTCGGTATCCTGGTAAATTCGAATAAGATCCAAACTTTCTGTTGGTCGTTAAATGTTCAGGTGACATATCGAACGTTTGCAGTAGGATTCAGTGAATGTTACTATTACTAGGGTTCCTCAGCGAGTTTATCTGATGCCGGTTTCTGTTTACCAAAATCGTGAAAACAGCGACAGATCTTCATGAAACGACACGAACATTTTATAGCCACTTACAAAATGATAGAGGGAGCCCAAAGGAAGACGCTTTGTGCAGGATAGTGTTCCATCGGGCACACTGAGTTCAAATCACCTAACACTGCGAGCGCAATGTGCGTGCAACCCGTGAGTGCTCAGGCTTACTCTTATATCTGCTGTTTCGTCAATCTGTGGTATCTGCTGCTGACTCGCTCCAGTGCCTAATGCCGGGGAAAAAAGACCCACATAAGGGAACACAACCGCTATATTCCGAACGAACGAGTGCGAGAGCAAGAGTTACAACGGCCTCACACTATTTAAAGGGGACTTTCTGACATTGATCCAGGCTGTCTGATAGGCGTTAGTAAGCACCCATCAACATCGATCGTGCCTCTACAAGAGCACTCATCAGGTTTTGCTGAATTGATTGAATGATTGACTGGCCTGGATGCTTGCCGGCTTTCCTGTTGAGTCTTTGGTGGAGCAGTAGGTTCCGGGCGTTCTGAGGTTGCTTTCAGGAATCTGACCTTCCATCGGGCACACTGAGTTCAAATCACATAACACTGCGAGCACAAAGTGCGTGCAACCCGTGAGACATCAGGCCTACATTTCTGACTGTCAGTATCTGAAGTCAATCGAGCAATATGACGAACAGGAAACGCAAATGAACATAAAATCAGGCGGAATTATACAGCGGTACAGGTGCGCAGGAGTGTTACCTGGATCCTGTCAATAGTGGGGTACCACCTGAAGTCGTAATGCCACTTGTTTCAAACAGAAATCGAAATTAAATTGAACCAAGCCATTGTAAACCGTAAATATATGGTGAGGTCATAAGTAGATGAGTTAACTGGTGCATTTTCCTTCAACTGTATGCATAACCAAGTACTTCACTTTTTCTCCTTTTCAGGTATCCTTTATCGATGATATTCAATCACAACGGTACTTGAACTGTGATGGGATCAAAACAGGTTCAATCGAAGACTTTCTCATTGGTATTGGTCTTCCCATGTACATCGATCGCGTGAAACGCATGAGCGGTAGCCTTTCCAAGTCATCCCAACTGGAACAGTCAATTACTCCAGTGCAACTTTTGAAGATGTCCGACACGGAACTAATCAACGAAATAGGATTCACCAAAGGTCACCTGGACTGGCTTCGCCGAGAATCATCTGTGATCCCCTCAGTTCTACTATCTCAACTCAGATCTGGCTCCCATACACATCATAAGACGGGCCCATACATTAATAGTCTAACAAGGGAACATAAAAACACCATCCAGAGACATTCCAGCCGACATGCACAGAGACACCAGCATTTGCCACAGCAACGACATAATCAACAACAGAGACAAGGTTCACAAAGTCGCGAGATGAGGAAGGACCACTTTTAACTCAATCCTATCCGAATACCGTTATATTTCAAGAGCTTTTGGAAATCGCTCGGATTTCAGCGAATTTCATCATGTGGCTATTGTCCGAAATCCAAATGTGTCACTGATCTCGATACGACACCACTTATAAGCTACTAAGAGTTTTACAAGTAGCACAAGTTTACACGTACACCTATTGCGAAAAACCATCCCGTTTCTAGTGCTGTGCTACTTCACGCTGCAAGACAATGTCAGTGGACGATGAGTCATAAGCAATTGGGCGAATAAATCGCACGAAACGAAAACTGATTACAGAAAGCAGAATGTCGGGAGCAAGAGCAGTGCAACCCTGAGTAATCCAGAGGTCACGACTAAGGCGACCAGAGTGGTTGGACAAATGTCAGCGATCTATAGCTTGAGTTTTGCGCTAGTACCCTTGGAGAATATTCGTATGTAGTCCACTTGTTGGTAGCCCAACTAAACAAGACCCCATGGAAACTGAAATTCATTTGGCGTCTGGGTCTATGGACGGATGTGCTGTGCAGATGACTGTCCGTCACGTGACAATAAAACACCCCCCAGTAGGAAGTTAGGTGGCTTGAAGAGAAGCACCGCAAAGTGCAATGTTCCTTTTGAAGGGAGTTACTGTAATCAATTGCTCATCACAGGGATTGCTCTACTAGGGACAAATTGGCAATGCAGCTGCACATTCGAGTAAATGTAGAAGAAATGGATACCTTGGTGATAGAAATAAATAACAGACTACCGAACGTGAACACCAAGTCGAGTCACTGGGAGTGAGCAGTATACCAAGGGTGAACTTTCGGCAAAGGAAGTTACGGTGATCAAGCAGTCACGCTTGAACTCTAAAATGGGAAGAAAGAGTGCTTTTTATATAGGTCGGTGGGTTCTGTATCTGTGAGAGGTGACAACATTGGAACTGTTGGCATAAAGTACCTTTACCCTATTGACGAAACAGATATAGGCCTCAGTCTGAGTGAGTGATAAGCAACTTATCGGGCTCTGGTGCTTCAGAATAAACCTTATTCCCACGTAAAGTAGTACTCCCCCATTCTCTGAGATAGAACACCTCAGTGAGACCTAATTCTCCAATTCCCTCTAGGAGCAAACACTTTTTGGGGCGAACGGTAGGTTATTTACGAAGAATACTAATTTCACAGTACTTTCAGGTTTGATGTCAAAGTTGAACGCTTGGAAATTTACCCGTCTCAGAACTGTGTCCATCATAATCGTTCATCGAGGCTTGATTGCCGGAACCAACTAAGAACGAGATCACACCAGATGCCGGCTAGAAGGTGTTGGTCCATTTAGGCAGTCAGGAGGGAAATTGTCGTGGCGTGACTGCCACGTGGCGTCATGGAGTGCCGTTGGTATGAACACCACCAAAGCGCACAGTGCACTATGGGGGAAAAACTGGCTGCTCCGTTAGGGGTTTCCAGCTGTCGCTGACATATTCAGTGACGTGGTCAAGACTCTAGAACCAAGGGAGACCTCCAACACGTGAAGCTCTGGGGGCGGCCGAACGGATGTTGCGTATGCCATCCTAAGCAAGGCGGGTCACAACACAAACGTTCATTAGCAAAACTTTTTTTCGGGTACATAGCTGTCAACGTTTAAGATAGTACTAGATTGCCCAAACCTAAGCAGTGGGCCGGGGAAGGTTGGATCCGTTTCTGTGGTTACCATAAAACATGACGTCATGCCTTGGTGTTCGTTCTGTCGATGTTCACACAAGAGTCGACAGATAATATGCCATCTCATTGGTTTTCACGGCGAGAAAACGCGATTGGTTGACTGTTGTGAACCCTAGTTTTCTTGAAAACTTCTGAATACCGTGGACCCGAGTCTAGATATCCACTTGATAGCCTGATGCACCTAGCCCAATCAGAAGGCCACTGGACATACGAATCAGCTGATCTATCGAAAATCGATGCGTAAGGCGTGTCATGTACAGCCGGAAGACGGCTGCTTGTAAAGATCATGTGGAAGGTTCTGCAAAAAAAAATCATACCTGTCAAGGACAACTGAAGGACGATCAAGTCTGCTTCGTTGGCAGTTTTGTGGTCCAGTTACGTCTGGAGCTGCTTCTCCCAATACTGACGTATCTGAACAAGCGGCGGAAGACAGATTAAGTGCAACGCTCATGTGTCACTTGAGCCATAGCATTCCAGCCTGGCATTTGAAACACCACAACCAGCCCTGAAGGCCGCACCGGACCAATCAAGTCAAGGACGCCAGTTTTTTTCAGCGTGACAGTGACGAGTGATCTTCTGGAAAAGAAAATGAACGGATCTGCTGATGGAGCTGGCGTTTGTAAGCCGCCAGTTAGGGAATACAGGTTTCGGCATCTGCACAACTCCTTGGCAGACGTCTGTAGAGGTTTCCGTTCAGCTGGCTTGGTCTCAATCCAGTCGTTTGTGAAGGGTCTGGAGCACCGAACAACATCAGTTTGGTTACTTTTTCCGCACACAGCCTACAAAAAATTTTGTGCTGAAGGGCGGATCTAGCAATGCAGTGCTGATGAGAAGCTGTTACAAGAAATGTGGGTAGATGCAGGAGACCAAAGTGTTTCAATGTGAATACGGCGAAGCAGAAACCCATAAGACAGCCTGGATGGCGGAGGGTTTATTAGAGAAATGGCTTCATCAGTTCAACAAAGTGATTCAACAAGAGTTTTGATGATACTGGATAACTGTACTGTTTGTCTGCCAATTCAGCTTACGAACATTCCATCTCCAAACACGTTTTCCATCACTAGGTATAGTCATTGGACGCCACTGTGCGAATCCATAGAGCCTGAACCAATCCGTCTGGTGTCTACAAATGTTTTTTTGAGTGATGCTGACCGGACTCTGTAGTCCTGTTGTCAAGACTACGGATTTATGACCATATTCGATGGGTATGACACTCGTTTTGCTAGATCACCATTTTACTTTCGTGGTCTTCCCACGATAGGGTTAAAATTACAGAGAGGATGCCGACAAAGATAAGCTTCCAACAACATTGGGTGTTGCAATGTACACCATTTCTGTGGCTTAAGAATTCGCAATACGGCCTCCAAGACGAGGAAAGTGTTCAAAAGAGAGTGAATGTCACAAGAATCGAAGCAAAGAAGCAGATGTTCTGGGACTTTTTTACTTTTATGTTTTAATACTATATATCTAGTTAATTTATGTAACTTCATCAGGCTACTCTCCCCCTCCCAACCTTGAGGAGCGAATCTACTCTCGAAGTGGATGGTTTTCAACTCCCCCGAAATTGCACACCTCGGAAGGATTACTGCTGCTCATTGTGCCAGTTTTTGTACCGAAAGTGTCGTTGAGAACGAGACAGCAGGTCTCAATGTCGCCTATCTGGAATCCTTTGAATTAATTCGTCACGATATCTGGGGAAACTGACGGGTAGAGATTGTTCCTGAGAACACTTGACGATCATTGCTTCTGAACGTAAATTTCATCTACACACTCATCTCTGCCCAGTGAAGACGAGACAAGAGGTCGACTCACTATCACTGATTTGATTAGTGCTTCAACAGAAATGTATGGAAGAGTGGTTCTCAATTCCGGGTTGGATTGCACGCTCATAAACAAGCACGGAATTTGAGCCAAACTGGTCTAGATACATGGATTCTCAGATCATGGCCGAAATCTTCAACTGGGCCAGATATGAAGTTTTTTGGGCGCAGATATTGGTGCACAAAAGCACACTGATGCTACTAGAGAAGGACATGGATGGGTAGTTCAATGGTTCACAGTCAAAGGGATGTGAAGACTCTTGGTGGGGAAAGCTATCGATCAAACGGTGGTCGGCTATTCGAGCTCAATGTTGCTCAATCAAGCGGAAAGTGCTGTAGTAGGTTCATCCTTATGAACAACCAACCACACGCACTGATCCCATTAGTCATGGCATTCCCCGATACATAAACGCTATTGAGCGCATCGAATCGGTGCTAGGAGGGCGGCTTTATGAAAATCATAATAGCGGTTTTACAGATTTTGTGGGCTCCAACGACCAGTCTCAGTTCAGAGCACTGGTTCCAAACTGCAGCATAAGAACGAATTTGGAGATCTACACATAACACTGCCAATGCGCCTCGCAAAACAGAAGGAAATAGGATACACAGGAAATAATGTGAGGACAGAGCCAACAAGAGTTGTGATTGTGAGTGTAGAGAAAAAACTAGAGGAAACAGAGTGAACAGTAAAGTTGATAAGGACTATCCATAAGGTCAAGTGGACTGGTGATACAGGATCATACATCAAAGGTGTAGACCAAAACTCAAAAGTGACGATAGAACCTGGTGAAATTCGAGTGCTTGGCGCTCATTCATGTGCGCTTAGATAGCTTACGAGTGTATGCTCGGCCAAACGATCAGAGTGATAGATAACTCAAAGTTGGAAGCTGAAGAGAAGGATAGTGGCCATTTTTATGTAGAAGACAGCTTCGCCAATTGGAAAAAGGAAATGCAGCGTCTGTTCGGAATGAAGTCAATTAGAGGGTCATGACTGACGCTAAAGTAGACTCGATGAGGCAGTGGCGTTTGTTCAAAAAAGTCCCTCCTAGAGGACAGGTGTATCACAACGGTAACAAACTAGCAAAGAGACCATGGGCAAAAACTTCAACCCTTGTGAGTTTGGACACGATCGGCCAATCAATCCTCTGCACCGATCCATTAACGTAAAATCCTATGTACAGGGTCACTCACTCTTCAAAGAAAGCCAAAAACTCTTCCGGTGATGTTCTATCTTCGGAGCGACCAAAACCAACACTTGGGTCAATTCAACATCATGCCTGAGATCATACGAAAGACGAACGATTTAGCCCTATCCGTATCAAAAACGCCCGAAGTGATCGCTCCATGTACGAAAGGCCCTCACTACGAAACATGATATCTCCCAAAGAAAGTTCCTTTTTTCCAAAGATTAAAATGCACACTGAATGAAAAGTAGGTGTACTAAGCGAAAGGTTTTGTACAAATTGTCTCAGAAGGGTATCATCTCCGACAAAGTACTACTGTACATCTAAATCATATCTTTTTCGATACTCCTTCAGTTGCTTCAGCAACGTCTGAGGAGCATGGAGGAGAGAGGCGACTTTGCTCACCTCGTCTGCATACGTCTTAGCCGCTGTCACCTGTCCGTCTTGGGCTTCCAGGGCTACACGCTGAAGGAGAATATGGGCCAGACAAGACTGAACCCCATCTACGTCGGTGGAGTCCTGAGTGAGTCTGACACGGACAAGCTTCTCTGCGCGCTCCAGACAAGCTCTTGCCTCGGAAAACTTGTTAAGATCAATCAAAAGCACAGAGACATCACACAACAGATGGAGACAGTTGAAATGGTCGTCTGCATAGAGCTTGTTGGCCAACTCAAGAGCTTTCTTGGCGTGTTCAAGTGCTTTCTCGCTCTCTCCGTTTTCGAATAAGAATCTGCAAGGAAACAGAGACGACAAAACTGACAAAGGACTGAAATCGGAAAAGGTTGAAAAACACAGAGTATCATGAGTCACAGTTTTTGGTTAGTTAGCTGTTACAGCTAGTTACACTGGTTAGGACATGTACTGCGTCTGCCTGGCAGATCTCTTTTCGCCCAGCCCTGTGTTGAGTGGAAGCGACCGATAGATGGACAGTGTATGACCTGGAAACGAAGCATGAAAACACTAACCACTAAACTTAGTCGGGTCAACAACCGCCACCTCCTTGGATGAGGACCCCGAGACTCAACGTACCAATGGTTAATGACGCGGGGAGAAATAGCCCAATCGCGCAGTCAGTGGTGCCTGTGCATCAAAGCTCTCGTCTTCAATGCGTAGCTACCCAATTCCCAAACTACCAACTGAGCTATTCGTGACTCTCGTGAGACTTATGCACTTAAACCGCACAAAAACAAATAAAGACCATTTTGTGAGGAGTCCATAATGAACCAGACGTTGGAGTTGTCCAACCAAAGGAAGTTGGGGAAACATGACGGGAAAAAGGTAGGGAACCCGCGAAACACACTCACTTGCACGCTAGTTTGACTTTGATGGGAGACTTAATCGAATCCAACTGAATCTCTCGTTTATGAATGTGCTGCACAAGGTCACCTCATGTCTTAGTTGATGCGACATTCGATACATAGCAAAACACCATCTAGATAGCAAACTTATGAGTAGTGCTTCAATGGTGGTATGCGGAGGTCAAGCATGCATAGTATAGGTGAAAGAAACATGTTTAGGGGGTGAACCCTAGTTTACTACTTACTTTGAGTAGTAGTTATGACACATACCCAGCAAAGCTTGTTCATTGCTTCGTTGATCTGCATCCTCTATGTTGCCGGAGGCAAATCTGTTCTCTTGAGTTTCGATGCAGTACAGAAACCCGGAAGCGGCCTCTTCCAATCGCGACATCTTTTGGTAGACCAAGGCTAATTTCAAAGACAACTCCACAACCATGGCGTCATCGGTAGGTATGCCGGCCGCTGTCACATTGCGAATGACCTCTTTGAAGAGCTTCTCGGCCGTTGAAAGTTTGCCTAAAGCCAAATTCACATTTGCCAGTTCCGCAGACACGCGAGACCGTTGGTGAAGGTATTCCAAATCGCTTATCAAGCGTTTAAAGTAGGCTACCCGCAAGTGACGTATTAACTTGTTGAGTGTACGCTCCGCACTCACAAAGTCTGACGCCCAAGCAGAGCGAAGTGCATTGTTGAAGAGCTCTTTGGTTTCTGCTTCAACATCGTCTTTATTCTTGGTGTTTATGACAGGCCAGGAGATGGCAGTAATGAGAGGGAGAATAGGAGAGGCAAGATAGTTGTTACTTGTCCGACTGGATTGGGCCGCAGTGGTGGGCGTTTCAAAGGAACTTCCCTCGGGATACTTTCCAAACCAAACAGTGCGCGAACCAGTGAACCCAAACCGGAAGCTACACAAGGAGGAATGAGCGGAAAGGAGGTGAAAAGATGAGCAAGATATCGATCACCAGCTACTTTGTAACTATTTAGAGGTTATTAGCATGATGGCTCAATGGGGATTCAGTAGGCCCGAAGCTCCACCAACCCTATTTCCTTGCTGAACGCCAAGGGCGACATCCATGGTTGGCTATCCAGCATTTTCAGTTAGAAGACAGTATGAAGGAGATAATTAGTTACGCTTCTTGCCAAGACCGGATAAATAAGCGAACTAATGTTTATCCAAACCAGTGTTCTATAGACAAGCACTGTATTGACAGCGAGGTGTTTGTCGGACAGAATACGTAGACACGATCCAAGCTCTGAGTTGGAGACTCGTTTATCTACAAATGCGTCGCATCCAGTGTAAACCAGCAAAATCACAAACAAATAAGCAACTGCCCAATTCACACGCAGAATAACTCTAAAGTGGTTCCCAAAGGCACGATTGGATCTTGTCGGTCATCAGTGCACACACAAGGTCAGAGTTTAACCACCATGGTCTACCTAAATCCCCCTGTACATAAGCTGCCATATGTGGGATACATAAGAGAAGTGTAGCTGTACACATGAGCATCAAGATTTGACGGCAGAGTAACACTTGTGTCTTACAAGTCTAATGAAGGTATCCAGTTCATCCTCAGGTACTAAGCAGTGACAAAAAGATAGATGGACTGGACGGATGGTCAGGCTTAAAAAGTGGCTCATTCATTGCACATGGTACTCTTCTAAAGCCCCGTCTATTGCTTCGTGTTTTATATGCTGAGAGAAAATGAATGATCGAAAATCGGTCGGGCTGGATTTGCATGACCTTCGACAGGAAGAGCACTTGGGAATAGTAGGAACAGTGAAACAAATCGAACAGACTAGTTCCTCAAATAAGACATTTCGAAAACAGCAACTCAAATCACGCACACTGCAGTAGTCCTTCTAGAAAATGTTTGCTTTTCTGGGTAAGAAAGTAGTCTTTCTGCGGCGAACCATAAAAAATAAGTTGGAGCATTCAGTTCGTTCCTAAAGGTCGAGAATATCAGACAAATGAGTCCCTAAGTTACGCATTCTAATAGAACAAAGAAATTAGTTCACAAGGAACAACGCCCAGGAGGGAACATTTTCGATTATGCAACCCATGGGTGATAGGAGGCTCCCCTGTAATGAACAACTGTCCTTAGTCCGCTTCTAGAACCGCGTGTCAATGGAGTACCCATAAGCGTAGTTCATATTCTATCACCAATCGGCAAATGTGTGCAACAAGTTCACAAAAGGAACAGATAACCAGTTGGCACCAAACAAAGTAGATATCTGCACGGTTATGCAATTCGTCCATTCTGAAATTATCTCCAATCAACACATCAGTAACTTAGAATGCTACCGGGCTATTTCATAGAAGCAGGTTCGTTACCAGTGAGTAAGTAACCAGACTTGTGTAGTTCAGTGAAGAGCTAACAGCTAGACTACTGAGATTAGATTGTCTTTCCGAACTCGCCCAAACCATGCACGCGTATGTTCATACTCCTATTTCATATGGCACTATAATAAAATATGGCACAAAGGTGTCAGTATACTGAAACGGTCCACATTCACCCATTGTAAATCGATGACACTCGCCCGGCAAGGAATGCCCCGGAAGTTCGTGAACATAATAATAAGCTCTTTGTATTCCCAAGCTTCCGGATGTATGAGTGTATACGGCGAGCTCTCCAAAAGCTTCCGAACACAAACTAGTGTCTGTCAGGGATACACACTCTCCTCATTCCTGTTTAACTTTGTGATCGATAAAATCATGAAACGAACGCTGGAGGGTCTCCGAAACCTCGGTGTTCAAATAGCCTGTGAAGAAAACCTTGTCGATCTGGAGTGCGCAGACGACATCATTCTCATCTTCGAAGAGGAGGAGAAGGCGCAACTGTTTTTGGATGATCTGACCAAAGTAATTCTATCCTTTGATGTGTACCCTCAAAGTGTAGGGTCGTGCTCCTGCACATGCAGGAGCCATTTACAATCCAGGGGAAAGCACTCGAAGTTGTGGAGCGTTTTACGCATCTTGGAGTGACAGATGACGTGAATACAAGAATCTGCAAGGTTATTAGAAGATTGGTTAACATGGCGAACATTCGAGTAGCTTTCCAGAAGAGGAAAATGCTACGCTCAGTTTTGGTGCAATTGAAAGGTCTCCTCTCGGTTGACAGGACTAGGGACTATCTGTATAAATTTAACTGAAACGACAGCACTAAGGTTCATATAGGATAAAGTGCCAGGGAATTGCGCACGAACCATAAAAAATAAGTTGGAGCATTCAGTTCGTTCCTAAAGGTCGAGAATATCAGACAAATGAGTCCCTAAGTTACGCATTCTAATAGAACAAAGAAATTAGTTCACAAGGAACAACGCCCAGGAGGGAACATTTTCGATTATGCAACCCATGGGTGATAGGAGGCTCCCCTTTAATGAATAACTGTCCTTAGTCCGCTTCTAGAACCGCGTGTCAATGGAGTACCCATAAGCGTAGTTCATATTCTATCACCAATCGGCAAATGTGTGCAACAAGTTCACAAAAGGAACAGATAACCAGTTGGCACCAAACAAAGTAGATATCTGCACGGTTATGCAATTCGTCCATTCTGAAATTATCTCCAATCAACACATCAGTAACTTAGAATGCTACCGGGCTATTTCATAGAAGCAGGTTCGTTACCAGTGAGTAAGTAACCAGACTTGTGTAGTTCAGTGAAGAGCTAACAGCTAGACTGCTGGGACTAGATTGTTTTTCCGAACTCGCCCAAACCATGCACGCGTACGTTCATACTCCTATTTCATGTGGCACTATAATAAAATATGGCACAAAGGTGTCAGTATACTGAAACGGTCCACATTCACCCATTGTAAATCGATGACACTCGCCCGGCAAGGAATGCCCCGGAAGTTCGTGAACATAATAATAAGCTCTTTGTATTCCCAAGCTTCCGGATGTATGAGTGTATACGGCGAGCTCTCCAAAAGCTTCCGAACACAAACTAGTGTCTGTCAGGGATACACACTCTCCTCATTCCTGTTTAACTTTGTGATCGATAAAATCATGAAACGAACGCTGGAGGGTCTCCGAAACCTCGGTGTTCAAATAGCCTGTGAAGAAAACCTTGTCGATCTGGAGTGCGCAGACGACATCATTCTCATCTTCGAAGAGGAGGAGAAGGCGCAACTGTTTTTGGATGATCTGACCAAAGTAATTCTATCCTTTGATGTGTACCCTCAAAGTGTAGGGTCGTGCTCCTGCACATGCAGTTACTAAACACGCCATTTACAATCCAGGGGAAAGCACTCGAAGTTGTGGAGCGTTTTACGCATCTTGGAGTGACAGATGACGTGAATACAAGAATCTGCAAGGTTATTAGAAGATTGGTTAACATGGCGAACATTCGAGTAGCTTTCCAGAAGAGGAAAATGCTACGCTCAGTTTTGGTGCAATTGAAAGGTCTCCTCTCGGTTGACAGGACTAGGGACTATCTGTATAAATTTAACTGAAACGACAGCACTAAGGTTCATATAGGATAAAGTGCCAGGGAATTGCGCACCGGAATTGGTGAGCATAAAAGGAGGATAAACAAACCACCGATCGCTGGTCAAGGCCTCAGCGATGGTGGTGCATGCGTTGGACACAAGACATATAATAAAACTGGAGAATGTGGGAGCTTTCAAGACGGCGACTGCGATTCACACTAAAGCGGTTGATAGCCGAGGCAGTGGACCACGTGAACCGAACCAGAAGAACCAGACCCTAGGCTGGACCCAAACCCACGTAGGTTCCCCCATCGGCCTAACATTGGTCACCCACCCTTACACACAAAACCACCAAGCCGGCACTTAACATAGACTTAGCTTTACTTGGCTGATTGACTCACCTTCTGCTTCGTAACCTAGTCACTTGGTCTGACGAAGCTTGTGTCAAAAGCAAAACGTTGCCCAGCAATGAATCTACCGATTGTTGGCTAACCTTTCCGAAAATGATGGCTGCTCAACGGTTTCAAGCGTTTTTCACCTAAATGAAAATACTTAGTTCAAACCTTGGAATGACTGTTGATCCATGCAAAGTTATCCCCTATCACGTGATTATCAGGTGGAACTCGACGGGAACCGCAAAAGACCAATTGACTTCGGAGGTTTCCCTCATTGATTGTTCTCCCTAGACGTACTGTAAAACAGAAACCGTAACCTCAGTACTACTTACAAGATCCTACGAAGTCCTGGATAACTGACTGCCAGTAACATGCTTCTTTGGGCCCATTAAGCACTCCCAGTCCCGATAGTATATCTTGATATGTTGCTACATTGAACGTTAATACAAACTCTTCGGGAACAGACTAACATGGTTGCGGACATATCAGTGGAAAATATGGAAAGCAAGAGGAAATTTACATGACGCCATGAACTAAATTGTACACCATTAGAACCGTTGCATTAATGATGATTCCCATCATCTTCAACCGTGTACAAATTACGGGGTGATCATGGCTGTCTGTCTCGTTCGCCGACGAGAGAAGTTAAGATTCCCTGCGTCAACTGCGCAGCTCACCTTGTGTTTCTCTTCTTGGATGCCATGAGGTTGCTGCGTATCAATTATACACTTTGAGATGTCCGATAGTAAGGTGTTCATCTTGTGTACGTAGTCTACTCGGCCCACAACCGCTGCTGCTACCTGGTGGCACAAACTTTCGGCAGGTTGGTAAGTTGTACTGTGATAAATCAAGCTTGCTCTACCGGGATTCACTGGTCCCGATGACAGGCCCATCGCTAGGGATTTCAACTGACTGACCACATCATTCGAAGTGGGTTGTATTGAGGTGATTTGGATGAGGAGATATTCAAAATGTTTCCATTTTGATACTCTCGGATGAATCCCGAACTCCAACCCAAGGATGAGGGTTCCTGTCTGATTTTGAATGAGATCAGGACACGATAAAACGGGGAATATTCAACTGATATCATTCGTGAAGTTGTAAAGCAAGCAAAGATGGAGGGACTTGGGAACAATCCACATGTGTGTATCTATGTAGAATTCATACCAGTTAGTGACAAAATCATCAGTATTAAATTTGAAAAGAGATCACCTACTTCACATTCAGTCTAGCCACAACGCGCTGCCAGCTCCGTAAAAATAAAGTCCTCCACATCAAGGGATAGGCAAAAAGGCGGAATAATTCCAAGTTTTCTCAGCTGAAACAAAAAGAAATACCAGAAAAGAAAAGCCGATTCAAATGGAGTAGGATTGTGTACGGTCAGGAAATTAGTTGAGCACGAGAGCTCCGACACCAATAGCGCCTGATTATTCAACCAAGTGGGCGATCAGGAGTAAATTACTGTTCCTCAGGTACGTTCAGATTAATGCTAAACTCACCGGCTCTCCGTCCTGTGTGTATCCAACAGGAAATGGTAACGAACTAGAGAAGTATTGCAACAACGGTTGCTGTGCTTAGGTTCAAACTTAAACCCAAGGCTATGAAGCATATCCTCGCCGATGAACTAAGGAGATGGGAGTGGATAAGCTAGGCAGTGGAGGCAGCAGCTGACAGCGACAAGGCGTAAATCTAGGGTCCATATTGCACTTTTCATTGAGGAGGTATGAAAAGGAAAATGCATTAGAGCAAACAGCTCGGATACATGCACGTGACTAGGCCATGTCTGCAGTACGGCAGTGAAGCATCGGTGTTGAACACTGAGGTCATGCTGTCGATGATGATGATGTCTCTAACCCCTGGTGTGTTCTGTAATAACCAGCACAGCTAACTTTGCTGGTAACGACCCTCACTGCTCGACCGCTCCTGACTCCTTTCCACTCGAGGAATTGTAGCGACCCAGTCATACACATACTTGACTGTTCAACTCACAGTCGCTCACTGGATCGCGAGGCTTGTCTTTTTTCTCATACGCACCAACACGTCGCACTAAGCTGGCTCATCGGACATCGATTGTCTGCACCGCCTAGTCAGCATAGCAACCACTCATGTGCCGACGCGCCCACATACACACACTGGGATCTACATAAAGTCAAACCGAACCCAGTCGAAACACAAACTCGCGCGCGCGCAGGGAGCAGGACGTCAACCTCTCCACAAGTCCACGGACAACCATGGAGTACGTGTAGCAGTCTAACTGCGGAGAAAAAACACGATCCCGCCGTCCGGACTTCCACCAAGGGACTCTCGCATCCGATAAGTTCCCTTTTTGACTTGCTCCCATTTTCGCACTGTATTTATTTTTATACGTGTCGCAACCATATTAAAAACTTTTATTAGTGCACATTCACCTTCTGATTTGTATTATGGATATCATCACCTGTGTACTAATAGACTGCAGTCGACTTAGCATGTAACCAAACCAGTGCAACTCATAGTCTGATTAGCTCATCTATCATTTGTGAAATCCATATGATTTACTTCAGCGTTACTGACCCAAGGTTCCAACCAGACTCGATCAATGCTCCGAAGTCATCGACGGTCAAATATTGAAAGCGTTTTAAAGTCCTTAGCTCACGGTGGGCACGTTTCTGACCCATATAACAATATGTAACGCACCGCAACATAGTGAACTTGACAGATAAGTTGATGCCACGTCTGCGCCACAAACGCTGTCCTGGCCCTCCAAATTCGGAGGGAATTCCCATTTTCAAATGGATTACTGGAAATGACACAGTTGAGCCTTGCTCAGCTCATCTGCAAGCATGAGATTAGGGTTCAAACTCAGTCATGCAACAGCCATCTACACTTCTCAGGTGTGATGTGCATGCCAAACCGTCTGCACTAAGATGATGTCAGATTCAAAATCTATATAACCTACTCTATATCTATGAGCTCTTCACTGTTTGGCGCTTGAGAGATTGGTGTACGTCATCGTACTGGAATGAATTTCCTGGCATCAATCAGAACAAGCGATTTTGACGATATCCAGTGGTCGATCAGTTGATCGTATCAAAAAAGTCGGACAGACAGTACTAATTGCCGCTAGCATAGTTCCTTTCACATTTTATCATGCTTCAGCCATGTGATAGTTACCAGTGTAACGGTGATACTACTGATGGGGAAGGCAGGTGAGTAGTATGTTTTCTCCTTGTAATTCGCTTTGCGTCTTTTGAAAAGTGAGATCTATTGCGGAATTTGTGGAGTTGCTTTTTAGGATTTGCTTGGA
The DNA here is from genome assembly GCF_000715545.1 of Opisthorchis viverrini. Classification (NCBI taxonomy): domain Eukaryota; kingdom Metazoa; phylum Platyhelminthes; class Trematoda; order Opisthorchiida; family Opisthorchiidae; genus Opisthorchis; species Opisthorchis viverrini. The sequence continues at coordinate 1,404,668 of NW_008751744.1, forward strand.
GTTGAGCAACAGTCAATGAATATCCAGGAAAGTTCAGGAAGACGAGTTCAGAAGAAGATGGATTTTCAGTTTTTGTAAACAAGATGCATATGACAGTTTTGCTTCCCTGTCCAACAGTCTGTAACTGGTCAGTTGGCATTTTCCAATAAATAACTCCGCAGCGAAGGCCTTCTTCCTTTCACCACTACAGTGTTGGTTTGCTGTAGAAAGTAGTTGACCAAGGTCAGATTGATCCTGCTGAGCTATAGCAGTTCTGCTAAGATGATAGATAGACAGTTCTTGCCCAATGGAAAGGGTCTGAAGGAAACCGAATAGTCAGAGGTTCTCACAATATGGTGTGATGGGACTCAGGTTGGGTGCCCAGAAGACGCGGAAGTCTTGAATTGTGGCTGTCCATCAGTGGCTGATAACCACATGATCAAATTGAGTGTCCACCAGGGCACACACATAGTGCAAATGGTTTTGCTGAAAGTCCTTGCTGGTCATAAACAGTTGATGATCAGCATACAGTTGGAAAGGTAAAGTTGTGCATCATGAGACGTGAGAAACATTGTTCGAATTGACCAGTAGTTCACCATCACTAAACTGTGCTATGGAACGACCTGATAAGTCCCATCCCAGGCCTGTGATCAAGCGAGTTCCAGGTTTTGCTTTATTGTGGGATGGACACCTCGTCGAGTCTTCGAATAAAACCATTTAAATAATACAAAGATGTCAACAATGAACATCAGTTTTAACCAAAACAGATAGATTTGTTCACTGAGAATGCCCGTCCTCACGTTTTGCGTTCAATGTCTTACTGTCGATACCTGACAAATGCACAATGTACCAGCAACGGACCGTCAGACATATCCATCACGGAACACACTATCCAGTTGTATCAGCCCTGACGGTAGTGTCTGATGATGTTAGTACATGAGTCTCCAACGCCAGAATCGCGCTTGCCAACTGGCGTCGCTCGTGACCTCAGAAAGGCATACCAATAAGGTAGCGTGCACCAGGTTACAGTAAGGCTGTATTGTTGTGTGATTGTGCTTCAGCAGACATATGATACGACGCGTCTTCAGGTTTTTGACCATTGATGTCTCAGAAGTGCCGGATGCAATCAATGTACTTGTAACGAAGTACCCGAAAACGGGTATGTGGCTGTGCGGCAGGTACCTCCGTCTTCGAAAACATCCGCAATCATCAGCTGCGGTGGCTTGGTCGTGTGCAACGCACGCCGAAACATCAATCACCGAGACGGGTGTCGTTCTCCGTGCTGTTCCCCTTCAGAATGGCGAAAACTGAGAGATGGACAACATATGACAAGACAGAAGGATGTGAAAGAAATTACGAAGAGTTCCGGTGTTGTCGGTACGGTCCACCTTCTAGGATGGGGTCCCCGTAATCCACTGCGCTTGGTTGGGGACACCGCAAGGAATGGCTGCTAATCAACGTCAGCGGCATTCGCGCTGTCACTTTCTTTCCACGTTGTCTGATCGAGCGCTCCAAAATATAGACAGCTCGGAATGCTTACGATAGACTAGCACCAGGACCCTCAGTGTTAGCACTGATGTTGCTGTTTATGATGGTGATGACCATCCGTAATAGCGCTTTAAACTCTTCGACAGCCCATGACTAGTTTATTCCTACTTGCATCAGGCAGGTTTATTACCCGGGTTTTCTCCAACTTCATGTTCTACTTGGACACCAAGTTGTACGCTATTGGAGAAATGCAAATTTTCAGACGTTTATGGGTCTCCAAAAGCGTGAAACCGGCCGTGGGCTGCCGAGGAGTTTTTGCGAACCGTATGGGGTGTGTCCCGTCAGGACAATATAATGCGATGCCTCGAATATCCTATCAACTGGAACAAAGGCTGCCTTTTTGCAGTACACGCATTTGAATAATACCATTAATGAGATTCAGTTGGCATTCAGTCGGGTCACCAATCAACATCAAGTTAATCTGCAACCAGTGTTTCAAAGTGCCGTTTATGGTGGAGTAATCTGTGGACGATTAGGCAAACTGTAGAGGAAGCAGTTGGCACTCATGAGAAATATTGGTTCTTAGATATCACGTACTGTTCCCATTTATTTCTCACTATGATAGTGTAGTTTTTCAGCGCACGAACCATCCACCCAAGTGCAGTGGTTCCTTTGTTCACAGAGGATAAGAGGAATACAGGAATGGAACCCACGTGTTGAAGGCCCAATTTGCTTACACGTTTAATTGTGCTGCCAATATATTACTACAATAAGAGTGATCTTAAGTAGAAACACTGTAATAGTAGCTGGGACTCGGAAGAGGTCCCAGACGATTATGTGATGACATTTCGGAGGGACAAACAGTCCACTTATTGCGAGCAGCGTTCACACCAAACCTGGACCGAAATTTTGTTGCGTAAAAGTTTCCGCTCTTCTTGGATGTTCTGCAAAGATTTTGGAAATGTGGCAGTGGTTCACAGCGGATGCGGCTTCCAAATGAATCCTAAAACCAAACCACTTGCTGATCGGTGGTTTGCGCACAAAGAAAGGAGCGCATCACTCACGCTCAAAAATTAGAGGCTACCAAATAGATTCTCTAGACTAAGGAAGATCACCTATCAAAGTGATGTGTCCATGTTTGAAAACCACCGGCGAACGCGAGGAATTTACGGCTGGGAACAACATGACATGTGGAACAGCTGCTCTGCAAGGACATGATAGACTCACAGCCAGTTTTTTTTTGAATATTCAGTGAAAAGAAAAAGAAAGAAAGCGTTCAGCTGCAGCACCCTTCCGGTGCCTAATTGCCATGCCACCCGAAGGAAGCACGAGGGCTGGGATACTGCCAGGTTGCCCAAACCTAGACAGGGGAAGTCGAGAGGCGGAGGTCGGATTCGAACCACGGACCTCCCGGTCAGTAAATTCGCGCTCTAACCACTTGAGCCATCTCGCCCATCTCTCAGTGAAGTAGGCTGTGATATGGAGGACGAGGCGAACAGCTACAGGCAGCGTGGAGAGCCAACTGTCTGTTGTCTACTGGATCTGAGAGACACGTAATTTGTTTTTTTTAAGGACGTTTGTAAGTCGTTAAAGCACAATCACATGGGAGGTGGAGATGTGCAGCTTCTTGTGTTACGACCACACTAGTCACAAACCACGAGTTTACGACATCGCTGTACATATTAGTACTCATTGTTTCCATTCATGTTACTGCATACATCAACGATCAGCGCAAGCTGATCTACGATCCAGAAATGACCGTTGAATTGTGTCGTGTTAGACGGTTTCTGTTCCACTAATGCGACAGAAGAAAAAACTGAGTAACTTGGACTGTTCATGACGTGATTAAAAAGCGCGGATCGATCGCTGTACAAGTCGGTGACGTGGCAAAAACGCGAAGCGAGGGTGTGGGAATAAGTGAGACAGACGTAACATGGCGTACGCCTGTCACAGGTAAGATTGTCTGCAAAAAAAACAGCTAAAACGTTTACTGGTCGTGACTGATTCAAGCAAGAGATATTAGATAACCGCCTAAGGTCAACAAAATCACGAATTATTCAAGTCAACGAGGTTATTCGGAACTAGGCAGTACAAAGTACAATCAATAATAGAACGGTCACTATGAACTCACAGAATTGAGGGGTTCAGAGCACATGCACACGCAGACATACGGTATTTGTGTGGGAGAATTATTGATTCGCCGTTGTGTATCGATTCTCCAAAAAACTACCGGTAAGAAAAGCGTCCAGTTGGCTGCTCAGTATGGCAACATTTGGGAGAAGGGTAATAACTAAAGTGGGCTACAAACGCCGTTACACCTAACCAGTTCTGCTGATAAAGCGTCTTCCAGGAATGCTTCAAAGAAAAGGCGGGAGCCGAATGCGTTCATCCAATGGTTCCGAATGCTTACGCAATCAGCGCCTTATTGTCAACACACCATTTAGTCACTGAACAGAAAGCCGGTGTAACGTGTACACAATCTCTTCGCAAAGATGATATATTCTCGTTTGCTAACGAAACGTTTGTAAGCTCGGCGAACAGACCACCTGACTAACAACCAATAAAAGCACGCGAACTGCCAGTATTGTGATACATTGCCAACATTCTGTACTGGGCTCATGGACACAGCTGGAACACGCGAGGACAATGTGGATAGTGATGATTATGACTACACTATCTATACTACCCAAGCGTCCTGCGGCACAAAGGCCCATGGTTGGACGCTGGATGTGTAACGGAGCGTCAGACTGTTAGAACTCTAATCCGACAGAGATCTAGACTATTCCGGGAGAACGTTAGTCGACGTGTATCAAAGAAAACGAAAAATGAACGTACCTAGGAGATGCACAAAACCAATGAAAGTAACCATCCAAACATTCGCTCCGTTTTGTCGGGTACTCGTAACACAAGCTTGAATAGACACGTCTCACTCTTACATGAAAACAGTGAGCTCAGTCTAGTAAGCTGAAAAGCGAACAAGTAGGCACTAATGTTAGCCTATCACGAATACTCTGAGATACTAATTTGGACAGAGTGTGAATAGGCAGTTGCGGCACCACTGGTCGTGGAGTGATGGTCACATCTTGTTATGTCCACAGCGAAATTGAGGAATACCAAGACCACATTTCGGGAGGCAGGTTGTATAAAACATAATCCGGCATTTCACAACATTTTTCATATCTTTCTACCACGTCACTCACTGTCGCCGAGTCTGCACATGCACTCATTTACTAATTGATACACAATAGTTGAGTACCAAATTCCAGAAAATCCAACACAAACAACCTAAAAAATTGTTAATAAACCCTTCTAATGAGACGCCCGATAGCCAGACGAACGTTGTTTGAAGGACGTTGTTTAGAGGAACACAACTCACAAACCATTCGATAGCCCACAACCGGTTTCTCACTTCTTGAAGCTCATCAGGTGGGCGAATTTTCCGTGAACCTGATGTTCTGTACGAAATTCGCCAAGCATACTCATTTGGTTCTAACGTGAAGTCAGGTTAAAAACAAATTGGTGTAAATGAGCGCATTTCACGCACAACAGATTAGATTCAAATTGAAGTGGATAGAAGCTTTTCTTTCGGCATTTCAGTGACCTGCTTGACCTTTGTCAAGCAGGTACAATATTCACGAATTTACTGACCGGAGGGTCCGTGGTTCGAACCCGACCTCTGCCTCTCGACTTCCCCTGTCTAGGCTTGGGCAACCTGGCAGTATCCCAGCCCTCGTGCTTCCTTCACGTGGCATGGCAGTTAGGCACCAGAAGGGTGTTACGGCTGAACGATTTTTTTAATTTTTAGGTACAATATTCAACCACTCGGACATTACTTCCATTTTCAAGGACTCTATCAGAGATGTGCACAGTGCGAGAGTGCGTCTACGACTGGGATGGTTTTTGACCATGATTCGTATCTCTGGTTCTCTGAAACTCGACCTAGTATTGGGAGCTGGACCAACAGAGTACCATGTATGGACAGTATGTGTGCTCCTCCTGAAGAACTGAACAGAACGTCCCGATAATCGGATAATCCTTCAGCTGCGGAAGCTTCCGAAGAACGTAAGATGGGACAGGAGCGATCAAGAGGGCACTGTCGGGTTCGACCGTCCTGAAGAGACTGGACCTTACCGTAATTTGGCAGTTTGTGTACCTCGGCGACCCATTGAGCTATACTGGGGGGAGGGGGGTCCGCGTGACACTCACAGTCTCTCATACCAGGTTAGTCCATGGGTAGAGGTCTGATGAACAGGCTCCAGACACTCCAGGTTGGTTGTATGAACATGTATGGCGACGTGTTCCGTAAAAATGGTAATACATTGGCATTTCCCGCCGAACGCTGCTGCCTTACGG
>NW_008751744.1:1410564-1419872 GCF_000715545.1 Opisthorchis viverrini
ACATACACAACTATGGCAGTGAAGCATCAGCGCCAACACTGATGTTGCTGTCTCTGATGATTTGATGGTCTTGGATTCGAACCATTCACTTCGCTATCAGTAGCTTCACAACCTAACCACTGGCTTGACCTCAAATCATGTGTTTGTGGGAGATCATTGTGCGTATCAAAGGCTGCACGAAACTTGTATAGATGCAACCGTCTCTGGATGGCGTCTGAAGTGCCAAATCGATTTGAAAATGTAGCTGGAGAATAACCGGCTTGGCTGCGATACTATCCGATCAGTTGCAAATTCACCCATCGACCAGAAGAACAGGTGTTCACTGGGATTCGGATAAGCAGCGTTAGTTGCCTAAATCACAGCGTAAAACTACTGCTGTTGCAGCTCCCACCACACACCAAGCGTGTTGAGGCTAAACATACACAACGATAGAAATTTATGGGCTCTCGATAAAAGTACTCACAGAGACCGGCAAACTTTTCACTTGTATGCATGGCAATCTAGTTGAATTTACCATTTGGCCAGACATCTTGAGCTTTCAATATATGCGGCTTGGGGCGGAGCAGAATATAACATCTGCCTTGATCGATCCCTTCAAGTAGATTATTGTGCCATTCCGCATGGTACCGCTTAGCGGAGTTTTTCTGCCACAACAAAGCAAAACACCAAAGGCATGCGGTGTAAGGTAGAAGGTAACCACTGGCATCATTGAACGTCAGAAACATACTCACTGATCGTCCGTGCGGATATCTACTCGCTTCGACCACTTCCGCTGCTGCTGAGTTAGGTCGACAGAGCTTGAGTGTCCTGATCAACCATCCATTTTCTTGAGTATAGCCCCTGTGATCAATTATGCTGCCAAGCTGCCTTTCGTGCGCACAGTTATGGACTTACTGTGTACGACAGATATATAAAGCCCAATCCTCATCCGTTGATTTCAGTGGCGGATCGAGCATTGGTATACAGCACAGAGTATCACAGCTTTCGCGCTTGATAATACGTTCGGTTGCACCTTGCCTTGAGCTGAATCGGTTACCTGTTTGGCTGCGACAGTTTCCGAAACAGTAGACTGTCTGGCCTTTGCGACAATTCCATTTAGAGCTTTCTGTGAAGCAAGCAGACCACGTAACCTGTACCCTTAAACTACGGGCCCCGCAGTAAACCAACATCTGCCTAGCATATGCTTCAAGCAATCGTTCCAACTTAGATTGTCGTACAATTCTTCCTCAAAACTTTGCCTTAATCATTGACGTCGTGTCGCTGCTGGGCGCAAACCGGATGCAGTTGCTAAGACATTGTAAGTTCGACTGATGCATAAAACAAACGATGACACAAAGATAGTGCTTAGCATTTGGTCCCAGAAAAAAACGGATCAGCGAGATACTTTTTGGCTTTCGGAGTGCCCTGTTTGTATCAGTATTCCGTCAGCTATGGTGTACATAGTTGCCGAATTCTCGAGGATGTTGGACTTGGGACGCACATTCCTGCAGAACGGATATCCTGAAAGGTTCGTACTCAGGCATATGGAATCTCCGTTAAGCTCAAACCTACACAATGTTCTGTTGGGAAGAAGCTCGTCAACATGAAGCTTCCATTCAAAGGTGGCTCGGTTGCCGAACTGATCACCAGAAAGCTTAGAAACTCTGTTGATAAGACATACATGGCTACTATTCTGCGTTTGAGCTCCAACTCCAGCCCCACTATGGCTGCTATTCTGTGTTTGAGCTTCAACTCCAGCCTTATCATGAGCTTCTGCTTGAAGGACAAATTGCCAAGCTCTACCACCAGATTTTGTGTGTACTCGTCTGCATGCTTGCGCCGAGCATCATACGTTGGTCGGGCATAATGCGGGCTCACAATCCCGTATCTCTGAGTGATCGTTGGAAGGAACCAGGCTCAAGTGCGATTGCATTACATTTGGCCCGAAACCAATCATGTCATCGACAAAGAGCAAGCCTTCACTATCGTACACCGGGTACCTCTGAACCGATCACGACTGGTACGATCCAGACTGCTGGATCCACAACTTTGCGTCCAAAAGAAACTTACGCGACCTCTGGACTTGAACTGGCCTGCGAAAAATCCGGTCCCACAAGCCTGTTTGACATTGACGTCACTTGCCTGATTCCGTGACCCATTGACCTACCCCTCATTCAACCCCCTTCCATTGATTTCTATTTCTCTAGTGTATGTGCCCCGATTTTAACCTTCTCACGTGATTTCTGGTACCGTATAAATTTGTAATTTGTATTAATCAAGAGGAACAACCACAGAAAACAAGCCTTGTTCGCTACCTTCATTGTTCTTTCACAGGTATATTCAGTCACTTGAGATGATTCGATGACAGGGATCAAACGGAGCAGAATTAGGATACAAAACTCGATTGGTTACGTGGCATGACTGCGAGCGTAATACCTGCAGGTCCTGTAGTAGTGTCCAGATAGGAAGCCACTGTTGGTAGGCCAGTATCTCGCTGGTCCTTCAAGTGAACAACAGTGTGTTGAGCCAGTGGAATTTTCGGAGGCGCGTTAGGACGATGTGGCCGGAGACACAGAAGCTACGACTGCCGGCACATATAGGTGATATTAGTACCTCTCCAGAGCGAAACATTAATTCGTTCATTCCAAAGTTAATGTATCAAGATTACCTTTCAGAAAGAAATCCTCACAAACAAAAGTATCTTCCTCGTGTCGAGATGCTCATTGTTGAATGCCTCTCACAGAGAAGGACGCACATGAAAGATAAAAAGTACTTGTGCAAATAGTACGTGCTATGAGTTGCTTTCCTTAGTCGAATTCACCAGATGCCATCGATATAACAGTTTAACAACAACATAACCTGAATGTGCAATTGGACAGATGAACGCGACTTCGGGGTCTGAGACAGAGAGTACGTGCTATGAGTTGCTTTCCTTAGTCAAATTCACCAGATGCCATCGATATAATAGTCTAACAACAACATAACCTGAATGTATAATTGGTCAGATGGACGCGACTTCGGGGTCTGCGACAGACTTTCTTCCGAAGTGATCACTGGATGAAGGCAATATCCGTATGTGAATCAGTTTTAGCGAGCTGCACCAACCCAGGCCGGGTAGGTGCGGAGTTGAACAAAAAAACAGAGACCCCGTTCAGTACGCCTCCCCTTTCTCAAGGGGCTGGTTTTGCAAAATCCGGTGGAATTATGATGAATGTACATATCACGCTATGAGGACTCTAGTAAGATGACCACAGCTTCGAAAGCTTTTTATATTGGTGACCTCACTTCATACGCTAGAGTCGCGTCATGGAAAACGAATCCGTTTGTGGAGTAACATATCGGTCTGTGTTCAGTGACTGTAATCATCGATTCGAACAGTGTATACCATAATGTGACAGAAATGAGAAACATCTGTTGAACATCCCAAAACCTCAGACAGTGCTACAGATCCAACATACTTGTCCAGTGTATGAAGATTACCAGTCCAAATACAGCGTCAAGGAACGTCAAGATACGGTCAGTGAAAATTAAGTGCCATAAAGTTGCTGGGATACCAATTTGTAGCGTTCTATGCAGTTCAAAACGGAGTAAATTGCTCTAGAAATTCGGGCTACAAGCTGCAATGCCCCGCCGAATGTCTTCTTGTGATGTACAGTTGGATTTTACATTTAAAAAGTTAAAAAAGGCAGGTAAACAGAAAAGGAAGGAACAACACAGGGTATCCATCGGAAAAAATATACCACACGATGGAGCGATTACGATCGGTCTTATGGGCATTGACTCTACACCGGAAACACCATTAAGAGAAATCGACATTTTTAGGTAGCCAATCTGGTAAAGACCACTTTCCCGGGCATAAGCCGGAAACGAATGAGAACAAAAAAACCAACCACCTATGAGCTACCAAAGTACAACTACCTGTGCCTCTATTTCGGCGAGAACGGATTGACGCAGAAGTGTCGGCTAATTCAGTAGCGCTCCGTCAGTTGCATGGGTTGGAAACCAACTGATTAGCGCTTATCTAAAAGTACGCAAGTCATTTCCAAGGATTCCTCAGTCAATTATCAAGGCATATGAAAACTAGCAACTGAAAATGTCCGGACTCGTTAGGGCAATGATAGTACGGTCTGTTTCTCACACTACGGGGGCACATCGTGTCCTTAAACAAGGACATATGTGTGACCTCATACTAGCTTCTTTACTATATTTCACTTCAGTGAAATAAACTAGGTCAAATCGAACAAATTAGTGTTTGAACGATATCCACTGAGACCAAAGACACATAGTTACTCGACGATTTGAGGCAAGGACGACGATTGTCCCCCGCGAATGATCGTTAATGGTCGGGAAACTGTACCGTAATGCCGATGCTGACGGGATACTAAGTGACACAAACCCACTTTCGACTGAAAAGCCTAAGGTGAATGGCAGGATATCGGTAACTAGTTCGACGGAGTGAACCTAGACGCCTGGACTGCTCTTCAAATGACGGTTATTGCACGTAATGAGTGCAGTAGGTGCGACTAGCCAAAGTGAAACTGAAATGAGTAGTGCACGTGCATGTGGCATGAACGAAAGAACACTTCTAATGAAGGACTCGCTTACCGAAAAACGGGCGCTCTGCCGACTGAATGACCGCTCTTACGTTTGCGCACTGGAATTTTTCCCAACTCACATTGCTGCGCACAGTCACACATCGCCCTTTTTGTGCATATCAGACAACGTATTGTAAATTGTTCTACTACTGTCGTTACTCTCACTCGTTTAAATGATAACTGCGAGACTTTTGAGCAAATTTAAATATTCCCATTGACCCATATAGTTAGTAGTGGGTCATGTTTTTGAGGTATGACTGAACCAGCTCGACTGGTATGTCGATCCAGCGTCCACTAGACAACTTCCCGGCTATTGTATGAAGTACTTCAGTGTAGGAAATACGATACTTCCACTGATATGTAAAAATCGTTCAGCTGTAGCACCCTTTCGGTGCCTAGCTGCCATGCCACACGAAGGAGGCACGGGGGCTGGGATACTGCCAAGTTGCCCAAGCCTAGACAGGGGAAGTCGAGAGGCAGAGGTCGGGTTCGAACCACGGACCTTCCGGTCAGTAAATTCGCGCTCTAACCACTTGAGCCATCTCGCTCCCGCACGAAAGGTGAGATACTGCCAGGAGCCCGGTGGGAGCAGCCGAGATGCAGAGGTGGGGTACCTTCCGGTCAGTAAGTTCGCGCTTTAACCACTAAGCTATCTCGAGCTCAACTCTGATACACCTGGTATGAGGGGACATGAAATTCACTCAACCGTATTCGCGACTCTCTCATCTCAATTGGCTATAGCTGTCTAGTATTGATTATGTTAGCGCATCTTACGTGCCAGTTCAAGTAACGGACCGCCATTTGAAGTTTTCTACCTCTTATACGCAAATGTTTTTGCTGGAAGTATGCCATTCCTCGCGGACCTTTTCACTCCACAGGCGAGTTGAGAGCAAGACTCAGATAAGCCAACCAACAGTGAAACAATCTCACTGCATACACCAGTGTAAAGAATGAAATGTGACTATCAAGCCGGCTGGAAATGTTAACGATTAGTCAGTAATACTTGCCAAACGGTGCAGTTGAACACGTGGCAACCGATGAATGGTAGACAATATATCATAAATCACTATTACCTTAATTTCCAGAACCAACTCAATGGTATGAACAAAAAGCAAATATGTTCCTTGCTTGTAATGCATATTATCAATATACGGATGACAAGCACAAATCAAATTAAAGATAGTGATCATCCATATATCAATAGGAATAGTACTTTAATGATAACAATAATATGGAAATCATGTATATGTTGGGAGCAAGATCGAGATTACTAGTGGTGTGGAGTCTATGAAAAATTTAAGTGTCAGGTGAACGTGCCTATAAGTGGTAGTTACTAGGAGAAAATCCAAACCAACCAAAAATCGACCAATTCAAGATGGTGGTTCAGGAACCGTTGAGGCTGCCAGCCTGACTTGACGGACTATCATTCGGAGTATCATCTCCGTCCGTCACCAAAATTTCCTTTGAATTGTTCAGATGGACTTCGCGTGATTCGTTTGGATCGCTATCGTCATGCTTGGTTCCATTGAGGTTCTCTTCTTCAGAGGCACACACGTGGTTACCCGTCTCTGAGGCTGATTCCTTCGCTGTAACTGGTTCTACCCCTTCCTCTTCATCTTCTTCAGGAGGACAAGTGTCGCTGAGTCCCACGTCAGTGTACTCGCAACCCGGTCGAGTCGCGGAAAACGGTGGGGCAGGATATCGTATTAGAGAGACACCAAAACCATCGGATGAAATGGGTTTAGGACTGAAGGCAAGTTTCAGATGAAATGGGTGAACCAGTTCAGCCACGTGGATCGGACGTTGATTGGCTAGGATGAGAGCTTCTAAGGCCTCGGATAGCGTGTCCCACTCAACCAAACCTATAATACGTAAAGGGATGGAGTAGAAGTGGTACGAATGGGCGCAACTTCTTTTCATCGCAACCAGAATCACACACAAATATGGCTGGTGTATTCGCAGGATTTAGGTGTTCTGGGCCAGGCGTTCCAGCACAGAAAGCGTCAGCTAATCAAGCCGCGCTACACCGATGATCGAAATGCGGAGAAATGTAAGATGAGAAGGAATTACTGAACAAGTCCTGTGTAACCTGATAGAACAGCAAGTCAACACGGAACACTGCTGAATTACGCTGCAATTCGTGGAAAAGCAATCTCAAGCAAGCAAGTATGCGTTCACCAGAGCTAAAACAGGCGAGCTAACACAGACTACAATTCATTCTGTATGCAAAGGTTACGATAGTGGGTTGCAAGGGTTGGGGTACGCTGTCTATCTAAAAATATGACTACTTCGTCAGCGATAAATCTTGTGTTGTTTTACTCCAGGAAGACTTTGTACACCAGGGTGCCAGAAACCATATCAGTAGGACTTACAGTTGGATCTTTTCGGAAAGAAGCCAGAAACCACCTTAAACGTAGGCCACTCTTGTTGGAGCCTTTGAAGATTCTGTCGAATATTAGGACGCCAGAGAAAACATTCATCCGCTGACACTAATCGACGTAGGAGAAACTGGCGTTTGGAAAATTTTGGCTATGGGTCAGACACACAGTGCAAACGAAAAGAATCATTAGACAGAAGCAGAACCCGCGATCTATCGCTTAGGGAGCGAGTGCCTACCAAATGAGCTCGTGTGGGCGTCGACCCACATCGCACATGTGCAATTGAGTTCACATTGATTCGCCATACCTCTGTCCGGTGAATCAACACTTGCTATCTGCCAGTGTCATTAATAAGTCCTTCGTGTGACTTCCGCAGTGGACCAGACATTCATGCCGCGCGGATACCCAGAATGTAGTAATTTTAAATCAATGTAGGTGTGAATTAGAAAATCTCCAGTATGGGCAAAAACAATCTGAACGAAAAGACAGTGCCTTGGAATAGGAGTTGAACTGGCGACCTCATGTTAGCTGAGCGAATGGTCTGCCAACCGAACCTAGCGGAAGCCAACCCAAGTCGGTAGACGAGAGGTTGTGGGTTCGAGTACTGTTCAAGGACGGTGTATTTTCGTTTGGACTACGTGTGCTTAGGTCCACACCCAAGACATTGCGAACTGCGCTCTGAATCTAACCCCTCTTAGAAGCTATGAGTGCGAGACACATGTCAGCGTTCTTTGAATGGAATGAACCAAAATCGAATCAACAGCCAAACAAACCTAGCGACGTCTTCTGCCCTGCCTTTGTGTTGAATAGTACCACACGAGGTGGACACACCGCTCCAGAATCGGTGAATACACGACACATATCCTCGGGAGATATGTTGAGAGGCGCGTTGAAGAAGTGAAGCGTGCGCGATGGTTCCAGAATGCGACTCTTTGAAGCAACCACAGCATTCCGAAAACGATTGTTTGGGTCCACTGGGTGGTACGGGAGGAAGGATAAGTCAACATGGCATTTAACAAATTGGCTTAGAAGTACTTATGTGATACTGAAAAAAACGGAAACGCTGAAATGACGTATATTTCTCGGTGATGAGAGAAAACGATGTTTCCTCGGTCACTAATACCATGGTACACCTGTTCCTCTACTGGAAAGATCTATGAAAAAAGGTCTTTTCCGGAAGGGCTCAACAGTGCGAAGCCTCCTAAGGATTCAGCAAAAGCGACCTCCTCTGAATCACCATCAGCTGTAAAATCCACGTACTTGCCGTATAGTGGTTCGAGCTGCCACAGTTTTGTTCACCGGTGATTTGGGGAAACGGCGTATATAGCTGCGCATTTGAAGGGTAGATGATATAATTGATGTGTAAATACAAGGTTGTAAATGGACTCTTCATTAGGGAGATAGGGAGGGGAGTTATGCGGTGAAGGCAACAGCTTGGATGCACAAGCGCCATTGATGGCACCGCTGGGTCATATCTGGCAATCTCTTTAACCATTGATGTGTCCGAAGGTGTGCTCGGTAACCGGTTGAGAGGATATTGCAAACCGTTCTCGGCTGGTTGTGAATGTCATGCTGAAAGGGCGGAAGATAAGCACGTAGATGGCGCCATCAGAGGGATAGTAGATAGTAAGTCAGTCATTCAGCTGTAACACCCTTTCGGTCCCTAGCTACCATGCCATCCGAAGGAAGCATGAAAGCTGGGATACTGTCAGATTGTCCTAGTCTAGACAGTAGAAGTCGAGATGCAGAGATTGGGTTCGAACCACGCACCTTCCGGTCAGTAAGTTAGTGCTCTAACCACCGAGCCTTATCGTAAGACAAAATTCTGGACAGTGTTCAATGATTTAATCTTGCTACCGAGCAAGCCATTCCTTGTTGAATGTGGGATGGAAGGTTTGTAAACACTCTAACGCTTCATCGACAGAAGAGAGCCGATGTGTGAGTGTACTTGACCTTTTAAATGGATTTCTACGAAAAGGCTTGGAAAAAAGAACTCACCACCACTACATCAGCATATGTCCTAATGCGATCGGTTCGTCCAAAGATATGTATGAGTGTAAACAGAAATAAGGTTTGTTACTTTCCAGGAGACGTGCTTTGAAAATCAGAATCTGCTTATTAAAATGTACGGTTAGACACTAAATTGCGCCCACCTGTGGCTACACATGACGAGTATAATGAACAAGTAATTCAGCTATCCACACAGTTAATGAATGCATTGTCCCCGGTCGTTGCAATGATCAGGTAGACTTTGCTGACTGGAGCTTCATCCCCTAAGGTTTGATTACGTCAGAAATGGAAGCGACCAGACGATGTACAGCGGGAGAGCATTAGCCAATGCGTAGTGAGTGTGGTA
>NW_008751744.1:1423822-1428678 GCF_000715545.1 Opisthorchis viverrini
ATAAAGCCTAGCTTTCGGGCCCTCAGTCTTTTCCATTGTCATTCTGATTGTTGTTGCACTCCGACCCTCGTCGTACACAACATTACGGCGTCAACCTGCATCTATCCTAATTAAGCCAGAAAACCGTACAGCGCAAAGACGAGCGTTTAATGGGATCCAGTCCAGTAAGGCACTTCCAGCCTCGTAGTTAAGCGCGACTCCCACACCATAGATAACATGAGCCATTGCGTCAGAATCACCGGATACTGAAGCATGTAATTAAGCCAGAAAACCGTACAGCGCAAAGACGAGCGTTTAATGGGATCCAGTCCAGTAAGGCACTTCCAGCCTCGTAGTTAAGCGCGACTCCCACACCATAGATAACATGAGCCATTGCGTCAGAATCACCGGATACCTGAAGACTGAAATGTGGAACATCTTAGTTCATCCTAAGCGGCTTGAGGTCCACGACCAAAGCGGGGTCCTGAATACGTGTTTCGGAGACAAATACACCGACAAATGGGGAAAGCAAGGTTTCCGTAAAGAATACCTTTTGCTCAATTTGACATAAAGTATGGACATTAAAGGCTGCAATGTGGGTCAGATGTTATGAGATTAGTATGTGGTTATCTTTGTTTATTTTTTTGGCCAACGGTTTAGGCAAGTAAGTGTCTAGGTGACTAGCAGATAATTTGGTGGCACTGCATCGTTTGACGGGTGGAGAGGGTGTGTAAGAGAAGGCCGGTGAGCGAAGAGCATATATAACGAATGATACTTCCCAGTTGCCGAAGCCGTTTTACTGCACGCGGTTTCTCGACCAGTTCAAATCCCTTGAAGAAATACCGTTTACACATGGATGAACAAGTGCGATGAAAATGCAACGGATACTTACTCATGTAGTTCTTCATCACGGGAGATCCGTCATCAAGAGTGCCAAGGTTATCGTGTTCAACAAGTTGCGGTTGTTTGCTATGGTAAAACCGAATGGTATGTCCGAACACAGAAATCCCATTGTAGTACCGATGGATGAAATCGGCAGCCTCCGCGTTCCCCACCTGCACCATCGCACAACCGGGGCGTGATTTCAGGAACTTGACTCGTGCGACGTTACCATAGACACACAACAGATTAAACAGGTGATCACAATTGAACGTAAGCGGTAAGTTGCATACCATAAGTACAACACCTTCGATGCATTCAAAAACAGATTCAGTCGGCAACGGTTGAAGTGCAGCGGTCGATAAGTTTGAAGTAGCGTGACCAACGCCAATACCCCCAGGAGTGACCTGATGCACGGGTGCCGGTGAAGGGAGAATTCTAATCCTAGTGAGAGGTTTGAAGGATGCACTTTGAATGGTCGAGCGAACAATGGGCATTTCAGATGGTGTTGCTGGAGGAGGGTAGTAGGCAGGATACTGAGGGTAAGGATATACCATTCCGGCGGCTGGAGGATACATTGGAGGTACTCTGTAGGCCGGGTATGCGTAGTAAGCGAACGGTGGAGGTGGTGGGCACGGTGGAACTGGTTGCATCGGATTCGGTGTGGGTATCAAACCTGGCTGACTTGGCGCAGCGGTGGGTATTGTTGGCGGGGGAGGCGATTGTGAGACTGCTGGATAGAGGGGAGCCCCAGACCCAAGTAAAGTACGACTAGCGGAGGCGTTTCCGAGGGGGCCCTGGACACATGCGTTGGGACCAGAAAAATCCCAGGATTCGCTGTCGTTTTTCGTCACATGAACCTTCTGGACTTTTGAGAAAGTTGCAGTAAGACTGCAACAACCAGAATATATATCTGCTCCATCTAGATGCTCTTTGGCCTTCGCCGCATCTTTAGGGGATTCAAATTCGACAAGAACCTCAAGCGAACGGTCTACATTCTTCTTCCCAATGAAAACACGGACTAATTTACCATGAGGTTCACATATTGACCTTATGACGTCAACGGTGATGGGATAATCAGCAGCAGCAACATCCAGATGGAGGATGCACGTAGCCTCCTCTCCTGGTGGTAACAATGTCCCCTTCGGTTCCGGCTGCCGACTAGAGGAAAAGGTAATCGTTTCCGAAGAGAACTCTAGTCGCACTCGATTGGGACCAACGTGAAATGGGTTTATTTTAGCCATATGCACCAAACGTGTCGGAGAAGATATTTCGCAGAACTCTACGAGGGCTGCTTTTCCATTACACACAACCTTGGCGTTCTTTACTTCACCAAACTGTCGAAAGATGCTAATTAAGTCCTGTTCAGAACAGCCAGTCGGCAGTTCGTAAACGACGATTGTACAACTTGGATGCGTTGTGATTAAATAGGACACATCAGGTGACAAATGAAGATTAGTGGGAACGATACCCGTTGTGTTGTAAAACTGAGCAGTAGCAACACCCACCGTATCGTAACGAGAGCGCTTCGCCGGGCTAGTCATCTCGTGGATTTAACGAGGAAAACGATTGAGGAGTCAAAAAGCTACAAGTAAATTGAGAAAACGATAACCATTATAATCATCACCAGCAGTGGCAGAGTAACAGACCATTGTTGCAGGGTCGCAAGGAAAATGGGACCATACTAATCACTATCGTCCGCTGCACATATACAAATGGCCTACTGAAAAAAGTGGAAAACAAGATATTGTGTGTAAAATCAGTTACTCGTATGGGAGTAACAGCAATCCCCTCCAAAAGTCCGTATAGCGAGCTATTTAGCAATAACTCGCGAAATAACATACGCGCGATAGCAATCAATATTTTGGACCGCCGAAAGCATGTTATTTCTATTGTAATGAACTAGTTAGCAATTCGTCTGGCTGCATCAACAATATGATAGATCTGTCCAGTAACAACGAGATAGTACTTCGGTCTAGGAAAAATTCCTCCTACAAAATAGTGATTTTTTTCAGTCTTGGTTTCTCTACTGCTGAAGCCCCTTTAGAACACACCAAGCATGAAGATCAGACCAATGATCAACTTATACGAAATGCGCTTACCAGTATGGTCAACCGCATTGCCTAAACACGGTCTAAGCCATCTGAATCGGCCATAACAGACAGATTTAATCAACCAGGTGGACGCGACAAAAACACAGGCGGCTGTAACTGTTTCCACTCGTCAACGAATATTAAATGGGCGGGACATCCGTATCTGTCCTAATTTTGGAACTGTCCTTATTGGAGCTCATCAGCAGTGCATATCCCTGGACAAGGGGTAAGGTGACTCAAGTGGTTAGAGCGCGAAGTTACTGACCAGGAGGTCCGTGGTTCGAACCCGACCTCTGCCTCTCGACTTCGCCTATCATTCAACTGTAGCACTCTTTCGGTGCCTAGCTGCCATTCCGCCCGAAGGAAGCACGAGGACTGGGATACTGCCAGGTCGCCCAAGCCTAGACAAGGGAAGTCACCTATTTAGACTTGGGCAACCTGACAGTATCCCAGCTCTCGTGCTTCCTTCGGGTAGCATGGAAACTATGCACCGGAAGGGCCTTACATCTGAACGATTATATATCGATCCCTGGACAAGCAGGAAGTTCAAACTCGAACATACGACATGCGAGGCCAGCGTGTTACTATACTCCACCAGCGCATGCTGAACGCATTAGAATCCTCACACCTGAACAGATGAATCCCTCGTATATGAGGAGTTCATGAAAGGCTTCGTAAGATTTTAATAACAAATATAGCCTTACTTTGGTTTGTGTGCACTGCAACAGCGTCTTTTCACTGTTTTTTCCAGTTGCACTCCGTCTTTTTTTAAGGAGTAACGGTTTTTTAAATACAATCCCCGGCGACTTACACGGCTTCTACATGCATGTGATGCGAGTGTTGTTGGCACAAATCAGCGATACCTAATGCGCCATCTGATGATTATGTGTAACTATACAGTCGCAAATGAGGTAGTTATTGTAAGGTCCAAATTGTATGGGACGAGCAAATAAGAGATTGTTCATGGGTTTGTGGTAATAGCATCAGCCCAATTATCCTAGTGAGTCTACACCGAAGAGAAGCACTGGCGTCACGTCACTTAAGCGTACACACGTCCGCCTGTTCGGGCGCGAGAGTTCGAATGCGATCAACATGCACTGGCGGAGTCGTGGTAACACGCTCGCCTCGCATGTCAGATCCCCAAGGTTCAAAGGCCGGCACAGCCAACAATATGTACTGCTGGCAAGCTCTAATAAGGGGTGAAAATCAAATCTTTGGTGTGGACTCAACAGAATGGCGCCAGGATAAGACTCCTGAAAGTTTTCAGAACGCCAATCCTGAAAACCCCTACAACACCTACAACTATATGTTGCGCGTATTGTTGACCAAACAGTAATATACATCTGAACCTTTCACTCCTCTGAAAGGAAAATCTGAGTTAATCCGCCGACTACGCATTCTTCTTACTTCAACGCATACCTCCCTATAGCACCGATCAAGCACACCATGTAGCAAAATCGTTTTGTGCTCGCATTTCGACCCTGACGTCGTATACTAAATCTCTGGATTTGTTCTTCACATGAGCTTTGCCTCCATGGGTATCTGCAGGTATCCTATCTTCTTTCATAAAATTTCTTATGAATTTCCTATGCTCTTCCGCCAGCCAAGAAGGTATACATCAATGGGATTCCGAATGGCTCTTCTCAATTAGGTGGTAATGCGGCTAATGCACACCCTAAAGAGCAACCAGTAACGACCAGCCACAACCGCGGGTATTGGGTGGTTTACCAAAACGTCTCAAGGTCACGGATTCAAGGATTGCTGCACGGGATCGAGGCTTTGGCCCAAGTTTCCCGGGTCGGTTTTGTTCTTGTCGGTCAGTGGCTGTCGTTCACCTGAAAGGCACAAGTGAAAAAAGGGTGTAGCACTGCTCTTTATGTTCTCAGCGCAGGGCAGTATGCTTGC
>NW_008751744.1:1430606-1463368 GCF_000715545.1 Opisthorchis viverrini
GTCCGCCTGATTCGACGCGCTGGAGTTCAATCCGGGAGGCCCACAGTGCATCACAAAAGTTTGCGGGGATGGTGTCAGCGAGGACAATCGGGATGGGCAGGGCCGCATGTAAGTACAGAGCAACCACACCAGCCCTCCCTCGTTTTGAGTTAGCTCGAAAAATTGAGTAACTGTCTATCGAGATCTCCGACAGTGACATCTGGTGTGAGCCAGGTCTCTGTGAGTGCGATTATGGATGGTTGTTCAAGGCAAGCTGATTGTCTAACATCGCCAGTTTTGTTGAAAAGGCTGAGGCAGTTTGTGGACAAGCATTTCAACACTGTCTCTGCTGCCTCCGAGGGTGAGGAACCGAAAGTTGAGTGACCGGGGTGGTTAGCAGACTTAATAGTTGTGCACCAGGTTTGAGTTCAAGCCTCCAAAGGGGCCTCTGGGGCAATGCTGTCTGCCTCTTGTCTTTGTGGTTTCTGCGAGTGCTTTCCGCTTGTGAGGTTTTTTTCGTTCCGTGAGAGCCCGGTTTGCTTGGCCTCTTGGCTTTGGGGGACAGAGTTTTTATCCACATGGGCGAAAATTTCGACCGATGCTGTTTTTAGCTCTTTCAGCATCCCGTTTATGTCGACCAGCTTTGCTGTTGATCAAAGATTTGCTGCAAGCTTTCGTCTTTCTGGATTCTTGGTGTTTTGGCACGGTTTGACCGGAAAAGTGTCCCTTTGAGGCCCTCAGCGAACTCGCTGATACATGGAAGCAGCAGGCGACAGTGATTCCCACAGTGCGCGTGCTCACGACACTTTCTGTGGATGGAGAATATAAAGAAAGCACATGCACCGGAGTCCAATAAGAATGGTTGTGCATCCCCAATACTTACATACGAATCAATTAAACTGGCTGACGGTGTATACTACAATAGTTAGAATCGAGACGTTCGCCCAAGTTCCCCAGGTTGGTTTTGTTCTTATGTAACGGTGATACTACTGATCGGGAGGCACGGGAGTAATATGTGTCGTTCGTAGAATTTCGCTTTGCGTCGATTGAAAAATGGAATTCTGTTGCGGAATTCGCGGGGCCGCTTTGTAACATTTGCTTATATTTGACCGACGAATGATTGGAGGCAATGAATCCCCAGGGAGACTCGTTCGGGAGAAGATCTGTGTCCAGTTTTTGTAACTAAGATGCAGAATAGAGTTTCGCTTCCCTGTTCAATGGTCTGAAACCGGTCAGTTGGCATTTCCGAATAAATAACTCCGCGGCGAAGGCCTACTTCCTTTCAATTGTGGTTCAGCGTCTGCCATCGACCACCAGGCTATGAGTTTGAAAATCTTCTTATCACGTCCATGAAGGGTGTTTCCTGGGTAAACGATGAAAATCTTGTTGGCGAAACCCTTTTCAAACGGGACATAAATAAGAATTAATTCTCCACGGAGGCAATTGCCAGATATACATCGGTTTTCCAACTGGTTGGCAAACTAGCTGGTTATCCAATTCAGATTGGATTCGAATATGACGGTTATGAATTTCACTTTCCTCTTCGCAGCATATATTGCGCTTTCGAGAGAGGACTACCCTGTTTCCGGATAATCTCGTCAAATTATTTTCCTTCTTGTGGGTTTGACTAGAGAATTATTTTCAGGAAGGGAATCGAAATCAACTGGCCCGTACTGCACATCTTTTCTGGCAAACTTGAAATCGACAGGCTTGAGATTGACATTTGGGTGAGGGTTGATGGAGCAAACTGGAAAGCAATGACCCAATGACCCGATGGCATGTCGTCCTAGTGGAACGACGAGAGCACATAAGCGACGAGGAGATATCGATGTAGAGTCTGTACATAATTGGTTGCGCAGGTGCCTGTTGTGCCAGGAAGTGTAAGTGGGAAGTAGGCTGGCTACACTGTCAGCTGAAAAAGCGTTCTGAAGATTCGTTGTAGACAGACTTCGACAGTATTTTGTGAGATGGCTTGGTCTCCAGACCATCCTCACAGGTCGGTGTAGTGCAATACTTGTTATTCTGGCGGTAGCAGAAAGGATAAGGGGTTAGTCACTGATCAACAGCCAACTTCGCTCCTTCATGCGTAATGCACCCCCGAAAATCGAGTGCCACGACGCCGTCCTCTCTCCATGGCATTTCAGAATGGCAAAATCTCTGAGGTGGATCTGTTGAAATGGAGTAAAATACAATGCTAACCATTTGGGTTCACCTTTCGAAGTAGAGTNCAGTGTGACTTGTTCAAGGAAGATGCGCATTCCTGAGAAGTCTGCACGGCAGAAGTCTCGAAACCACGTTTGAGGTTTGGGATTTCTGGCCCAATAGCAGATGAAATCAAAGGTTAGCACACAGTGGTCGCTATGTCCCAGTGGAGCGTTAATCGTTACCTGATCAACGAATTGTCTTTCAGTGGTGATGACCAAATCCAGGTGGGATGGTAGTTGGCCTGCGCGCTATCCGGTGGGTGCAACGACATGTTGGGTCCAAGCGCTCTGTTGAACGACTTCAATCAGCGCCGCTGCAAAAAGTCCGCCTGATTCGACGCGCTGGAGTTCAATCCGGGAGGCCCACAGTGCATCACAAAAGTTTGCGGGGATGGTGTCAGCGAGGACAATCGGGATGGGCAGGGCCGCATGTAAGTACAGAGCAACCACACCAGCCCTCCCTCGTTTTGAGTTAGCTCGAAAAATTGAGTAACTGTCTATCGAGATCTCCGAGTCAGTGACATCTGGTGTGAGTCAGGTCTCTGTGAGTGCGATTATGGACGGTTGTCCAAGGCAAGCTGACTGTCTAACATCGCCGAGTTTGTTGAAAAGGCTGAGGGGGTTTGTGGACAAGCATTTCAACACTGTCTCTGCTGCCTCCGAGGGTGAGGAGCCGAAAGTTTAGTGACCAGGGTGGTTAGCAGACTTAATATTTGTGCACCAGGTTTGAGTTCAAGCCTCCAAAGGGGCCTCTGGGGCAATGCTGTCTGCCTCTTGTCTTTGTGGTTTCTGCGAGTGCTTTCCGCTTGTGAGGTTTTTTTCGTTCCGTGAGAGCCCGGTTTGCTTGGCCTCTTGGCTTTGGGGGACAGAGTTTTTATCCACATGGGCGAAAATTTCGACCGATGCTGTTTTTAGCTCTTTCAGCATCCCGTTTATGTCGACCAGCTTTGCTGTTGATCAAAGATTTGCTGCAAGCTTTCGTCTTTCTGGATTCTTGGTGTTTTGGCACGGTTTGACCGGAAAAGTGTCCCTTTGAGGCCCTCAGCGAACTCGCTGATACATGGAAGCAGCAGGCGACAGTGATTCCCACAGTGCGCGTGCTCACGACACTTTCTGTGGATGGAGAATATAAAGAAAGCACATGCACCGGAGTCCAATAAGAATGGTTGTGCATCCCCAATACTTACATACGAATCAATTAAACTGGCTGACGGTGTATACTACAATAGTTAGAATCGAGACGTTGCCCCAAGTTTCCCAGGTTGGTTTTGTTCTTGTGTAACGGTGATACTACTGATTGGGAGGCACGCGAGTAATATGTGTCGTTCGTAGAATTTCGCTTTGCGTCGATTGAAAAATGGAATTCTGTTGCGGAATTCGCGGGGCCGCTTTGTAACATTTGCTTATATTTGACCGACGAATGATTGGAGGCAATGAATCCCCAGGGAGACTCGTTCGGGAGAAGATCTGTGTCCAGTTTTTGTAACTAAGATGCAGAATAGAGTTTCGCTTCCCTGTTCAATGGTCTGAAACCGGTCAGTTGGCATTTCCGAATAAATAACTCCGCGGCGAAGGCCTACTTCCTTTCAATTGTGGTTCAGCGTCTGCCATCGACCACCAGGCTATGAGTTTGAAAATCTTCTTATCACGTCCATGAAGGGTGTTCCCTGGGTAAACGATGAAAATCTTGTTGGCGAAACCCTTTTCAAACGGGACATAAATAAGAATTAATTCTCCACGGAGGCAATTGCCAGATATACATCGGTTTTCCAACTGGTTGGCAAACTAGCTGGTTATCCAATTCAGATTGGATTCGCAGGGTGTTTCCTGGGTAAACGATGAAAATCTTGTTGGCGAAACCCTTTTCAAACGGGACATAAATAAGAATTAATTCTCCACGGAGGCAATTGCCAGATATACATCGGTTTTCCAACTGGTTGGCAAACTAGCTGGTTATCCAATTCAGATTGGATTCGAATATGACGGTTATGAATTTCACTTTCCTCTTCGCAGCATATATTGCGCTTTCGAGAGAGGACTACCCTGTTTCCGGATAATCTCGTCAAATTATTTTCCTTCTTGTGGGTTTGACTAGAGAATTATTTTCAGGAAGGGAATCGAAATCAACTGGCCCGTACTGCACATCTTTTCTGGCAAACTTGAAATCGACAGGCTTGAGATTGACATTTGGGTGAGGGTTGATGGAGCAAACTGGAAAGCAATGACCCAATGACCCGATGGCATGTCGTCCTAGTGGAACGACGAGAGCACATAAGCGACGAGGAGATATCGATGTAGAGTCTGTACATAATTGGTTGCGCAGGTGCCTGTTGTGGCAGGAAGTGTAAGTGGGAAGTAGGCTGGCTACACTGTCAGCTGAAAAAGCGTTCTGAAGATTCGTTGTAGACAGACTTCGACAGTATTTTGTGAGATGGCTTGGTCTCCAGACCATCCTCACAGGTCGGTGTAGTGCAATACTTGTTATTCTGGCGGTAGCAGAAAGGATAAGGGGTTAGTCACTGATCAACAGCCAACTTCGCTCCTTCATGCGTAATGCACCCCCGAAAATCGAGTGCCACGACGCCGTCCTCTCTCCATGGCATTTCAGAATGGCAAAATCTCTGAGGTGGATCTGTTGAAATGGAGTAAAATACAATGCTAACAATTTGGGTTCACCTTTCGAAGTAGAGTCCTGATGACTCCTTCTGTGTTCAGCTGGAGATACCAGTTAATAATCGTCTGTAGCTCTCGCAATATCGGTTTCTTATCGGACTTTTGGGCTGAGTTTATGAGGCTGTAGGTATCGTACAATGTTTGCGGCCGGCACGCACAACGTCACTCTTTTCTCCAGTCCCTTCACCTTTTCCTGCCTTAAGGATTTAGATGTACTTACACTCTGTGGGTATTAGGCAGTGAATTACCAGTGTCAGCACCGATGTAGCTGTTCCTGTCGGCGACGGTGCACTCTGCCGGAAACTTCAAACGAATGAAATGAGAGAACCCACCCCGAAACGGGGATTATCGGTTAGAATGGAAACTGCGGCCTGAATGTGGGGACTGGTGGAATCAGATCCTGCCAACTTCAGAGAGTGGTATAAGGAGAATCCCGCCAAAGGTCTCCACTGGGTCAAGCGTGGTTACAGTGAAGTCAGCAGCCAGGGTAAGACTGAGTCGGGTGTGTAAGACAGTAACAACGTTAAACCACCCTCAGAAAAGTAAAAGCTGAGTTAAAGCTGCCGAAAACGAGAAATGCTAACCTCATTGGCTTACATGTGTATTAGTATGATCGATGAAATGATGATTTTGTAGGCCACGGTCATGCTTTCTCTCTATATATAGTCTGTTTTTAGCTGCTTATAGCTGGTTTATGGGCGCAATGCGAGCACAAGAAATGGGAGATTGCTAGAAAAGGATTCGCTACAGAAGAGCCGGGCGGCCACGCAAACACTTGGGTGGACCCCGCCAGAGCTAAAAAACCATCGGTAGTCGTATCGGGTCGCTGCATTCTTTGTGTTTGAATCCTCCATTGCTCTAGAAAGAAGTCCCACAAGGCCTTGCAGGTGTGGCATCGCATACCGCGTTTTAAGTTCTACGGGCAGCCATTTCACCAACATCTTTGGTGCTCCATCAATGGCTGTGGAGGGCACTGGGTATAAATCAATGTCATGGTTAAAACCGGATGCAAAATAGAAAGTGAGCGCAAAATATCAGGAGTACTTCTCGAATTCAAAAGGAACTCATGTACACTCAGTGAATAGATTGAAAAACGAAAAAATTCTTCCACAAATTAACACGAGGGAATAACGAAACCGATTTCGAACGTACCGCGCGTAGGATTGGGGAATCGCTTCATAAGCGACCGCTGTTAATTCAAGTCCGATGAGCTCGATCTGCACCGTATTTTACACTTGAAGAGATCTCCAAATGAACCGAAAATATGTGGGGTAAAACATCAGCTTTGTTTGCCTGTGGGGATCCCCTTGGTCAACCCGATTCCCACTGCCCTCAGAATTGCACATCCCCAGTCCGATTATCCCAACCATGACATCCATTCATGGACTGTCCAGGAACTGAAGTATGTCATCTCAATGATGGCATGGCACTGCAATGCCCAGTCTGACAGCACACCCACAACTATTCACTTCCTACTTTTGGCTGTGTCCTCTCATTTACTACCTCCCTTGCTCATAGCCACGGGCAACTTTTTCACCTGGCTTCAGTCAACTGTGCGAGGAGTTTGTTCTAGCCTGCTAAAACATTAGTCTAAATCTAATTATCTCGATAGACTTCCTTCCCACAAAGTTAATCATTTTTCACACTTGAGTGAGTTAGCAACAACCCACTCTCCCATGGAACTTCTGCACCAGACTCTGCCCAGGAGCGACAACTCTGAGTCTATACAGTTTCGCTGTACAGAGTGATTATGAGATGTCAACTAACATTTATCCGTATCGCGAACCCATCGACCCAGCCATCCCCAGTTACGGTTTACGTGACCCTGGCCACGAACACAACTGTCCAAGGACACAGCAATGGTTTTCCGCTTTGGTTCAGAACTGACCGGCCGGATCAGTGTAACACTGATGATTCACCAGATCTCTTGTTTTAGTCACTCATTTTCCAAAATTTGCAGTTTGCTTATCACGTACCGGGTAGAATGCCCTAGTTTCGCACTTCCCATTGGGTCAATGACCTCTATCTTCAAATTGCAACGGTTAGACCTGGCTTCTGCTTGACACATTCAACTATAAAGTAGAAAACCCCTGAAACCTTTTTCCAGGCTTGATGTACACCGCGTTTAGATCATGCAAATTTAGGGATGGCTACAGCTGTCTGATAATGCACACCATTTGAGTGACTGCCCGTTTTCGCGTAATCACGAGTATCTGCAAATCCCGTTGGTCATGCTTTTAATCTGACTGTACCACGATACTCATGGCTGATGGTATGCCACACACCAACTAGGATTAAAAACCGTTATTAAATATTTTCAAGCCATGGAAGTAAAACTGGTAAGTTTAAACACCCTAGACAGAAACCAGCACGGTTTAACCGAAACCATTCACGTTTAAGGGCTAGGGCCATTTTGGGTGAAGGGACTAGGGACTGGAAACCGGGACCCTTGGGTTTCATCGTGAGTATGATGCCATAAATCACTGCGACTTCTTATGGGTTATCGGGATCGATTTATATTCCCTTGAAGAGGGAAAATACAGTGAGTGGTTTTGAGGGGGAAGTCCCCAAAACCGCGCATTTTTGTGGCGATGTCGACAAGGATCAACGTTGAGGCCTTCGGTGCTCACATCGTAGATCGTTTGCTAATCAAGCTGGGTCCTCCATTTATTGCTTTGGCAGACGCCAGCAAAACTTTTGGAACTCGCCTACAAGATATGGCCAAGTGAAGCCTCCAAATGAATGATAATCTTAGGGTTTTCCCTCCGAGGCGTTTAAACCTGTCCTCTCAGTCGATGGGTTCCTGTTTGTAGCCTACACCAGGCACAAGAGCTTTTTGAATTTTGGTCTGTGTAGCTTGCTGTGTAATCTATGCGCACGATCCGCTCCAAACAGCGGTGAAATGATAAAGGAATGATTCCATCAGAATTCTATCTGAAAATTCCAGAAAATTTGTTTACTTCTCACCACTCTTCAGAGTTTTTATGCGCCCGGAACCTGAGCATTGTGTGAGGGCCTTGTATATCCCTCCAGAAGAGGCTACTTGCCCGTTCAGAGTCAGATGCATGGCAGCTCAAAGCTCACCGTGATGGAGGGGGTATGTTGATGATAGAAAGGGATAAAAAGGGATAAATAATTAAGGCGATTAGGGTCCCAAAGAGGCACTTGGGTATTTAATTAGCTCAGAGTGCATCAGTGGTGCTGCAACCATTGGGTAAGCATGGGGTGGAGTGCGAAACGCAATCATAGCTTTCCGTGATGGCATAAAATGGGTGAGGCTGGAAGAATGAGGGAGTGTTGAAAGATTACCCAAAAATGGTGACCGGGGAGCAGAAGGAGAATGTCATAACACCATAACATATCAATGATCGTATTTCGGTCTTACAGACCGAGTAAAATATCTACTCTTCGATGAAAAGAACCAGGTATTTCTTTGGTTTTATGGTACCCTTTGACTGTTTTTGAAAGCTGCTTTTGCATAATGGAATTAAAGTTTGCGTTCGGCGAATCTACTTCTGACACACCATTTTTATGATGACGAAGTGCCAACTCCAGCGTATATTCTCACATCATTGGGATAAACTGTCCTGAAGTCAGTTTGTTTAAATAGATAATTTGCGTTTACTCTTTCAAGCGGGCTTTTGGTGGCGCGTCCCGAACGGTTGGTAGCCCATACGCCCTGATACACCAACTGCCCGGTCCAGGCCGCAAGTCGCAGACTCTGAGCCCATACTGACCATAGCATACACATTTTGATTTAAGGTATGTTGACTAACTCACATCTGGGTAATTTTTAGCTTGAGCGACCAACGACCTGACGGATTGTTCGGATAGAGAGGACAGTGGAATACGTGGACTGGATCAGCGGACACTTACGTAAATTCCTGCTGTTATTTAATGACAAATTTAGTTTTATTAGTTTAACCGCATTCGACCATCAAGACTCGATCACTTTTGGCCATCTCCTTCATCGCAAATATATCACACTGTCTGCTTTTGTACGATGGATTACCCTGCAAAGCGTTCCCGGAATGATACTTCTGGTGCTTCCACTGCACAGTTCTACAACAGCACAGGAACGGTTCCAAGTAATATCCAACTGAGGCCGGATATCTATAGGCTAATTACTACGTACCCCAGCTGCACAATTATCGCTTACGAGCTTCCAGATGGCTGTTCTGAGAACGATTTGTTTGCAATATTCAATCAGTTCGGCGAAATTAAACACACGAAACTGGTATGCTCAGGGAAAGCTGGACTTGTGCAATTTTCCGAGGTTTCGTCACCCACCCGGCTTGTTCACATGGCAAAAATTAATCCTTTTTATATTGGTTCCAATCATGTTTGTCTGGAGTTTTCTGCTGAATCAATTGCTCCTTTGTTGGTATCGCAAATCGACACTGGGCGACCACAACACAACTCGAATGTTTGTCTGGAGTTTTCTGCTGAATCAATTGCTCCTTTATTGGTATCGCAAATTGACACTGGGCGACCACAACCACCACTCGAGGAACAAACAAGAATTCTCCTCTTAGACATCGCCGCTGCTGACTACCCTATAACCGTCGACGTAATCAGGTCAATTTGTCAACCACACGGCAAAGTGGTTCGTATTTTCATTGGAAAGAAAAACGTAGACAGGTCTGTTGAGGCTTTAGTAGAGCTTGATACAATCGAGGATGCCAGGAAGGTGAAAGAGCAGTTAGATGGCGCTGACATTTATTATGGGTGTTGCACGCTAAAAGTAACGTATTCAAGAATTTCAAGGGTTCATGTCACAAAAAACGACAGTGAATCTTGGGATTTTTCCTGCTCTAACGAAATTCTTAACGGTGGTTCTGGGCACCGTACGTTACTTGGTTACGGGCAGCCAGCGTGCTTGCAAACTTCTCAGCCACCAGTTCCAGCCTCTTCTGTTCACACGTACTCCTCTCACCTACCTTCTTCCGAGTACAAACCTGAGATTAACGTAACCAACACACCTGCCACACAAGTATCTCCACCATGTCCACCTTCCCTCACAGTTCCAGCTGCAGCTCCCGCCTTGCAGCCGCAACCTGCCTTGCCAATGCCAGTGGTCCCGCAAACTGCACCTCCAATGTCGTACTATTCAATGCCATGCTATCCCGTCCCGCAAATGTATGGGTCATCACCGCCTGCTACTTATATGCAACCTCCTTATTGTTCTAGCTATGCAACCTCGGTAGCTAATTCTGTAACGCCCAACAATAAACCGGCCCCGAAGGTGTTGACAGATATCAAAGTCCTTCCCACACCTCCGCCGGTACACCAAGTCAATTCGGACGGAATCGGTATTGGTCATGCTACAACGGCTTCTTCTGCCCCATCCCATCGAGTGTCGAAGAATGATTGTGTATTCGAATGCGTTGAGGGTGTAGTTATTATGGCATGCAATCTACCCCCGACAATGAACTGCGACCACTTGTTCAATTTGCTGTGTCCATATGGAAATATAGCGCGCATTCGGTTTCTGAAATCTCGTCGCGGATCTGCGATGGTTCAGTTAGGAACAGCAGAGGCTGCTGAGTTTGTCCATCAGTATTACAACGGCAGGACAGTTTTTGGTCACAAAATTCGATTCAGTTCAAGCAAGCAACCTCAGCTGGTCGAGTATCCGAACCTTGGTACTCTTGATGATGGTTCGCCAGTAATGAAAAACTATATTGGTGAGTTCTAATGCAGGTGAAGTACAAATGGGGGCTAATAGTAATGAAGGTGTGTAAAAACTTTGAACAATCAATCATGAATCATATAGGTTTGCTCATCACTGAAGTTCTCTCTGTTTTTTGTGTTTTAAGTACAGGTTAAATGCCAACCCAAAACGATTAGATATTTAAGGACATGGTGTAATCTGATAGCTTTGATTCTTTCTAGGAGGGCAATTTATGAAGCCCATTGATTTTGAAGCAAGAACAATGCAGTTTACTCCGCTGCAGTGAGCATATTCCAGAAAAAGTTCGAAAGGGTTTGGGGGTTGGGTACATATACATATACATATACATATACATATACATATACATACATACCCATTGAATTTTCGTTACGTGGCCGCTACCGGCGCTCTCGGTGTCACAGTGAGAGCCAGTTCTCAAGATGAGTTTTCTGATAATCTACCAGGATTGGTTCTTATTTCCAGGATCACTGACATACTGACATCACTCAAATGTCTGACAAGCCAGTTGCTACAAATTGGGGTCACGTTGTCACTCGTTGTTCTATTTTTCAGATGATCCTAACAATCGTTTTCGAAACCCAGCGATTGCTGCAAAAAGTAGAATTACAGCGCCATCTCGCACGCTGCACTTTTTCAACTTGCCGCTAAATATCTCTCTCCAGGATGTATGCCGCATTTTCACGGACTGCGGAGCTGTTAGTCCTCCGCGCCTTCTGCTCTTCAATCAAAAACCCGGGCA
This sequence comes from Opisthorchis viverrini, assembly GCF_000715545.1. Lineage (NCBI taxonomy): Eukaryota > Metazoa > Platyhelminthes > Trematoda > Opisthorchiida > Opisthorchiidae > Opisthorchis > Opisthorchis viverrini. Next base: position 1,441,897 of record NW_008751744.1, read on the forward strand.
AATGACATCGCTAGGTCTGTTTGAATTCATTATTTTATTATTTGTTATCCACGCTTGATTTACGAGAATTCTTGAGTTTTGATTTGTATTCTAACCGGTCAAACAACAAACATAATAAAGGCTACAAAGTTTTAACGTAGATAATAATGTCGGAACCCGTGTTGCATCTTTCTGCCACGGTGTCAGCCATACTTTATGTGATGTTAAGCAGCAGACAGCTTACTTTAGGATACGTGGACAATGCACTCGTCTGAGCATACTACAGCCGTAATAGGGGTTGATTCTGGTAGATTTGGAACATGAGATAAATCACCACAGAGTAATCAATGGTACTCAAGGTTTATTTACAGTTTGACTGCTATATCGGAAAGTGTATTGATGAATCCTTACTTTGTCCATCCCAGCTGAGACAAACCGGGTAGCACAGAAATTGTTTGTTCATGCGTGAATCTTAAGGTTATGATGACAAGAAACAAGTGAGCCACGTTTTGCTTCCGTTTCTTAGTAAAGGAGCAAGGGCTTGTATATATAAACATCCATGGTACAAGATGCAGCATTTGTCATAAAATATTCATAGAAGCCATTTCAAACACCGGATTTCAAACACTTTCACAATATGAGTGCGAGACCTGTAGGAGGGAACTTCTGTTGGCCGGTTACTTCATACAACAGTGCTTTTATCTATCAAACATTCTGGTGTAGCACGACCGCTCCTCCTTGGTTAAATTGACATATTCTGATATGGTGCAACGTATTCTACTATTTGGCAATTGATCAGGTGGCTGTTGATTTGCTCGCCGAGCTTAGCAATTGATTTGTCAGATATGGCCCAGTCGCGCCCCCAATGGCGCTCGTGCATCCAAGCTATTGCCTTTAATGCATAGCTCCTTTTCCAACCCCCCCACCACTTGACAGCCCACTGACAGTGCTGGATTTATGCACCAATTTATCAGCTCCCACACGCAACGCGCAGCTACCTACCCCTCTCCCCGAAACCATCGGTGAACGAAACTGCGGCAGCTACAACCACAGTACGACGAGTACGCGGTTATTACAGCTGACAATGATGGTGATGATGATAACTTGAAAGCGTTTCGTCTCCATTCGAGGAGGCACCTTCAGTGCGCTGTTGGTCTGGTCTGCTACTACTACTACTACATGGTAATATCCCATGCGATATCATACCTTACTGTAAAGAACCGAACTAATGTGTTAGTCACCCTCGCTGGCTTGTGATCAGGCCGTTTCATTCCAACATAGAATATTTGTCTGCCAATATTCAAGCGTTTACACTGGGAAACATACTACCTTTATTTTTATGCTTGCAGGTCTGGCTGAATGGGATACGCTAGCTGAGGCTCTGGAGGCAATGGTTCTAGCTAATCATCGTCCAGTACATGTCTCTGGGCTTGTCAACCCGTTTCACCTTAAGCTTGCCTTTAGTCCTAACCCAATTGCAAAAGGATTTGGAAACTCACTGATACAATATCCTGCACCGCCGTTTGCGGAAACACCAGCTGGCTATGAATACAAGGATGATACAACAGAAACACCAGTTGAAGAAGAGGACCTGTTACTGAACGATCAGTCGAACTCTCAGTGTAATGGCACCTCAGAAGACAACTCACCAAATAAGACTCAAGCAGAAGCAGAAGAAAGCCAAAACCAGTCGCCTTCAAGTGAACTTCAGTGCTCGTCAGATGAACGTGAATGGGTCAAGATAAACGGAGGGTGAAGTAAAATACAGTATGTTTCCTGAGGCCTGAAATATGGCTACACAAGATGCTGTAGCCTCACCAGTTTCTGCATCACATACCGCTCAGGGTACGGAGCCTTTTTATTACATTTTTACTTTCACCGTGCATGCACTGGAATATTTTGCCTTGACAATCCACCCGGTTTATAATTCTAGCCGTTTTATACCATGGGATGAACAATTAAATCCAAAACCTCATCATTAAATGTGTATAGAACTATTCTCTCTGGTTGAATTGACTGGAGAACAGGGAAACTAATTCGTATGCTGTGAACATTTGAGCAAATACATCAGCTGATACTTTGAAAAAAAACTGATCACACTGTCGATCGATATTTTTTTATGTGACTTCATATCACAAAATTTTGAGTGCGCATACACAGTGCTTTTGAATCGAATGCAGTTTTTCCTTTGTTGCCATCGGTGAACGAAACTGCGGCAGCTACAACCACAGTACGACGCGCGGTCGGTTATTACAGCTGACAATGATGGTGATGATGATAACTTGAAAGCGTTTCGTCTCCATTCGAGGAGGCACCTTCAGTGCTTGGTCTGGTGTGATGATGATAACTTGAAAGCGTTTCGTCTCCATTCGAGGAGGCACCTTCAGTGCGCTGTTGGTCTGGTCTGCTACTACTACTACTACATGGTAATATCCCATGCGATATCATACCTTACTGTAAAGAACCGAACTAATGTGTTAGTCACCCTCGCTAGCTTGTGATCAGGCCGTTTCATTCCAACATAGAATATTTGTCTGCCAATATTCAAGCGTTTACACTGGGAAACATACTACCTTTATTTTTATGCTTGCAGGTCTGGCTGAATGGGATACGCTAGCTGAGGCTCTGGAGGCAATGGTTCTAGCTAATCATCGTCCAGTACATGTCTCTGGGCTTGTCAACCCGTTTCACCTTAAGCTTGCCTTTAGTCCTAACCCAATTGCAAAAGGATTTGGAAACTCACTGATACAATATCCTGCACCGCCGTTTGCGGAAACACCAGCTGGCTATGAATACAAGGATGATACAACAGAAACACCAGTTGAAGAAGAGGACCTGTTACTGAACGATCAGTCGAACTCTCAGTGTAATGGCACCTCAGAAGACAACTCACCAAATAAGACTCAAGCAGAAGCAGAAGAAAGCCAAAACCAGTCGCCTTCAAGTGAACTTCAGTGCTCGTCAGATGAACGTGAATGGGTCAAGATAAACGGAGGGTGAAGTAAAATACAGTATGTTTCCTGAGGCCTGAAATATGGCTACACAAGATGCTGTAGCCTCACCAGTTTCTGCATCACATACCGCTCAGGGTACGGAGCCTTTTTATTACATTTTTACTTTCACCGTGCATGCACTGGAATATTTTGCCTTGACAATCCACCCGGTTTATAATTCTAGCCGTTTTATACCATGGGATGAACAATTAAATCCAAAACCTCATCATTAAATGTGTATAGAACTATTCTCTCTGGTTGAATTGACTGGAGAACAGGGAAACTAATTCGTATGCTGTGAACATTTGAGCAAATACATCAGCTGATACTTTGAAAAAAAAACTGATCACACTGTCGATCGATATTTTTTTATGTGACTTCATATCACAAAATTTTGAGTGCGCATACACAGTGCTTTTGAATCGAATGCAGTTTTTCCTTTGTTGAATACATTGGCACAAAACACTATGTGTTTTACAAAATTTCCTTTTTTGAAGTTCACTTAGATGTTTCGTAGGGAGAGAGATTACATCAAAATGACTGAATCTAACGGTGGCTACATCAGCTTTGACGGAACTTACACTGTGATAGCTACGAGTTTTTTTAAACCAAAATAATGATTTACTGCATGTACTGAATCACCGTCATATGTCTGAAAGTTATGATAAAGGTGTGGAATTCCACAGCACGCATTGTACAGAAATTTCAAAATGATATAATTGTGGTTGCGCTGGGTTGATTAGTCTCGCCGTTTAACTAAAAACGTAATAAAATATAATAAAATAACTGAGTGAATAGCAAACTATTAGTACGCTCTGTGCATCCATAATTTTAGTAAATGGACATGTGTTAATTGGATACGAGCGTTTTATTATCATTTTGTTTGGGACATTAGTAGGTTAAATAAGTGCTTTTTGACGAGCGGCATATTTATGGATAGTTCGTAGATGTTCTGTACCTTGATTAGGGTTCCTTGAAAGATCAACCAATACTTTGTTTGTCACGTTCTCCGTGACGGGCTAACTTGGTTGCTGTTATAATGACCTGAAAAGTCAAACCTATCAGGTGTGTCATGATAGCACTCCACAGTAGACATCGGTGTTTCTCCGTACGGAATGGGCATATTTTCTTGTTTGGTTTGTGCAAGTTAAAAATTGATAATTCAGTTCAATTAACTCTAAAATAGAATTACTATGTCGACGACTCCGCACATCAAAACTTTTCTGGAAATTGCCACATGTATTAACATATATGATCTCGTAGGTTGCATCTGCAAACAACGACGGCAAAACTGCACTTCACTTTATTTGAGTTCCTGAGAAACGCCTTATCGTGGAAAATACGGAAGGATATTTCGAATTCAAGGAAAAGATGTCAAGCTGAAATGATGCATTTGCTACAATGTGATTTTAAATGCGCAGCGTTGCTTCTAATGCGTGCGTTGTAATAGGCAGGAAAAAACTCACTGATATATCACTCAGCTGTATTACCATAAAAATCGATGTAAAGTGCTTGATGAAAAAATGAGCGAAAGTTCTTAGAATAAAAGGGCTTTCAAAATACAAATTGTCTTCTAAATAGTCCTGTTGATGGCACTGGTCCAACCAATTCGCTCTTGTCAACAAATAAAAAATACAAGCATATTTTTATTCGACCGTAGCCAGCACTTGGGTTTGAGACTTTCAAACCATTACGTTATCTCTTAGGTATTGCATTCTTATTCTTGTGGGCAAGATCTATGTCGAAAAGGTCACTCATAAACTCTTGTAGCGTAAAACTTCCTGGTTCTTTAGTGAGAGTGGAATAGCCTTATTAACTTGGTTGGAGACATTATGATGAAGGTGCCTTTTTGCATAGATTTCATCATCATGATAGCTGTCAAACGGACGCTTATATTTTTAAGAGCAACAGCTCACTGGTGAACTCCCCTCTCAAGGAGAGCCTCTGAAAGCTAACTTTCTTTAACTCTTCTCTTGGCGAATAAGCAGACTCTTTGCGCCAGGCTTTTTAACCCAATAACTCACTTCTGCAAAGCTTTATAGAGTTGCGTCACTTAGGTTAATATATACTGGTAACGACAAGTTCTTTGTGTTCACTTCCCAGAGTTTAGGCAGCTAGTTTTTTGCTGCTAAAGTTATACAAAATAATTCATAAGATCACCACAATATGGGCTCTTGAGAAACACAGTCCCACCGTTGCTTTGGAACTGGCGAAAGGATGTTACTTTCCATCGCCTGCTTCACATCCTGTTAGAATTGTGCGGATACCAGGCAAACATTGACTTAATCCTGTGCGTTGGTGTTCTCAGGGGACTATTCTCCCACATTTTGGTGGGTTCTCAACTTCTGAAAGGGTTTCGTATTAAAATAGCCGGAATATCTCGTAACCGGACCACTGTTGGACAATGGCTATCTAACCTCAAGGTAGGTGCTAGCAGCACGGTGTATAGATAGTTGCCGAAAGTCTTTGATGATCTCAGTCTTTGATGATCTCACTCCAATGATGAGTATCATGTGCTTCTAAGTATTCAACAAATGTGTTTTGTAGGATTTTGTTTTATCATGATCATCATTATCATTGTCAGCTGTAAGAACCGCGTACTGGTCATACAGCGGTTGTAGCTGCCCCAGTTTCGTTCACCGATGTTTCGGAGAGGTGGGGTAGGTAGCTGCGCATTGGAGACGGGAGCTGATAAATAAGTGCGTAAATACAGCACTGTAGGTGGACTGTTAAGTGTGGGGATTTGGAAGGGAGCTATGCATTGAGGGCAATAGCTTTGATGCACGAGCACCATTAGGGGCGCGGCTGGACCGTATCTGACAATGTCTCTAACCGTTGATATGGCCCGACTCGGAGTCCCAATCCAGGAAGATAGCAATGACCAGCGCAGCTGAGTTTGCTGGTAATGGCTTTTATACTCCGCTGCCGGGTCATTGTTTGACCGCCTCTCTCTTCCACTTCTCAACTGGTTGTGCGAATAGAGCCATCCGAGGAAGTCAGTCGACTGGCATACGCAGAACGTGGCCAAGCGAGCGCGATGAAGGTGTCTTTTTGCATATATTTCATCATTATGATAGCCGTCAAACGGAGGCTTATCTTTTTAAGAGCAACAGCTCACTGGTAAACTCCCCTCTCAAGGAGAGCCTCTGAAAGCTAACTTTCTTTAACTCTTCTCTTGGCGAATAAGCAGACTCTTTGCGCCAGGCTTTTTAACCCAATAACTCACTTCTGCAAAGCTTTATAGAGTTGCGTCACTTAGGTTAATATATACTGGTAACGACAAGTTCTTTGTGTTCACTTCCCAGAGTTTAGACAGCTAGTTTTTTGCTGCTAAAGTTATACAAAATAATTCATAAGATCACCACAATATGGGCTCTTGAGAAACACAGTCCCACCGTTGCTTTGGAACTGGCGAAAGGATGTTACTTTCCATCGCCTGCTTCACATCCTGTCAGAATTGTGCGGATACCAGGCAAACATTGACTTAATCCTGTGCGTTGGTGTTCTCAGGGGACTATTCTCCCACATTTTGGTGGGTTCTCAACTTCTGAAAGGGTTTCGTATTAAAATAGCCGGAATATCTCGTAACCGGACCACTGTTGGACAATGGCTATCTAACCTCAAGGTAGGTGCTAGCAGCACGGTGTATAGATAGTTACTGAAAGTCTAGTCTTTGATGATCTCACTCCAATGATGAGTATCATGTGCTTCTAAGTATTCAACAAATGTGTTTTGTAGGATTTTGTTTTATCATGATCATCATTATCATTGTCAGCTGTAAGAACCGCGTACTGGTCATACAGCGGTTGTAGCTGCCCCAGTTTCGTTCACCGATGTTTCGGAGAGGTGGGGTAGGTAGCTGCGCATTGGAGACGGGAGCTGATAAATAAGTGCGTAAATACAGCACTGTAGGTGGACTGTTAAGTGTGGGGATTTGGAAGGGAGCTATGCATTGAGGGCAATAGCTTTGATGCACGAGCACCATTAGGGGCGCGGCTGGACCGTATCTGACAATGTCTCTAACCGTTGATATGGCCCGACTCGGAGTCCCAATCCAGGAAGATAGCAATGACCAGCGCAGCTGAGTTTGCTGGTAATGGCTTTTATACTCCGCTGCCGGGTCATTGTTTGACCGCCTCTCTCTTCCACTTCTCAACTGGTTGTGCGAATAGAGCCATCCGAGGAAGTCAGTCGACTGGCATACGCAGAACGTGGCCAAGCGAGCGCAACTTTTGCAGCGCGATCAGTTCATCTATCGAGGGTGAGTTGTTTCTCCCGAACACCATTCGACGGACTTCACCATTGCTGATCTGATGTTCCTACCAGATTCGGGTACTGCACCGAAAACATCGATGTTCAAACACTGAAAAATCTTTTGATGTTCTCGGCGCTCAGCGGCCAGGTTTCTGATCCGTATAGTGATATGGAGCGCACCGCAGTATTTTTAACTCGACCCCTGACGGATAAGCTGATGTCACGCCTACGCCACAGGTGACACAGGTTCACAAAAGTTGCTCTGGCCTTCCCACTCCGAGAATGATACAGCTGCTTAGGTAAATATATTTGTCTACTACATTAATCGGTTCGTCCGCAAGCATTAGGCTAGGGTTCGAGCCCACTAGGTCTTGCAGTAGTACTTTACACTTTCAGGTATCAAACGCATGCCGAACCGTGAGGTTGATGCGAGGGAGGGCGTGTCGTGTTTATTCAATATCTGTATAATAAATATCGATATGCTCGAATGATATCGTGACACTCAGTCCTACGGTGCATCTTCACTGGGAGACAGACTCTGTCAAATAAGCAATCGAAAAATGACTCTGTCAGACTTTGAATCTGATCTTGTTGTTGAGACTATAGAGATTCTTCTTTATTTTGACTGACCACCTTCCAACATCATTGTCTTACGTCCTGATCGAGCCATGCACACACAAAAATCTTTGTCGTAAAAGTTGTTTAATATTTGTATCATAACACCTAAAGTGCCGTGCGTGCTGTTACCCACAAATAGTTACACTATCTAACCAAAATAGTGTGAAGAGCGATTGATGAATTAGGCAGCAATAGAGCCAAGTGTATTTGTATTCATTTGACGCGTGGTATATAAATAAAGTATTATACTAGCAGAGTGGGCATTGACTCATTCTCAAGCCCCAGAAAGACACCGCATCTGATCCGTTGGTTTGATCTCCTGATTAAGGTGAAAAATCATAGGTGTCATTTTAAGTCATCTGATTTGGCGCTCGATAACAGGGCCAAATTGGAGCACTGATTTAGAGTATCCCAGCATAAGACTGTTACAGTCCAGTAACAAACTGAATGCATGGGTTTAGGCCAACAAAACAAATGCAAAGAAATTTCATCATGACATGCTCAGATTCCGTCTCTTGCGGAGAGGGAGAAGTTCACTTTACCGATGTCATCCTGCTTTGCGCGCTCATCACTGGACCTTTTCTCAACATTATTCTTGATAAGTAGACATCATATACATAGCTAATAGTAAAAGAATGTCCACCTATTTGGACTACTTTTGACGAATGATAATGAGGTGATAGTAACAAGCTCTCCTTGCACGTCGGGTGACCGGGGTTTAAGTCCTGTCATGGCTAAGGATATGTATTACTGTTGTGTTCCAATGAGGGTAGAACCCAGGCGCAGATCTTTGTTACCTTTGTGTGAACTAACCAGAATGGATGCAACAAGGCAGGTGGATAGGATTTATACAAGACTTATGTAGATAAAAATTGAGGCACTCCAAGAATGTACCACTACTTGTGGTAAAACCTTGATATTTCGCGCTGTCAAGCAAACTCTGTGGATTTGCAACACACATACAGCCAGAAAACATGAATATACAGTGCCAAAACAAGCTGGTAAAAATAGGCCTTGTGTTACGATCATTCTTCCGTTTAAAGAGCAGTGTTTGGAATGATCAGGCCACTTCGTGTAGACGGAATGCAAATGTCTTTTTTTCGGCATGATGATCAAATCGATGAAAATGTCATGGAAGAGCAAACCTATTCTCGAAATATTCTAGAGAAGAACAAGCAGCTTGTGTTCCCGGTAATATACGAACGAAACTGTAGCAACAATAACCACTATACGACATGCACGCAGTTTACAGTTGTTGATGCCCTCAGCTATAATGCGTGTTCCTAGGCCATCCTGTTAACGTTGCTAATACTACTGCATAAAATTTCAGGCAAAAGCTGGAACAACCGTCCAGATACAGCAACAAGGAAATTCGATTAGGCTAAAACTAACTTACTGAGATTCACTGTTCTGAACAGCATGAGGTGTACTAGATGGGCGGACATATATCGGCCAATCGTGAAACTTATCACAAATATCAGAGGCAACATGTATACCTACGTTCCTAGTGAAATAATTGCTTTTGCGATCTGTATAATCGAAAGATGCTCGCCAATCTTTTCATTTTAGGCATCCTATTCGAAAAGCTTTTCCAAGCAAACTAGATAGAGAATATTAGGTTCCAAGATAAAAATTCACTGGAAGGTCACCACAAAACTACTGGGGATCATGTGATGGAACAAAAGTTAACTTGGAATGGGTTTGGATAGACATGGCGATCATTACTTGTCAGAAATGAAATTCATATGTATGAACACCAGATAGGACACATGCACCGTCCAGTTGCATTTTCCACAAAAGGGAAGTGACAAAACTATTCACTTTTTCTGAGGTATACTCAAGAAAATGCCTCCATTAAGTTAGATATGCAATGGGACGGATGCTTTCTAGACATTGAATCAAGTTAACTGTCACGACGCTGTTGAGGTAATGTCAATGTTAAATACTGACTATCTCAGGGACTAGATTGATTTTAGTGATCATACAAGTTGGATCTGGACAATGAGAGAAAGTTCCGAAACAAAGATTCCTATATGGACAGCGAATCCAACATCTGAGACTTCTTACTCAATTCTCCGTGGGATCCACATTTAAACATCCGCCAGTCATCAGATCACCCAGTGGATGCAAACAAGGGATAGCTCTAGCTAAACCTTTTAGTGTAAACATTTCCGGAAAAGGGACACTTTGTCTTTTCCTGGTAGCTGTTTGAGCGGCTTCGATACCTAGGTAGCTAGGTGCGTGCACAACTCATGATCCAGTGTTAGTAAAATCCGAGAGATGAGATTTTGATAGGGATATATATTTAATGTGCGATTATCGAATCAAGCATTGAAAGGCTGGAAGACGAGGATACCGTGCCTATTTAGGGGCTATATATGTATTCAGCGAATTCACACTTGTGAATTCCGTGTGAGTCCGTGTTCGAAAGGTTGGAACAGCCATGATTTCACCGGTGGATAAACTAAGCTGCAATTTGTAATGTACTACTCATAAGGTTGCTGAAAATCCATCGACAGCCCACGACCGGTTTCGCTCTTCCACTTTGGGCTCATCAGGTAGGCGCAGTCCCTGGGTTTCCGTCAACCTTATGTTCTACTTGAAACCAAATTGCACGAAAATAGCGAATATACACTCATTTGCAAACCAATTTGGTTCTTTCGAGAGAGTCACCTGGAACCCAGCTGAATCTCTGGTTTATGATGTTCTCAGCTGGGTTCCAAGTGAATCTCTCGAAAGAGCCAAATTAGTTTGCAGATGAGTGTATATTCGCTAAGTTGCAGTTTGTTCCAAGTGAAGGCTATTGCAAGCCCTGTGTCATTCTGATGGTCGCAATAAGATACTCCCAAACGCCCATTTAATGGGTCTGTGTGAGTGACTTCCGCATCAGAGAACTGACGGTGACTATACTCCCATGAATTACGGCATTCGTCAAAGCCATATGGTGAGCCAAACAACAGATAAGCGTCCTGTTAGGTTGTTTCAAGAGAGGCATTGGAAGGACGATGCAATTTTTTCCAGACTATTGCAGATGCCGATGTTCCATTACTAGCACTTGTTTTTGTTTTGCTCATCAAATGCTCTGACCTCTTTCTGGCTAGTTGGCGACTCCACCACAGCATACTATTTTTCCGGCTTTTCGACCACCAGCCAGATTTAGCGAGTTTCTGTAATCATGGCTCGGTTGGTTCAAACGTATTTGTAAACTTTTACCCTCTTCTTGAACCCATACATAAACACACCAGTCTGCAAACAACATATGGTCTATGACCGAGTTTTGACAAGACGATTTAGATGGAATCCGATACTGCTTCAAATATCGTCACCTTAAACTGTTGCGAAATGGCGGGTCGCGCGGTTGGATACCTTTTGTTGCTATTCACTCAGTGTTCACAACACGCCATTATTGGCCAAGTGATAAAACTCAACTCTGGCTTCAGTGGCGTCAATAGTAAATAACTTCCGCCAGTGCTCCTTTCAACTACATTCTATCTAGAAAACTTTTCGTCGACAAGGGTTTTTTGTGCATCGATCGTGTTAACTTGGTCGATTTTCACTAGTCCCGCGATCATTGTTGACGCCGATTGTGACTTTACAACACTAGATAACCACGCCTCAGTGTTACTCTGCCAAAAGTGAGTCTCGTGTTCCTTCGGTAAGAATGATCCACTTGCAATTGTGACTCAGTATTTCATTTGGTGGGCATGAAAATCGATAAACTCGAGTGACTTGTTAATGTCAATACAGAGACACTGCACGACGACCATGATACAACTCCTGACAGGGCCAAACATGTTGGATCTTGTAGCTGACAAAACTTTGGCAGAATGACGACGAATCACGGGGACCGGAATGGTACAAAACACCATGGTACACACCCATGAGGGAGAGAAAGTGATTACACTGTGATACGAGTACAACAGGGTTACACTATATATTTACCCAATCCTCACCTTGCTTTTAAAACGACTTTCATTAACAGAGTGAGAAGTCTGACGAATGCATCATTCTAATGCTGACGCTGGATGCAAACGCTAAATCAACTGACGGCATTCAGGATTTACGTCGTGCTAGACATCTGGTCAATAAAACCCAGCTTCATTGTGGTCCCCACTGTCCACGACAGTACATTAGATCAAGTTCCTATTATTCTTGTCGCTTGTCTACCGGGAGTTCTGGGGTGAATGGGGATCTGAACGAATTAGAGAAGTTTCATGAAGGGTGCAACAAGGACCTGAGAAAATGTGTTGCTGAAAAGACATACTCTGTAAGTGAAATTTCAATCATTTCTCAGTTACCTTACTCATTTCGGGCTCTTTCTGTCCTGTCAGCGCACACTGGGCCCACTTGAATTATTACATCTGCGACAAATTCATATTTTACTTCTTCAACGTTTTATTTGGAATAATTACCATGAAGACATCGTATGAACTTCGGCAAGCGGAATAAGCATAGTGATGGAGAGACGACAAAGTCCGGCGCCGGGTGTAGCACATTCCTTGATTTGTGATGCGGATCGGTTGATGCATCTTCCTCATACGACCTGCATACGGCAGGCCTGTTTAAAAAAGAAAGTGAAATGCGAATTAACTCCAGAGGATGAGGAGTTGGACAATCAATTATCATCGTTCAAGCGCAAACCACTTTGCTCGTTCAGGTAGTATGATAGTTCAACTCAGTCCAGTGTGCGCCGGTGTAGAAGTAGTAACAAGATTGCCCAGTCTATCAAATGTCTACAGTTCAGATAAAGGATACACACCACTGCGGGGGCTCTCATAAGAGCGGGTCACAGAAATATTTGCCCAGGACAAGAAAGCTACTGTTTAGGTTAGAGTGATTTGGATGTGTATCGCACTTGAATGCTTTATAGTTTTTTTTGGCAGTCCAAATCCGCGTGGGAGTGACTACAATTCTAGGTCGACCTTCTTAGCACAAACAGTACACACCGTCCTACCCTTATGGTACTCTACGCTCTTTTGCTTCTAGGTGATGAACTTTTATGAGTCAAATAATACGGTGTGCAAATCCACCTGCAAAAAGTTTTGATTTAGCACTTTCCGACGATTCTTGAAATCACTGATGACCACTCACGGCAGCTATCCACTGCGTATACGAAATCTTCTCACGATCTCACAGTCATTTCCCTATAAACCTTTACCTTTTGTCAAGAAGCACCGTCCAGGAGCATGCGGACGTTTTTGTAGGGTAGCAACACTGCCTTACCACAGGTTTGGCCAAAAGCGGAACTAGACTCCCAAAGGAGCAGAAAAACTTAGTCTTATTTCTCTCAGTAAGTAAGAGATAATTTTATTCTGAGAACCGGTTTAGAACAAATGTTTGGTCAGCTAATGGCCGGGAAAAAATGCTTTAGAGTCAGTGCATAGTGAGCATGATTCTCGGGATAGATTTCTGTTTTGCAGAAGGCGGTGATGCTTCTTGGGGGAGAGTCCAGATTGACGCTGACAACTCGTGTGAGTTGTTCACCTATTATCAATGTTCGATTTTGAAGTAACTCACCATGAATGGCGATAACTCCCAAAGAAACATGAGACGGCACGAAAGAGCCGATTAGGAGTCACCTGACTCCTGTTTGATTTCTTACTCCTTGTGAAGAGCGGAATGAGACCGATCAAGCAGCTGAGGTGTTCCGGGAATTTATTAGGCGTTGCCTGAGAAATTTCACAGTTGTATAGAAGAACTACTAAAGGACGAACGTTCATTTGATCATCCTAGTGTGGTCTCTAACCGGAGAAGATAGCGCACCAGTATGCGGGACTCTGCAAAATGACGTTGTAAATGATTTGACTGTCTGACAAGGGCTTCGACTTGTCACAGTGGCCGCTGACTGAACCTAGAATGGTCCAAAGATGCATGCATGCTGGTTGACCTTCAGGTCTTAACATTAAGCGCTAATTAGAATGAAGGTTCGCTGCCTCTGACAGTATATCAAGCAGTTCCCGTTATCTGAGCAGTGCGCCAGCGGCAAGAAACTCTCTACCTCAACCCAGTAGAGGCAGACGCATCGCTTTTAATCGGCTTCTATCAGCATTAAAATACCTCGCCGGAAGCGCTGCCTCCAGACTTTACTTTTTATAAGCCAATCGATCAACGGTTGAAGCCTGGTTTTGAAATATGTTATACTAACTATCTGAATTTGCGCTGTACTGAAAACAAAATTTGGAACCAGTAATAGTTACTTTGTTCGCTTCGTATTACAGTAACTTCAGATATAGACCAAGATTCAAATCTTTGCTGGTGGATGAGACGAACACACAGGAAGAACGGCATATTATTAGTCAAACACGGGTGAGAGCCTTGTTTTACTGAACAGTGGGCTATGAAGGCGAGAGGAATGTGATCTTCTCAGATCATTCCAACTTTCAGATGGTGAACAAGGAGAACAAACCCACCTAGTGGATAAATCAGTCATTAGAAAGGTACACTGTAGTAGATGTTACTGACAGCAGGTTTTTTGAACACAGTCTCCTCGGAAGGCACATATAAGCTAGGATTGTCACTCAGATTCATTCCTGATACGTCCAATTCCTTTTTCCGATCCTTCTCTTTCTTTCCATTTCTTCTACATTGACCTGGTGACTCATGCCTATACCGTCCATTTTGATAGATTACGGATAGCCATTATGGCCAACGTATGTACTTCCAGGGGAAGCGGCAAAACCGTGGACATTCCAGTCGCGTTTCTAGCAGATATATTGTCCCTTTGCACTTGTAATGCCCGGGTTGTCTTTGATAATCAAACAGATAGACAAAAAGACGTAGTATGGTGAGGCTCTGTAAACTCCCTATTTGTGGATATATTCCCAAAGCTGGGCCAAATAACGTTCGATGCATGGGAAACAATATCGTTATTTCACCAAAGAATGTTGATGTAGCTTGTTTTTTCTCAGAAATTTTAACTCTGTTCAAGATCGTACGGAGTTACTATGAAGCAGAAATGAAACTATCAGTGGAATTTGCTGGAAGCCGTTTCTATGATTAGGGATAGTGGATTGCTGGGGTTCGGTAGACGCGTTGCGATAATTCTCCCCCATTTTATAACAGAACGGAAAACCAACTCTCTTGAGTGTCTTTTTAAAGCAGACAAATCACCACAAACTTACACGGATCCGTATAAACAAGTGAAGATCGGATTTTTGGAATTATATTTGTGAATATCTCTATCTCAATATAACTAAATTTCGAAAGATATCGGTACAGGAATGATGACAAAAATATTTGGAAATTCTCTTGATTCAGCTGCTATTCTACACTCGAGTTTCAGTTTCATCTCTCCTGTCGATTTTTAGCTGAAGAGCGAATTACCAAATTTCAAACTGGCGTACTAGTGTGGAAAATATGGTGCGTTGATCCCACGTCGAAGCTTTTGTTCGGAAACGTAAAGCAGATTAGGTTTGTAGCAGAAAGAAGAGGCCTAACTAAGGAAACACTGCGCCACATCTGGAGGAAATCAATCACACCATACAACGGTAGCGTCTTTATGTTTGTCTAAAATGTCCAAATACCAGGACATGTATGCTGCCAGTACTGACGACTATGATCCCATGAATTGGGCCTTGCAATCCTAATTGTCATATTCAGAAGAAATGGTGCAAGTTTCGGCTAGAAAGTTTTCACTTTCCCACCAATACTTGGACAGTGTCTGGCCAACTTGTTCCGTGACGCTTTGGAACTGCTACACATTGCTTGTGCACTATTAAACCTATGATCTTTTCTACTTTCATACAAATGTAAAGTGTAAAAGATGATGAGTAATTGCGAAAAATCTCTGCTCAATATTCCTGGACTTCTCTTCACTTTGCAATATCTCCTAGTATTCATGACTCCTGACCAGAGTTACTGATTGCTGCTCCAAAACAAGCCCCACTTTTTGATGAAGCGTATTTTGGTAGGGAACCAGTCAAGAAGCTATTGGAGCATCCATGGCAGTCCTAAGTGAATTAGATTTCGCAGTTCCAAAGCCATGGTTTCCCAAACTGGCTGGAACCTCAGTTAGAATGAAAGCTTCCCATGTACGCTGTACCGACGATACTCGCACGTGAAATCAAATGTGGCTTCAGCTAACCCCTATCCGCTTTCTGACTCCAGCAGTCATTGAAAACTCGTAAAATCCGAGATGTAGGACATGAACATAACACGGAGAGAAACTTTGATTCGGTAAATCAGGTCGCCACTCGAGGCTGAAGAATGCGTCATGACTAAGCGGAACGAATGCAGAAGACAGTCAAGCAGCCAGTGAGAAAGATAAATAGACGAATGATAGATAGATAGATAGATAGATAGATAGATAGATAGATAGATAGATAGATAGATAGATAGATAGATAGATAGATAGATAGATAGATAGATAGATAGATAGATAGATAGATAGATAGATAGATAGATAGATAGATAGATAGATAGATAGATAGATAGATAGATAGATAGATGATAGAATAGATAGATAGATAGATAGATAGATAGATAGATAGATAGATAGATAGATAGATAGATAGATAGATAGATAGATAGATAGTAGATAGATAGATAGATAGATAGAGACGGGGAGGTAGTTAGATAAAGGGATAAACGACTTTCCGGTGTTTCCGCCATTCAAAAATTGGTCAAGACTAGGAGTTTTGAGTGCTTTATCCCGAGCTCATTGAGGTTACTGGAAGTTCTTCTGACTACAAACAAGACATGTGTGATTTTCTCCCCGGAGCCAAACCGTCTACAATTCCCTTTGAGCGGTTGGCCACGAACATATTTCCAACGCACTCGATAGGAACCAGGACAAAACTATATCACAGACAGAAGCTGGTAGTGGTGAAGACGGTGATGATGATGCGATATTGAGGAAAGTTAACTGAACACAAAAATTTAGTCTAGAGAGATGAATAAACAAACCCGCATTATATGCCTGCATTAAACATGTCACTCGGCTCATCAAAATGCCTGATGTGACTCGCAAAAGGATGACTGTATGTATGTGAACGTGTCTGAAACTAATACCACTGTAAACCGGCCATACTGTCATACTATTATAAATTGACGAGGGATCATGTACGTGAAACATGAAATGCACTAAATGACTCATAAGGATCTTTCGTTGGTTATATCTCTAGCACAGTGCACGGATCGATCGATGGACTGTTTTTTTTATTTTTGTTGCTTAGCTTTTGCGATGGCGTCACAAGCAGTAATAGTGAGGCTGGCTTTCCGTGTATCGATAAAGGAACTACATCAACCTCTTAAAGAACTACCTTGTAACAACCCGCCTCCCCCCAGGGGACCGGATTTTCATCTCAAGTTTCTGGCAATCCAGTCAGTGACTTTTTTGCAATTTGAAGTTTACTTGGCTTTCTGATGGTGGAGTAAAAATGCAATCAGCCGTTCGCGGGGAAACCAAGATGCGTTTTTAAAAATATGACTAATAAATTACAAAACTCATAAGTAGTTACGTAAGGTAACCAATGTGGTACCAGGCATGAGTGGGTCCAAATTAGTCTATCTCCAGCACTACTTCGGAATTTTGTCCGACCGGAGATGAGAATAACTCGGAAGCACTGAAAAATCACAAGCTTTACGCTTGACTGTAATTTGGATGCCACACTTATCCGGTGATCCATCAAACAGGTTGAAAGTGGTGGGGAGATTTTGAAGGGCTTGGAGTCTCGTCACATCACTTACTTGCAAGAAAGCAGGAGTTACCTTATTTCTTGTCATTTCATCGTGTCGGAGGTGGATTTATTGCGGATTAGATCGTTTCAGAGGCATTTTTATTGTATTCGCGGTCAGTCATACAACATGGCCTCAACTGTGATACTGTTGGTTGGTTTGTGATGGTCGGTGAATTGAACCTTACCATACAATTGTTATCAACATATTATAGTTAATATTTTCAGTGTTATCGTTTTATACATATTACTGTTGCGGCTTGTTTTGTTCGCTGAGCTGGGCAATTTGGTTGCAAACGTTTCATCACCAATCGAGGTGACATCATCAGTGCGTAGTTTTGCGTAGCGGTGGGTTAGTGTACTGTATTTTACATAACCTCATCTGGATTAACTTTTTTTCACAATGGCGCTCAAGATGACTTGTAATTTATTTTTTATCTCCGGAACAAAATGTGAACAATTTACCTGGTCGGAAGGCAGCAGTCAGCCTGAAGGCGCTCGAACCCGATTTATCAAAGTGACAGTACACGAACTTTTCCGCTTGTCCACCCCCTGTTGTTTGTACACGTTCTGGAAGTCGGACAAAGCCTGGATCACCGCACGTATATGACCAAAACTAAACTCTGCAAAGATCGATAAATGATTTTGGCGTCGTCTACCCTACTCATGCGGTCCTTCTTCTGGCACTTCATTGACGCAACCCGGTTCGGTTAGTAGTATCTATTTATTTAGTACTTTGTCTCACTTTCCAGGGAACTAAGGTATAGTTCTTTGGGACTCGTACGAGCTTAGTACAGAGTCCACCTCGCAGTACGTCCTCACGACTTATATAGAGAATTGCTTCCAAGTCCAAAAGAACTGAACTCCAAACGGCCATATACGCCTACGTGCCAAGTGTTGTGGCAAAAAACTTGGAGGAATCTTGTTTGAAAAAGCATCTTCATAATCCAGATCAGGGATTTCCGCGAGGGACACGGTGTTTCAGGATGATGCGAAGAAATTTTCAGTTGGACAACTGGACGAATTCGTAGTTCTTACCGGTGTAGCTTAGCTGCGCCGCACAGTCTGAAAATGAAAACGTAAGTTGGGCGGAACTGCTTACTGCACAATGTGCGAACGTGTGGTCTAATGAACGCTGTTAACCGACATATCCCTGAGGGGAATAGAGAAGACCGTTTTCTAATCAAAAAACTTCCAGAGCTGCAGCGTAAGCGTTCCAAACATTGTCCCACATTATGTGAACTTGTGACGGCTGTTCGATAAGAGAACATTTGCCTGTATCCATTGGCGTGCTCTTATACGTGGCGACTGTGTCAAATTTATAGCTTGGTTGATAGCATAGAGACGCAGTTGCCTTGAGGGTTTTTCATACGGGTCAAAACAAAACACAGAAGACGTTCTAGGAGTGAGTTTTGGCCTCTGTAGAGACAGGGGATTCCCCAGAATTTGGCTCTGGAACTGTCAATGTGGGCTCTCGTGGAGAGCCCAAGGAGTCTTTTTGAAAGGCGAACACAGTATACACAATTATCTCATATTCTTACTAAGACCCTAATATTCTCAGGTGAATTGTTTTGTGACTCATTTTGGTATTTCCAAAAATGTCACTACTTTTCTTCGAAGTTCTTCCCATCAAATGACGGATAACAAATGAAGATTCCGCTGTCAACGACGGTTATTCCGGAGAGTAAACTGACCACTAGGCATCTGCACAAACGGTACCGGGGTGTCAATGCGCGTGGACTGGCGAATTTTGCCAAAGGAATTATACTAGGAAGAACAATTCGGATGGGTTCCAGGCGAGTCTCTCACAAAACCACATTAGTTTGCAAATGAGTGTACTTCGCTAATTTTGTGCAATTTGGTTTCAATTAGGACACAAGGTTTACGGGAACTTGGGGACTGCGCCTACCTGCTGAGCCCCAAGGTGGGCGAAACCGGTCGTGGGCTGTCGAGAAGTTTTCAGCAACCCTACAGCCCTCACAATCTATTCGGATGCTTCAGTGAGGCGAATTTCACCTTGAACCAACGATTCTTAAGCGCCAAGAAACCTCATGGCTAAGTTGTGTCTCAACAGTAAATTTCACCTTACACAGTGGCTTAATAATGAACGGGTTGCAGAGGAACTACTGGGAGACTGCTTGACATTTCCGTTGCTTCTGTTACGAAAGAAGGGTACCTCTAGCTGAATAACAGTTCTTGTGGCCATCAATACTGGCAGAAAAGCATAAATGATAAACATTGTTGTTTGCTAATCGGTACAAACGAAGTGACACAGATTCCCTGGTTCCAAGAACGGTTTAAATTCTGCACGGCTCAAGACTGTTCCGTGGTTCACTGAATGATTGTTACTACTGCGGAATCATGCTGCCTTGGCAACATCAGTTCTCTCTCTTTGAAGGATTGAAAGAAAGTAGACAACTGAGGTTGCAGGTCAGGTCAACAGTTTATTGATGATCCCGTTCTGATTAACCGTACGGGTTTAGAAGCACGTCTTGCAAGCACTAATCCAGTCACAACTTTTCAACAAAGGCTTGACAGTTGTTGAACACAACTTACAGGTTAATGTGAATAAATCCGTTCCTTTTCTAGACCAAACTGTGTCACTCCAACTCTTTTCAGATGAAACTGTTTGGTCGGTCATACACTATGAACAGTCATGCTTGTTTTTGTGGGTTTAAGAGTTCTCATCGGACTGGAGTTCGGTCAGTTCTATCTTTTTGAGTCAAACCAGGAAAATTTTTAAAAAATTTTGCTCTTCGAGACTTATCAAAAGACAATGGAAATGATTTTGTCGTGAGCAGCCGAAAAAGAACCTTGTTGTCTCGACAGGCGCAATGCAGAAATATGTCCTACGTGTAAGCTCATACTTCTTGTTATGAGTGTATTTCGCTAATTTCGTGCAATTTGGTTCCAAGTTGAACAGTAAGTTGACGGAACCCGGGGAACTGCGCCTACCTGATGAGCCCCAAGAAGAGCGAAACCGGTCGTTGGCTGTCGAGAAATTTTCAGCAACCTTATGAGCAGTCCATTACGAATATACATATATTGTGATATCTCGAATACCGTAGTGACTGAAACATGAGGCGGCCTGGTGCAGCACATTCAGTTGCCTGGAAACATCACAAACGAGGGATTCAGCTGGGTTCCAAGTGAGCCTCTCGAAAGAACCAAATTAGTTTGCAAATGAATGTATTTCGCTAACTTCTTGCTATTTTGTTTATTAACCGGCTGAAGACATTGCAAGAAATAAACGTATTTTTCAAGCATATGTGTAAGATGATATCGGTAGTTGGCTACTTGCTGATTTTGAGCCCAGAGAGGAATATATCAGTCATCGCAGACGGTCACCAACTGGTTGGTTAGAACTGCAGCTGGATGAAAGAAAAAGACTTGAAATCTGTTTTCAATGGGGCCAGGTGAATCTGACCCGAAGGTTAGGGTTAGTACGAACGTCATCCTTCAAGCAAACTCTTTTAGAAGAAATATCTGTGTCAAAAGGAAGTAAATATGAGAAACACACTTTGGTGACATTAATTGGCAAAGTTTATTTTATGTTGTACACAGGAACCTGTAGTTAAGTTCATGTGTGTTAA
The DNA here is from genome assembly GCF_000715545.1 of Opisthorchis viverrini. Taxonomy (NCBI): domain Eukaryota; kingdom Metazoa; phylum Platyhelminthes; class Trematoda; order Opisthorchiida; family Opisthorchiidae; genus Opisthorchis; species Opisthorchis viverrini. The sequence goes on from NW_008751744.1 coordinate 1,463,008, forward strand.
ACTATGGAAGCAGGATATCCGAGAAGTTTCGTTGTAGGAAAGTGTGGCGATTGGAATGCGTCTGGAAACCAACTCCTTAGGCTTATTACTTAAGGTGCTGAGTGGGCTCTGCCCAGCTGAAGTATTGTGCCCGACTTCGGAGCCCATACCCATCCGAAAACACAGTGACTCTCGCAAAGAGAAAAGATCTTTCCCTCTGCCAGTAAAACCGTGTGAGATTTCAAGAAGTATGTGCGTTTGAGAAAGATGTGAGATGTGACTTATGAAAGCAACCGGTTCGGAGTGTTTTAGAATAATAGGTCTTCCAGCGTAATGCCTGCGAAGCTACGATAAGGAAGCTGTTCAGCAGGGATCTTCGCCA
>NW_008751744.1:1463542-1473750 GCF_000715545.1 Opisthorchis viverrini
TGTACTTCGCTAATTTTGTGCAATTTGGTTTCAATTAGGACACAAGGTTTACGGGAACTTGGGGACTGCGCCTACCTGCTGAGCCCCAAGGTGGGCGAAACCGGTCGTGGGCTGTCGAGAAGTTTTCAGCAACCCTACAGCCCTCACAATCTATTCGGATGCTTCAGTGAGGCGAATTTCACCTTGAACCAACGATTCTTAAGCGCCAAGAAACCTCATGGCTAAGTTGTGTCTCAACAGTAAATTTCACCTTACACAGTGGCTTAATAATGAACGGGTTGCAGAGGAACTACTGGGAGACTGCTTGACATTTCCGTTGCTTCTGTTACGAAAGAAGGGTACCTCTAGCTGAATAACAGTTCTTGTGGCCATCAATACTGGCAGAAAAGCATAAATGATAAACATTGTTGTTTACTAATCGGTACAAACGAAGTGACACAGATTCCCTGGTTCCAAGAACGGTTTAAATTCTGCACGGCTCAAGACTGTTCCGTGGTTCACTGAATGATTGTTACTACTGCGGAATCATGCTGCCTTGGCAACATCAGTTCTCTCTCTTTGAAGGATTGAAAGAAAGTAGACAACTGAGGTTGCAGGTCAGGTCAACAGTTTATTGATGATCCCGTTCTGATTAACCGTACGGGTTTAGAAGCACGTCTTGCAAGCACTAATCCAGTCACAACTTTTCAACAAAGGCTTGACAGTTGTTGAACACAACTTACAGGTTAATGTGAATAAATCCGTTCCTTTTCTAGACCAAACTGTGTCACTCCAACTCTTTTCAGATGAAACTGTTTGGTCGGTCATACACTATGAACAGTCATGCTTGTTTTTGTGGGTTTAAGAGTTCTCATTGGACTGGAGTTCGGTCAGTTCTATCTTTTTGAGTCAAACCAGGAAAATTTTTAAAAAATTTTGCTCTTCGAGACTTATCAAAAGACAATGGAAATGATTTTGTCGTGAGCAGCCGAAAAAGAACCTTGTTGTCTCGACAGGCGCAATGCAGAAATATGTCCTACGTGTAAGCTCATACTTCTTGTTATGAGTGTATTTCGCTAATTTCGTGCAATTTGGTTCCAAGTTGAACAGTAAGTTGACGGAAACCCGGGGACTGCGCCTACCTGATGAGCCCCAAGAAGAGCGAAACCGGTCGTTGGCTGTCGAGAAATTTTCAGCAACCTTATGAGCAGTCCATTACGAATATACATATATTGTGATATCTCGAATACCGTAGTGACTGAAACATGAGGCGGCCTGGTGCAGCACATTCAGTTGCCTGGAAACATCACAAACGAGGGATTCAGCTGGGTTCCAAGTGAGCCTCTCGAAAGAACCAAATTAGTTTGCAAATGAATGTATTTCGCTAACTTCTTGCTATTTTGTTTATTAACCGGCTGAAGACATTGCAAGAAATAAACGTATTTTTCAAGCATATGTGTAAGATGATATCGGTAGTTGGCTACTTGCTGATTTTGAGCCCAGAGAGGAATATATCAGTCATCGCAGACGGTCACCAACTGGTTGGTTAGAACTGCAGCTGGATGAAAGAAAAAGACTTGAAATCTGTTTTCAATGGGGCCAGGTGAATCTGACCCGAAGGTTAGGGTTAGTACGAACGTCATCCTTCAAGCAAACTCTTTTAGAAGAAATATCTGTGTCAAAAGGAAGTAAATATGAGAAACACACTTTGGTGACATTAATTGGCAAAGTTTATTTTATGTTGTACACAGGAACCTGTAGTTAAGTTCATGTGTGTTAAACTATGGAAGCAGGATATCCGAGAAGTTTCGTTGTAGGAAAGTGTGGTGATTGGAATGCGTCTGGAAACCAACTCCTTAGGCTTATTACTTAAGGTGCTGAGTGAGCTCTGCCCAGCTGAAGCATTGTGCCCGACTCCGGAGCCCATATCTATCCGAAAACACAGTGACTCTCGCAAACAGCAAAGATCTTTCCCTCTGCTAGGTGCTGAGTGAGCTCTGCCCAGCTGAAGTATTGTGCCCGACTTCGGAGCCCATACCCATCCGAAAACACAGTGACTCTCGCAAAGAGAAAAGATCTTTCCCTCTGCCAGTAAAACCGTGTGAGATTTCAAGAAGTATGTGCGTTTGAGAAAGATGTGAGATGTGACTTATGAAAGCAACCGGTTCGGAGTGTTTTAGAATAATAGGTCTTCCAGCGTAATGCCTGCGAAGCTACGATAAGGAAGCTGTTCAGCAGAGATCTTCGCCACCACTAGGAGCTGTAGTGGCTCTGTCATGTATTCCAAGTCATCCCAATTCATCTTTTTCAAAAACATCTGTTGTTTTCCTTGCCTTATTTCAAGCGGAAAAAGCAGTGGGATGGTAAAATTTAACCAGACAAAATAGCGTAGAAGCAGTAACTGATGGTCTGGGTGGTAGCTGTGTGACCTATCATTCAGAGTGGAAGCGAGTTGATCCCGCGTGAGCTTGACTGGAGATGTTGCAACATGCGAGAGCTAGTCGACTTTTGTGGAGTCTCTATTTATATTATCTGTAGAACCATAGTCAACGCAGACATCTGCAGTTAGCTGGGCATAGGCCCCTACCCCCCATTATATTTTTTCATGAAAAAACTACTTTCAACCAACCTTCGGTTTGTGACACGCTGGTGCTTTGCTGTTGATGACGGTGGTGGTGATAACCAAGGTTAAACAACATGCTAATAAAAGGAGTGCACGTGGCAGTCCTGACTAGACGGTATTTCTGATGAGGAATAGTCTTCAGTTATGGACACAATGTCAGGAGCACAGCACGCCTTGTCATTTGTCAAGGAGTCTGTGGAAACGGGAAACATAATGTCACACATATTTTGGCCTCGATGTAGGTAAAATTCACGTCATTCCCCGAGCGCCATTGTTAAGCGAAACTAACTGAATGCGCTGGTCTAATTGGATGCTTTTGTAGGCACTTTGCCCAAAAAGCTGGGCGAGAAGGCATTTCTAGGTCGAACTTTATGGTTGATAAAACAAACCCGGTAACCTGCTCAGTGCGTTGTGCCTTTTTAAGAAACCTTTCTGTAGGTAAAGAGCGAGAAGTGTTGATCTGCCACTGACTACCTGTTGAGGATATTGCTTAGCAATTTTTTGGCCAGAAATGTTGTGGACCTTAAGTGTAGGACATCAAAGAACCGGTCAACACCGGAAAACATGACACGAGTGGCTCAATGAAAGAATGGATGACAACAAGCTCGGAATGTTAGTTCATCACAGTGCTGGCTAACTACTCTTGGCCAGACTGTAGAGCAATCAGTTATATGGACTGATGGGGATTTCCCGCAAGTTTGCTGATTCTCGCCCATTGAATACAGCTGGAAAGGTGAAATCTCAGTTGAACTTTCAAAATGCCTTTTGTACGTACGAAGTACAGCTTTGAGTAACCACAACTCTCGTTCGTTGTGTATTTAAGAAGTTGTGTAGTAAGGCGGTAGTATACGTTAGTATAGTATACATCCAAAAGTGGACGCTATATAAATGCATTTGTGTTCCTGAATTAACTGTTATATACTGACAAACGTCAAATCCTAAGTAACCTTGTGGATGTTGGTGAACCTTTATTCGCTTTGACGTAGCCAGCCTCATGTCTGGTTAAAGGACAGCTGTATTCTAGGCATTTTTGCCGCTGAAACATAAAGAAGAAAATTTTTCATGACGTCTCGAAGAGCAGGATGGCCCAAGTGGTTAGAACGCGAATTTACTCACCGGAAGGTCAGAAGTCCCAGCCCGACCTCTGCCTCCCGACTTCCCTTGTCTAAGCTTGGGCAACCTGGCATTATTCCAGCCATCATGCTTCCTTCTTGTGGCATGGTAGATGGGCACCAAAAAGGTGTTACAGCTGAACGGTATATTTGCTGATCATATCAGTGACAAGATTGTTGCATAAAGGTTGCTGCAGCTGAAGTGTTCTGAACGTACCAAGTGTATGAAAACTATCAGGCCTGTATTTTTCTGATGTTCTACATTTAAGGTTTGGCAACAGATGTGGATCTCTAAGCAGTTTAGTGCCTGGATTTGTCTATATTTCAACCGGATCGAACTCGAATCGGATTTGAGTTGGGAGTGAATCTGTCAGGTCTTAAGTAAAAACGTGAACCCTCCAAGCGATGTGTTCTCCTTAATTGGGTTGCATTCTGCACTCAGGCCATGAAATGAAGGCAATTCCCTTCTGTCAAGTTTACAGGTGGGCGGGTAGTTAAAACCGAAATCAGCTGGCAGCTAAGGTGCAGCTGCGTTTAACATACCTTTGGTAACAGAAGTGAATTTTACGATAACCAAGCCATTTTTAGCTAACGCAAGACGATTCGATGTTCGTGGCTGCTAAATTTGCAACACGAAGTTCAGAATTATGCCGGAAATTTTAAAGGTCTCTCCTAATGCTTGACACGCATGCGTCAGATGCCATCCAACAATGCTGTGTAAGATTCAGGCTCCATCTTGGAGATTCATTGAAGAAGGGGACTCGAGCTGTGGGTCTCATGCTTATTTCACCACCGCAAAACCCTCTCACCGTCATTTATAGTGTTAATTTGTTAGCAGTTTACCAAAGTTCAAGAGGGTGATACATACGGATTTTTCTGGAGCATTGTGTCAAACCTCCACTCTTATGTGACCCCATTGGAAATTGCTCACAGCTTGGGGGCTCTGGAATTTACGCTTGTTTACCCTTCTAACGGATGAGGAAATATCGAAGGATGTCTACGATGAGAACGTTCACGCGGGGAAAAACAAATATGAAACGAAGTGTGCCTGGTGGCGCTCAGTAATCGTACAATGGAATTGAATTTTCGAAAGTTATCACGTGTTCCTGACGGACCAAAGCAATCGGGCAACTGAGTTGAGAGTACCAGTCCAAACTTTTAGGCCCAATTTAGGCATCCCGGGGTCTCAGCGATGCTGGGACCTCATTCCACAAGACTTGTTAAACAGAGGCATGGTTGCTTCAGTGAAGAATGAAATTTGATGAGCTGAAGAAATGTGAATGTAGATTGGGACGATGTCTGATCTGGTGCCAGGAGTTACGACATTTACTGATGAAACCACATTAATACAAGTACCTAAGCGTTAAAAAATACAGTCGAGAACGTCTTTGCGCTGGTAATAATAATTAGAACGTAACACAGTCATCTTCAGAAGCTTTTTTGTCCTCGGGAGATTAAGTTAAACTGGTTGGAAAATTCCGTTACGGCAACATCAGGCTTCGGAATCGAAACTCAATCAGGTGTTGCTTGTATTATGCCACTAACGTCATGCGCAACAACAGTATCAATGCCTAATAATAAGAGCGAAACTCGAGTCCAGTGCCTCCCTTTAGTGTGGACTCACCGGAACAATTACACCAAAACAGGAGGACGGCCGTACAAACGAGAGTGGTGCGGCTACGAACAAATAATAAGTCCCGCAAAACCCCGAAAATTGCAACCAAAAATCTGCCCAGTGGGTCTCAAGCGTGTGCCACGCTACCTGACTGGAAAGTCCTGACTGGCGGGTCAATCGATCGTCACAAACAGGACGGTTGCTTGGTCGTCGTTTGATGAGTAGGGCACAACAATCACATCGCTCAAGTGTGAACACGTTCGCCTGTTCAGACGTGATGATTCAGATGCGTCCAACGTGCGTTGGTGGATTAGTGGTTGCGCGCTCGCCTCGCATGTCAGATGTCCGGGGTTCAAATCCCGGCACGGCCACTGGATATGCACTGCTGATTCGCTCTAATAAGAGCGATACTCGAGTCCAGTGCTTCCATCCTTGGTGTGGACTCACCGGAATAATTACGCCAGAACAGGAACACGGCCATTCAAACGAGAGTGGTGTGGCTACGATCAAACTATCAATGTCACCTAAATTGGCCGAATCCACATGAACCACAAAAGGCCATGAAGTTTCTACTTGCCAGAGTGTTCACCTTCGAATATTGGACGGTGGCTTTCGAATGGTTTCTAAGACGGTACTTCCTCGGAAGTATATCCAGTGGTGAACAACTGCGTGCCCTGAAATTCCTTTCATGCTTGAACCGGTGGATAATAGTGTTGGGCTTCGTTTCCTGGTCGGCCGAACAGCTTTCAGTATCATCACCACAAATTCAAAACGCTCAATAATAATAATAATAATAATAATAATAATAATATGTGGCTTACTACACTTTTATTCCCTTACGTTAAGAAGAGTAAGGGAAGTATAGTCTGAAGGTGTTTCTGAAGTCTAGTGCAAATATGTCATTTGATCAGTGCAAGAAAGTGCGATTGCAAGCCTGAGAAACATGCGCATCATATATGTTAATTCTGGCCATACTCTCTCTATTCTACGTTTGTACGCAGTAGTATCATCACCGTAACAGAATAGTCTATTACACCCAGTTGTGATCGACTACAAGCGACTCCGACTGGAACTCTTGAGGAACTACAAAAAAGCAATAGATTAATTACAGTTTACAGGCCAAACTAAAATAAACATGGCTAATGATTTTCCTTTTGACTGCAAACGTTTTAGGGTGACGCTATCAACTATTGTCTAAAGATGACCCTCTCAGTGCACCGTAGGTGAATGAATGAGCGACCTCTTGATTGGCTGGTGCGGGTTCGCTCTCTATAGTGAATTCTGTTTACTTGCCTTTAGATACAATCGTGTTTGTGGCTCACTGTTTTCTTCTATTTAGTGGCTCTTCGTCTTCGATGATGCACTGATGGGAACGGTGAATCTATGCAAATCGGCTGAGCAGGTTGCAAAATACCATTAATTCTGGAACTCGCCTGTTTATCTTGTATTTGATTGTGCCAAGATAGTCACGTTTTAGATGAAAAATTTGAGTCCTTCTCTACGGACAGAAATTAGGAACGGTCTACCGTCTACCGTGTATTCTGATGACTTTATCATGTTCTGTTTTTCACCTAAGAATTCCTCCTCCTTTGCTTTTCCTGTTTCTTCCACACTTGTTGGTGTTCCTCTTCCATGTTTCTTTCTGGGACATGCTTCGGATGACACATAGACTTTGTTCTTAGTGGTTATCCGGTTTTCAGAATTCACGTTCACATCAATTCTGTTTGAACAACCCTCCACATTCTCCTGTCATGAGCTGGCACCACAGTGGGGAAGAATTGGACTGCAGTTCCTTTATTAATGGAGCTCCTCAGCGGTGCATATTCTTGAGAGTGCAGGGCTTGAACTCTGAACATCTGACATGCGAGGCGAGCGTGTTACCACTGCTCCACCAGCGCACGCTTAACTATTTGTTTACTTGCTTTATCTTGTCGCGCTGGCTGCTATTATACATTTATCTGCAAAATTCTTGTTTTGACACAGAGTTTTGGCCATCCGCTGTCTTGATTTACTGAATATAGTTGGGTGCACTACATTTGCTCATTTTTACTAAATTCGGTGAATCTTCGCCTGCTCATTTTGAGGAAAGTGAAGATGTTCCTGTGGTTTTTTGGGTCACTGCTACGACAGTTCCTTCATTGTTCCATAATTTCTTCTGGTACGCGCATGATTGGGGAGTGCAGTTCATCGTCTTGAATACCAACGAGTAAAACCGTTATTCCGTTGTACTTACCAGTTAGGTTCCTAAATTCTCTTATTGTACAACTGCCTATTGAGCCAAGTATGTGCGTGTTTTTTTGTTTTTCGGTCCGTTCGCAAATGATAAGGCCATCGCCTGTAGAGCATATCCTGAATTATGGACTGATACAAGTTAGTACAATAAGCTTCAGCTCCTGCAGTGATGCTTTCGGGTTGTACCCTGAATTTAGTCACTTCATTCAAGTTTTTCCCAGTTTTTGATGTTGCCGTCCCTCAGGTTAAGCAAGTGTGTAGGTGTAGTCAATCTGTGCTGAAAAGCCGAGACGCACTGTTTTGTCCTTATTTGGGATCGTTGGCAGTGCGCACCTGACGAAGCTCCTTCGAACTCCTCACGATCTGTGGTTTGAGCACCACAGACCGGTCAGGAGGGGCTGATTGACAGTATGATTAACTCGGAATTAGACAGGCCTTTAATCACACTTGTGGTTGCCTGACATGAACAGAGAACAATGATAACCTCAGTTTGATCATTCTCCATGTTGACTTTAGACAGTTTTCTAACTATGTTCTTCATTTGGTCTTTTATTGAAAGCGGACCTTATTCAGTCAGGAATTAACAGCAAAACGTTCGGTTGTAATGAAATTCACTCCTCATTCACCTTCAGTGGTCGGTAGAATTGTACGTAATTTTGGTATCATAGTCATTTACGTTCTACGCTTATCAACCGGTTAGCTCATGCGCCACTTGCAACTTCCCGACGGTGGATTCATCTTGACCCACCAGTTTTGGAATGGTGGGGAGCGGATTGATCGCTTCGCAGTTTATATGAACTGGATATGTTCAATTCGGCCAACGATAGTTGTCAGTATGATGAGTTTTTATTGTTGTAGATTTCTGAGTGTCACTGGATCATTTTCAGCATTGTCTATCTGTTTGTTCTTTTCAAAATCGGTGGCACAGTGGCTTGTCGGACCCGATTCACAATCACCCGAGACATCTGGAATTTTTTCGACACAAGTTTCAAGCTGTTCAAGTCTGTGAAAAATCTCCGTTTCTCTCCTCACCAACAACTAGATAAGTTTCTAATCCAGCTGTCTTAGACCAACCCTGGTGATGCTGACTTTAATGAACAGACACTGATGTCCAACAATGGTTAGACAAATAAAATCACAAGATAGTGAGTGACCAAAGTTGCCTACATGTCATCATCGATTAGCTCACCAGTGGATAAAAACCTGCATAAATTAGTATGAATTTTATCGCCCACGAAAGGTGAACTAGTAGGATCGAATTGTCATCTAAAAGTTCAGTTCAGTGAAAGATGTTTTCCTACGTGAACAGGTGCACACTCCCGAGGCCGAATATCGAACAGCATTGGGTTTTTATTTCATCCAATGTCATCTTCACTCCTTGTGACCGTGTATAACGTAGTTCACTTCTGTTGGACCTGAGAATCCTTGAAGCTGAAGTACAACGGAACACACGTGTGACTGGTGAATTTATTCAACGATCTGGATAGACAAACAAGCGATAAAACCACTCGTCCTTGGAGCACGAATTTAGTGATCGATTGGATGTAAGCCGTCTGTGTGAATATTCTGAAACGTAGCGAGTTGTAGCTCACCAAAACGATCAGATGCACGTTTTCCACAACCATACAACGGACAGCAGTTACGGGTCCAACGAAGTCCAACTTCCTTGCTGGTGGGAGACGCATTAAATTAGCCAAAGAAGGAGCAGACATACGCGTGAAAATGTTTCACTTTGGCTGAAAAGGGGATTCTGCGGAGGGGCAACAGCACTTGTTCGGTTCACCTAGCAGGCCAACTCGACACACTCACCTTAGAGGTCAGTCCGAAATTATCAGAGTGAGTACGTGGCAACCACTCCCATCTGTAGGCTGTTTTGTGCGCAGAAACAATAACTTCCGATTCGGACTGCAATCCACTACACAAACGTTTGCGGTCATTTGTTTTCACCAGCTTTTCCCCAGGAAAGTACAACCAAAATTTTTGAATCAGTTCAATAAATTTTAGGTAGTTGTGAGATTTGTAGAGTTCGCGTTTACATCACTCTCAGTTGGGGATTACTTATCCTGCCTCCCTGATACAATTGTTCTGGTGAGTCCATATCAAAGACAGGAGCTCTTGACTCGAATTTCGCTTTGAGTAGAGCTCATTTGGGGCTTTGCCACGATATGAACTTCGAACATGTGGTATGCGAGGCGAGCGTGTTACCACCACTCCACTAGAACATGCCGGACGCGCTTAAATTATCACGTCAGAAAAGGCGTACATTTCGTTGTCCAGTAACCATCCTGTTAGTGTCCATCGATTGGCCCGCTTGTCAGACTTCCCAGTCAGGTGACGCCACGGACGGTTTGGAATCTGCTGAATAATAGTTGTAAGTGGTTGCAGAACTTGTGCTGACCTCGTTTCAGAGGGGTTTGGTAAACAATCGGTGGGTTTATTGCTGGGCAACGTTTCGCTTTTGACACAAAAGCTTCGTCAGACCAAGTGAGTAAGTAAGTAGGTTGATTGGGTTTTAAGGCAGTCAGGGAACCAATCCGTGAGATTCCTTATGACTAGTTACGTGATCAGTGCTGGGTGTTCAGTCTGATGTCCCTGTATGTTAATTAGTGGGGATGACTAAGCTTTACGATAGATTGCTTAAAGGGGG
>NW_008751744.1:1473823-1477892 GCF_000715545.1 Opisthorchis viverrini
CCGCCTCGTGTCATCTCGCCTGATCTAAGACCGCTCTCCACACGTTTGCAAGTCTATCCCCTCTATTCTGTTCACACTAGGATGCTTGGCGATTCCCACCGCCTCGGGCACCAGTCGCTGTGGTGTGAATCTTAAACCCCGTCACAGGATGTCCACATTTTCTAAATCTATCCTATGCCCAGTGTCTAGAGCATGCCCTGTCATTGCTGAATCTTTGACTAACGCCAGGTATTGCTCTGCGTTTCTCGGTGGTCTGTTAATGGAACGCTTATGCTCACCGATTCTGGTGTGCAATCCCGTGGCTGTCTAACCTATATAAACCTTTGTACAGTCGTTACATTTTATTTTGTACACACAGTTCCTAGTCCTATCAACCGGAAGACGATCTCTCAAATACACCAACACCAAGTGTAAAGTTTTCCCCTTCTGGAAAGCTACTCTGGTGTTAGCCGTATTCAGTACTCTTCTAATGACTTCAGATGTCCCTGTTTTGTATGGAATGAGCGCTGTTCCGATCCACTCCTTGTTGAGCCTTGGTGTTGGCACCAATACCCGTCTTAGTTGCCGCTTAATTAAACCCATAGGGTATCCGTTATCTTGAAGGCGCTATTTTTACCTCAAGTTGTGCTGCTCTTCGGTCCTCTCGTTTGAATAATCGTCCTCTAGTCGTCCTCATGTCCTGGCGAAACACAAATCCACTTCTTTCCCCTTTGGTGCGCAAGCGCCAGGATAGAAGGGCGATTTTTCAGACGAGAATAATGTGAGCACGAATTCCGACCACTGCAACCTGCAACCATCAACAACAAACAAAAAATTTTTCAGCAGGTTTCAAGTGTCCCTGGAGCCACGTTTGCGAAAAGTCCCGGCAGGTTGTCCAATCGATCGACGCAACCAGGACAGTCATCGTTCGAGTCACCATGCAAACCAGTCATATCGGTCAAGCCTGAACAGGTTCTCCTGTTCAGGTCTGTTCAAACGTGTCCAACATTTGCTGCTGGACTAGAGCAGCACGCTTTTCAAAAGAGATTTAATATCTCTTTTGATGCAGACTCATCAGAACGACTGCGCCGGAACAACAGCAGGTGGATCGTTCAAGCGAGAGTGACGTGGACGCGGGTTCAACAAATAGTAGAGACTGTGGCAGCAAACCATTTTTCTTGGGGGCTTGATCAACCGACCAAGTATTTTTACGTTCACTTTCCTTTTTTCCTTTATTTTTTTTTTGGGGGGGGGGGTGGAGGGCATGGAGGGCGTAGGGTGCTCATCTAGCAATAGCTCTTACTGCTTATCACACCCTTTGGAAGACGACCTAGGAGCCAATCTGTTGCGCGAATTCATTTGACCTAAAACTCTAAGTCCTCATAAGGGGAGGAGGGTTTGCACGGTATGGTGCCAGTTAAAAGGTCTTATCAACAGCAGCGCGCATCACATAAACAACAGGTGAACAAAAGTACAAACTAGTAAACTAAAAATGTAGAGTTTCCTCTAAGAACATGCTATTCACAACTTGGTCACATGGATCATGCTTCTTGTACGACGCGATATGGTGATATAGTGCATAGAACGACCCCCAGTCTACTCCAGGTTATCACCCTTGAAGCTAATCACCGAATTCATAATTGGTCACTTAGCAACCTGAAGTCTTCATTGTTTGGTAATCAGATTCAGCGTGGGCTTTGGGACATAACTGTGAACATTGAGGTGGACGACGTAGCTCCAGTCCAGATTAGGTCGAAATGTTCAGAAACCAGCCAGGTTTTGACCCGATGAGCAGGATGTGTCCAAATATTCGTAATCCGGGCGAGTTCAGTGTTTGTTTATTTGTAGCCGGGTTCAGTCAGTGTCTCTAAAGCGCATTTCTGTGGTTTAACAATACCTCATCGGAACACTTGTGAAGACAAAAACGGTGGCAAGTGTGGGGAATTGAAAATAGGGTTTCTACAGCACCGGCATACAGTTAAACCATAAAACCGATCCCATACCATATTTAGAGTCAACACACTACTTATAGGGTTGGTGAAAACCATCTGACAGCCCGCGATAAATTGCACCCTCCTTGGGACTCATAAGTCGGGCACAGTCCCCTAGTAGAGCGTAAGGGGAACTCGGCGACTACGTCTACCTGATGAGCTCCTTGGAGGGTGAACCTGTCATGGGCTGTGAGGAGAGTTTTCAGCTCCCTTGTGAGTTTTTTATTACGTGTATATAATTTATCGCGATAAGGGAACATCGCACCAAGTGAAATATGAGGCGAACCGGTGCAGCACAATCAGATAAAGAAGAGCGTCATAAAAGAGAGAGTGAGTAGGGACTCCCGTGATCTCATATTTATTTCATTTCAGCTTGGGGTTATCAGGTGAGCATGGCACGACCGTTTGTTTGCCACATCGATTGATGGTTTTCAGTGTTCCGTAAGAAAGGTTAAGAAATATTGACAAACTTGCCAGACCTCGAGACTCACCTTTAAAAAATACATAAAAAGCACTTTACTGTAGGCCCGTTTCTGCTACAAGTAGGAATGGGGCGCATTCAAGCGTTACAGCTCACCATTCTGTATCTAGGCCTCACAGTTCCTATCATCCGTGGCGGTTAATGCCTGCAAGACATCCTGAAGAAACTTTGCTTGCCTAAAAATGTCAACTACTTTTCATTCTAAAGTGGAGACAAATGGTGCTTCTCCGTTGAGTTTCACTGCACTGGAAACCTCCCATACAATCTGAACGACAGTCTTTTGAATTCGATTCTCTACGCGCCGTTCCTTCGGCTGACTTTCCTATTGTAGTAGCAGTCATTTGGTTTCAAGTAAAACATAAATTCGACGGAAACTCGGGAACTGCGCCTACCCAATGAGCCCCAAGAAGGGCGAAACCGGTAGTGGGCTGTCGAGGAGTTTTCAGCAACCTTATGAGTAGTGCATTACAAAAATATAGCGGCCAGATAGTTTTACTCACTATCCGTATGAATAGCCTTCAAAAACTCCAGTTCAGACACATAGGTGCCTTCTGTTCACTCGTTCGAATGCTCATTCCAAACAGAGTGGGACTGCAGCACCAGGTTCACCTATTTCAGGGACCCTGCCTACAAGTATCGTGTCATCAGATACTGATTGGATTTTGAATGAAGTGTCCGGTTTAGTTGTCCTCACTGCACCAGTAATACCAAAAATGCAAAATAGATAAAAGCCCGAGTATTGCAGATAATCTCTTTTGAAAGAGAAAAAGGATGAATTTTCGGAACCGATCAGCTTAGACTTGTCAAAATTTAGCCAAATCACTGTTTTCCAGAGGAAGTGCACTAGCCTTCAGGTCCCAAAACTTGTCAACGAATTAAATCGATTAACTGAATAGATAAACCACCTGATTAATCCTAATACTGGCTGATTTCACTCGTTTCAAAATAATCAGAATCAATCATAACGATGCGCTTCATTCATTCGAAAAAATCAAACTTTACCCGGAGAACAATTAAGCGAAACCATACAAAAATAGTGACATTGTCCATCATTTGCAACATTACAAAATATCCATAAATTGATCGAAAACTCCGATCGTGAGTGAACTAATTATGTGAATCAAAGTTTGGGTGAAAACACCGATCAATGATGAGAACTGAGCGGAAAACATATTCGGCTGTCCGCTAGACGGATCGCGCAATGTGACCACTGTACCAAAACGAACGAGAATTCTAACAACGTCAAACCCAGAGAATATATGTTGATGAGAACATTGATACTGCCGTCTGCTGGACGTCTCCTGTATCAGTCAACCTGCCAAATCGTTATTTTTCGTGAACAATAGACTACACATGACAACACACGTGAGGTGGTTGCCGGTGCTTAGTTAACGAATCGGTAGGTGATCGAGCTTCCTATTCTTGACAGTCTATCTAATTTGTTAATTAGAACACCATTGCACATTTATTCGAGAGTGATACCAAACTATATATACAATATTATATGTTTATTATACTATTACATATAGGTATACATATTATAGACTATTATATTATACATATTATATATTATAGATATCATCTATTATGTATACATTATATATATATGTCATATTAC
>NW_008751744.1:1477987-1483146 GCF_000715545.1 Opisthorchis viverrini
TATATAGATTATATATTACAGATTTTGAAGCCAGGGCAGTTTCAGTTAAATTTGAGAATCCTACTTATCAAGTAGAGAAGGGCTTTTCAACCAAGAAAATTGGCAAGTCCGAGTGCGCATAACACGGAAAAAGATGAACACAAAGATGCAATCTAGTCGCCAGCCATCGGTCTAGCAGGGCATGTGCTGAATGAGAATACAAACAACCGAGGACAGAAGGGATCCACTAGTATTCAGATTATTACAGAAGTGCTTCATCAGTGGTCTACTGATGACATTATTCTGCCACTACTTCGGAAGATTAACGGAGTAATAGCCGCATATTTGTTGATACGACGTTCTAGAATATATCTGACGGAAGTACAGCCAATTCATTTGCCTGTTAAACGCGAGACAGATTAAGATGCCCGAAATACGTGCCTGTCAGATACACATGGTTCTTCAGCTTTGACTAGACGGTAAAATATAACTCGTTCAAGATTCAGCACTTTTCTAAACGTCATTTTGATTATTTATTCCGGGTTTCTCAAGCAAAACCGAAATAAACGGATGTTAAATTTGCATGCTATCCTTTTTCGCCTAATTTTATAACAATCTTTCTGGTGTTTTCAAGCACCTTTGCGCATCAGAATTATCCTTTGCTCCAACTCCGGAAAGATGAACCACATGCCATCCATGACGGTCGTCAGCATGGTACCGATTGACTGCTCTCGATGGCCCATAACGCATTTGAATTTCGGGCACGATAAGAAACATGCCAACCTAGATTACTTCTATGAGCAGCACTCACGGTTTGGTACCGATCCATAACAGAAACCTGAATTTTTTGGCTGTGACAACCTTATGCACCTCTAGGACATTCAGGATATTGCTTCCACGGGTCGGGCGCTTTAACCCACAGACACCCGGGCTTTTGTGTGTTCATTTTAACTCCAAAAGGGCCAGTTGTGGACGAGAAAAGTAGAGATTTGTAAGAATAACGACTGGCTTTAACTATGCATAAATTAGTCTTTTTATTCTTCCGCAAGAACGTTTGCATGCAATAGAAATAAAAGGTCTAGCACATTTAATTCGATTACCGCTAACATTTTAAACTCATTCCAGTAGTATTTTATTGATCTGCGTCTTTGTGTCCTACATTGTGTCTGGCACCTGGACACTGCACGTTGTTTCGTTACATTCTTCGACCGTTTACTGCGTTCAAATGAACTGAGATTATTAAGGTAGTATCGATTATTCTACTGTCATTTGAAGATGGGCTGATCTATTGTCCGAGATCGCTTGTGATTTTAAATTCACCACAAGATTACCGCCGTTCACAATTAGGTGCATTCCTGAGGGCAGTTTTTATCGACTATTAACATCTTGAATAACATCCCTTAAAATGAGCCCATTCCGTAGGCAACTACTTGCTTGCATGTTAGTTTGGTGTTACTAGGATTCTCGTTTGTGATGCTTTCAACTAACTGTGTCAAGCAAGTTTACCCCATGCTGTGGTCAGGAGAAAATTCAAGGAATCGGGAAAGTTTCTCCATATTATACTACTTATAGCCCAAAAACTAAACGAGGCCAACACCTTCTTTCGCACTTCTTAGAACTCATCAGGTGGTCCTCTTCTTAGAACCTTTGCCATTCCGCGGTCGATGCGAGCGCAGATGAAACCCATTTGCAGAATAATTTACGTTGATTTTTGAGGGTAGATTGAGCGAATATTCTATCAAATCACTTGCTTGTAACACTTTAACTGAACAAGCGAAACGATCTTCCCTGTAAGCAATCGTTTATCCCAACATACATAAATTTATGTGCACAATTACTTCAAGATATTGATGAAAAGTCGGGGGTCAAGCCCACCTGATGAAATCCGGGGAGAAAAGCACACTATGGACCACTCTGAGTTTCCATTTATCCTGTAAGTACTATTGAAGTACACTTAAGAATCTCTCAAATCCTTCTGACTGAAGTATGGAGCTACCTACGGGCAGATGGGGAGTATCACAACCAAATGATTCACCCGGGAAAATTTGAGTACCACGTTAACGTCAGTGTGATCGTAGGTAAGATTTTTACGACAGCATTCAAGATTTTAGGTTTTCAAACAAGAAGTAAGACTGTGAGACCTCAAAACGAATGAATCATTGTAAGCCTGTTCAGGAGTTTTCATTGACCTTATGAGTAGTGTCGTTGGGCCCAGATGCAATTTACTTCCAAGTTTCAATCCAGTAGATGCAGAAACCGTATGCATCCACTTGCCGTTGTTACTGTCAGTGGTACAGTAGGCACACTGACAACCCATACTTTGATGTTGCACTTGTTGAAAGAATGACAGAGGCTGCCATTTGTCTTCACGAATTATCCGCAGTAACGCCAGAATCACTGGGTGCAGCTGCCTCAGGCCACGTTCTTTGGAGATGCAAAAAAGCTTCAGACGAAATACACGCACCATAGTTGTAGACAGGACAATGAAATTGCACCTTCACTTTGGATTTATATGTAAGGGAAAACAAAAAACAAGATTTGTTCAAAATCTGCAAAATTCGGTGGCGAACAAAGGTGAACAGTTGGATTTCAAAGTTCGTCAACCGAATGTTTGACGCATAGCATGCTTACGGGATCCTTTAGACAGGTAGTTAACACATCAACGTTTTTTCGTGATCCTGTATGTCAGGCACAATGCCACTGATGACGTCTACAAGTTGGCAGGCAGAAATTACAAAGTCCTTTGCACCTGGCACATTATAGATCTCTGTTTTTTCAATTACAGTCACCTAGGATTACGTTTTGTTGTTTTTCATCTAGTTCCTCCCAACAATCACAATAGTCGGCCATTGCGTCATCGTGGGCCAATAAAACTCTTTCTTATCGGAATGCAGTTTTACGTAGTCCCATCTACTTTTTGTTATATCTGACTGCTGTACTCACTCCAGTGTCCAGTGCCAAAAAAACACTCATCGATAAGGAACACAACAGGTTTATTTGGAACAGGCGGGTGCGTGCGAGTTCAACAAGGGCCTCACGGTATTTGAATTTTACTTTAATCGATCCACACTGTTGCTGAATAGATCGAATGCCTGATCAGCCCCTGGATGTTTGCTAGCTTCTTATTGAGATTTTGGTAGAGTTTTGGGGTCTCAGAAGGTTCTGAGAGTTCTGGGTTGCTTTCAGGAATCTGACGTTCCTGGCACTTTTTATCAGTAAAGTTCAGCAGAAATGTACCTCGTAGAAAAATTCATTTATTGACACAAAAGCTAACGTATATGTATATCAGAGGATACCTTAGACTCCCAGGAGAGTTGCAGGCAATCGGTGAAATGTATTGCCTTCCAAATTACATGAGTGTTGATCAGAAACTTATCTAAATTTTTCGCTTTCCGCCTTAATGAGAAGCACGAAGGCCGCCTTATTTATCGCTTGGCAGGATATTCCCGATAAATTCTCTAACATATCATAACCCTCAAACAATATTTCTGAAAACTGCCCTACAGTCTGCTACCGGTTTGTTGGCTTGTCATTCTGGAGCACGCGCTCGGATCTCGTTAACCTTGTGGGTTTTTTTTAGACACATTCATTTGCAGAATATCGTGACGAAGAATTTCAGGTAAACGTTGGGTTAACACTAACGCAATTTTGCAAATGAGTGTGTTCCACCATTTGCGTTCCACTCGACTGTGTAATAGAACATAAGTTTGACGGAAACTTTTGGAGTAGGCCTACCTGGTATGTCCAAAAAAGGGTGGAACCAGCAAAGGGCTCTCGATGGAATTTCAGCGACCTTTTGAGTAATATATTAAGCCATGAAACAACATACCTATTTTTCTTCAACGGGTGTATTCTTTGGGTGTTTAGCACCAGATGATTTCAACAGATTGATGTCATTCCAATCAGATGAATCAAGATTCATTTTGGGCGACCCGCGGAAAAGCAGATTTTTTAGAAAGCAAGGAAGATGGGAGCGTTGTCAGTTCACTCCTATCTGCTTAAAGATAGTGACTGTGAGAAGCAAACTAATTTTCCTGCATTCCTAGAGATACAAAAGCCCACTTAAACTACTTATTTATTAGGACAGGAATACTTTTGCTGGCTGTAATATAACCGTGGGTCAGTGGCTCAGTGGTGGACCAAGTGCCATTCGGAAAGCTTTTGCGAAATTAAACTTCTAGTGCTCAACTCTGAACTTTGGGGACGATTTCTTGTGATTCATCAGTTATATTTTAATTGGACATGGTAAGAATATGGAGGCACAAAATGCACCAGGATATGATGTTTTTTAGTTTTCTGTCGATACGTCTATTGAGCTGACCGCTGCGGTATCCGACAGTTTGTGGTCATCTGTCAAACTGGTTGGTTGTTGCCAACTGCCTGAAGGTTCAAATGTCTGGAATCTAAAACATCTGACGGTGTGTTCAACTTTCTTGGTCTATAAATCATTCGCAGAGTTCTTCCGGTCGTGACAACTCAGTGGCGTCAAACATGATGCCAGACTAGTAGAGATTTTGCTCATTCATCAAAGTTTTATTGCAGCTTTACCATGAAGAAAGTGAGTCTAGCTAAACACTGACTTATCGTATCACTTCCAACCTACTAAACTAAGGTCAGAATGTTAGATGTACCGTGTATCAGGTCGATTATTGATTGACCTCAAGAGAGCGACTGACAACGGCCACGACTATAAATCATCCGGACGTTCTAATAGAATAATGCGAATCACCACTTTTTAATTACTTCTAAAATTTACATATTTTTCACCAGTTTGCCGGAGGTGAACAATTTTTTGTAAAGAGGAGAGGAGCACTTCTGACCTAAAAATAAGGGCATTCTTTGAAGAATGGATGGTTCGAAATAATCTAACCTCTTTTGAAGGAGTTAAATGCGCTCAAGTTGTGAACTGAACAAATGTTTCTACAGATTATCTTGGTTTTTTAGTTCATCAATTCCGGAGGCTGCCCCTGGGTCCACCTAAACCAACAACGTTTATTGAAATTCCACGTTCTCGACAGCTGATTAATTGCATAGTTCGTATCCAGATGGGCAGGTCAGAAACTAGCCAGACAGAACACAGAAAATTTTTGTATCAATCCTCCCACTTGACAGCCCATTGGCAGTGCTGTATTTGGGCACTAATTTATCAGCTCACGCCTCCAGTGCTCAGCTACCTACCC
>NW_008751744.1:1483423-1488373 GCF_000715545.1 Opisthorchis viverrini
TGGATGATGATGATGATGATGATGATGATGATGATGATGATGATGATGATGATGATGATGATGATGATGATGATGATGATGAGATGATGATGTGATGATGATGATGATGATGATGGGAGGAGACGTGCCACATCTAGTCGGTAGGTGACATACTAAGCAAACCTCTAATTTATGTGAACTTATTTTTGAATAACGCATGTCGGATAGACAAACTCCGTTTGATTGTGGCTTTTAAGAAGCGCGTCATTTCTAATAGGACTCTGGCCAATAACTACAAAGTGCGTTTATTGCTAGTAAGAGTAAATATCTGGCCCATCATAAAAGGTCACTTATGCAGTCTTCTACTGAAAGTGTCTTTCAGGGTCTCAGATTTCTTATCTCAGTGCGTACCAATTCAGAGTGTGTGGGCTGAATCATGTGTGGGAATAGTTAAATACGAACGAAGTGTTTCGTAGACTAAGATTCTCAGACATCGGGAATATCTTTCAAATAGCAGTGGATTTTTTCCCCATTGAACGACTGGCCAGATTTTGGTCTTTCTCAGGAGGGGAACTGCAAAACTGTTTTCCATAGGTGCGACATTTTGAAGATTCCAATAGAATGATTCGTCTTTTTTGGAATACTGTGCCACAGAGTCTGGCGTTTACCTACCACCTATTGCCAAGCCGACATTCTACAAAAGGAATGCAAATCGTGCCTTGTTGTATTGTTTACGTCGCGGCATCTCTGCGGACTGGGGGCATTTAGCGTATTCCTTATTCATCAGAGGAGCTTAACCAATTCACCGTGGTGCCGCCAACTATGAAAAATTCTAGTATGGACCCAGTCCGATTTTAGTTTTGTCGAAAAAAAACCCTGTGCTATTCATACCGGGCGTTAAGATTTTGAGTGCTCCTGTCGGTGCGTTTGACACTGCCCAAAATGTCGCTTGTATTGTTATCAACCAGTATTACTCAACGAAGTTAACCGAATTCAGGTTACCAAATACCAGTGAAAGGAAGAAGGCCTTCGCTGAGGAGGTATTTATTAGGAAATGCCAACTGATCGGTTACAGACCATTGGACAGGGAAGCAAAACTTTAATTTGCATCCTCTTGAACTTTCCTGGAGCTTCATTGACTCCAATCATTCCTCGCTCAAATCCAAGCAAATTTTACAAAGTAACTTCACGAATTCCGCAACATATCTCCCCTTTTCAAAATGCGCAAACCGAAATTCCACGAACAACACATACTACTCGCGTGCCTCTCCATCAGTAGTATCACGGTCACACCAGTTAGGTTTGACCCAATGGAACCCTTCAACTGAATGTACTGCAAAAATGCTGCCTTGTTTTTCAGTTGGCGCAGCATCAGAGGTATTCATGTGTATTTTCTTGAAGGAAAATAATCACGAGGCACCTGAAAACTCTTTTAATCGTCACTCATTTTGACTTATCACTCTTCATGGGGCTTAGCAGGTAGGCGCAGTCTCCGAGCTGCCCATAACTTTATGTTTCACAAAATTCTCCAAACGCTGTCACCTGGACATCAGTTGATTTGATGGAAAGCCGGGGAGTGCGCCCGTCTGCTGAGACTCAATATAGACGAAACTAGTCGCAGGTTGCCAAAGAGTTGTGGACAATCTTGTTAGTGGTTTCCTTTCCTTAGTCTAACTGCCTCCGAATGTATCGCCTCTTTCTCAGTAGCAGTCGGAATGATTCGTTTTAGATGGCCGCGTACATGCGTCCTTACAGTATATCGCGTGGAGCGAGGCAATTTACTGAAAATCAAAATATCTCACGGATATTACCGGACTTTCATTGTTGTGTGCTGCCCTAGTGTTGATTGCAACATCCCCATTCTTGGACTGACGAAGGTCTCTGCGCCTTTGCACTTCGGCACTATTCTTTCGGTTTCACAACGAATCCAGTGAATGACACACGGGAGCTCAACCAGATCAGTGAAACTATGCACATCGGGTCATACACCGTTAACAAACAAAGCCTTATAGTTTGCGAGGCAAGTCTCATGTGGCCGGATGCCGATCTGAAATTATTCCTTCCTGGGATGGCATAAACGGTGACAAGTAGTCTGTGGGCGAGGTGGTCACTTCGGGACAGGAGCTGCGTAGTGCAGTCTCATTCCATACAATTCACAATATAGAAAAAATTATTGGAAGAGGTCTGATTTGTACAACTGTGGAAATCGAAACTGGTGTAAACCGGACCATAGTTTGGTACAAAATTCTAACTGCGTGTACTTGAACAGCAGGCCAGTTGTGTGATGGCGACTGTGGTATATATCGCTACGGTGATTAAATATAACAAACAGATGGCAGATCTGTTAGCAATTCGGATATTGAGCCTATCATCAGCCGAAAGTCAGAAGGTTCGAATTACTTTACGGAAGATCCTGAGTTTAGGTCTTCTCAAAGGTTTCTGCTGTGTGCACTGCATATCGTTTCCAGAGAGGAGAAGGCAAATATATGATATTCCTTTGTCTACAGGATACGGAAAAATTGCTCCCTCCACAGAGTTTGACGTCCATATCTATGCGAAGCGTTATGCAACGTTTTCGGGCAAAAACGACTTAAGCAGCAAGCGTCTCTTCTCTTCTCCACCGTAAACAGGGATCGCTGTGTATAGAACAGTCTGACTCTTTCCGTCGACAGAAATCTCCTGTGGAAAGTTCGTGTAGACATATCCAACTGTGAAAGACCTTCAGATATCACCGAATGACTTTTAGATTCAATAGAGGTTATTCTTTTTGCACAAGCTTAACAATAAATATTGTTCAAAGCGCAAAAAGAAGGCCTGAGCAATGAGTACTCCAAATAGCTGGATTATAACTTTGGTTGAATCGAACACAATGCGGGTAACTTAATCATTTTTCAACCATCAAACTTTCCAGAATGGATTCCAGCATCACAGTATCAATCACAATGGACGATTTCGTTGTGTGGTCTGTGAACAGTGGTGTAGTCTGATCCACCTAGCCTACTCTGTTTGAATGATCAACTCTGACAGTCCGGTTCATTGGAGAAATTGCTATATCCCAAATCTTCGGCTGTGTTAATCGACATTCTGAAGCATTCTCCTCTTGAGGGTCATCAAATTTAGGGAGCCTTAATTAGGTGCTGAACTGCCTGACATTTTTTCGCGAGTTCCGTTGGGTTTTTAGACTAATTAGGACGAAAACTCAGTTTTCCTCATTAGCGATTACTACTTTTCACACACCCACACACCCACTACGCTGACATACTCGGAAACAGAGCACTGTAATGTTCTACCCAACATTCCTTAGAGGTCGCCAGTTAAGGTATTCCGGTAGTGTTTCCACGTATTGGCCCCAATTATCTTTAGGTAGTGTACTTCCATCAAATCATAGGTCTCCCAATTTACACACATCCTTGCATACCACGTGGAACCTGTACCGTTAAGCTTCCTTAAGGTTCACCTATTCCAGTGGTTAGTATGGTGAGTTTATCCATCCATACCTTACAGTATCATGCAAGTTTTGAGCTTAGCATAGTATGCAACTTGACAGTGTGGGCTTCACCTCAAGAAACAGTATCTATCCTGGAAATTAGGTGGTATTCTGAGAAGAGAAATGCAAGAATAGTTTCGTTTTTTTTAAATTATTCCACTATTTCTTTTTCTTTAACGTATCATACATCACTGTCAAAAATCTTCGGCCTGCCTTTAGATTGAGCGCGTTTTTATGGCATTAAATTTTTATATCTGGTAATCTTTCTCAGTCTTAGTAGCACTGAATAAAAGTTCTGGTCAGATTTCCCGAGAGGAAGCGAACCATGCAACGTGAGTAGGTCTCGGAATTTTAGGGATTAGGCAAACCCAGGTGCAGCTGACGCAATTAAGTGATGGTCAACTTGCACAAAGAGAGAGAACTTTGAGCCAGAATGTCCAAGAAATCCGGTAACGAGTTTGCTAAATTACCAGTTTGTTGACGAAGTACTCTCTTGAATGTGGTCATGTTCCGGTCCTATGCGAGCTGGATGATGACTACGAAACACACAGATGTAATCGTAGAAAGCCTAGGCAAAAAAGCAAATTTCATTTTTCTCGTCATTCAGAACGGTCAGTGACAGTGTTGTTACGGATATACGGCTAAGCCTCTGTTCTCTTTCGTGTACCCCACTTGTGGAATTCCTCCAGGACTGCCAGTCGGTGCCAGGTCCTGGAGTGGAGTCCAGACGCGCTAGTGACTTCGCCGACAACAAGCTAAGTCGTCATGTGAGGAGCCAGTCAACGTGCAATCACGTGATGTAGATCCCGTGATTGAAGAATGAATAGCACGATATGTTGTCCAAGTGTAGGCCATTCGGGCGACTGTGACCGAATGTAAAATAAAATAAACTTCATAAAATAAATAATATAAAATACTATGTGGGAGGACGAGGGTTTGTTTCGTGAGGTGCTCAGTGACGATGATTCCCTCTAGGCAGGAAACAGCTGTACAGCGCTTCTGAGCTTTAAAAGCTTCAATCGCCTCCACCTGCAGAAGAAAATATCCATGAAGATGTTGAACCGTTGCTATGATAGACCATCTTTTAAGTACTGTCTTTCCTCCATGGTATGCGTAGTTTAGAAATTATACTGTGGACGAACTGGGTGTAACTTTTGACCATCTTAGCCGCCCATCCCTGAGGCTGTCTGCCTTATTCTTCCTCGACTATGGCAAACTTGGACTCATTTATCCTGTGAGGATCGATAAATAAGTGCAAAAGTTCATCAATAATTAGTTACAGATATCGTGAAAGTTCGTAATTTTGACTTACAGGCACTGGATGCTTGTTGCTGGAGCTAGTGTTGTCCTTGGTGGTGGCGATAGTGGTGATGCGGATGGTGGCGTTGGTGGTGTTGATGCTGCTACCGCTGCCGCTGCCGTTGAAGATGATGATGATGATGATGATGATGATGATGATGATGATGATGATGATGATGATGATG
>NW_008751744.1:1488729-1519758 GCF_000715545.1 Opisthorchis viverrini
TGAGGAGCCAGTCAACGTGCAATCACGTGATGTAGATCCCGTGATTGAAGAATGAATAGCACGATATGTTGTCCAAGTGTAGGCCATTCGGGCGACTGTGACCGAATGTAAAATAAAATAAACTTCATAAAATAAATAATATAAAATACTATGTGGGAGGACGAGGGTTTGTTTCGTGAGGTGCTCAGTGACGATGATTCCCTCTAGGCAGGAAACAGCTGTACAGCGCTTCTGAGCTTTAAAAGCTTCAATCGCCTCCACCTGCAGAAGAAAATATCCATGAAGATGTTGAACCGTTGCTATGATAGACCATTTTTTAAGTGCTCTCTTTCCTCCATGGTATGCGTAGTTTAGAAATTATACTGTGGACGAACTGGGTGTAACTTTTGACCATCTTAGCCGCCCATCCCTGAGGCTGTCTGCCTTATTCTTCCTCGACTATGGCGAACTTGGACTCATTTATCCTGTGAGGATCGATAAATAAGTGCAAAAGTTCATCAATAATTAGTTACAGATATCGTGAAAGTTCGTAATTTTGACTTACAGGCACTGGATGCTTGTTGCTGGAGCTAGTGTTGTCCTTGGTGGTGGCGATAGTGGTGATGAGGATGGTGGCGTTGGTGGTTTTGATGCTGCTGCCGCTGCCGCTACCGTTGAAGATGATGATGATGATGATGATGACGATGATGATGATGATGATGATGATGATGATGATGATGATGATGATGATGATGATGATGATGATGATGATGATGATGATGATGACGGTGGTGACGATGATGTTATTGAGGATGATGGTGGGGGTCATCGTGGCGATCCCGCTGGTAAAGTTGTTTACATTAGTTTTGCTTGTGATAACTAGGCTGGTGGTATTGGTGAGGATTGGCCCGGCAATTCACCGGTCTCAACAAAGAGAGCAAATTCTATCTACACAAGCTAGACAATACACCGATTCCTGTTCAACTCAGGAAGCAAAACGGATTCAGTTCCGAAATACGCAACCTCTTGTTGAACTTCTGGATAGTAAGTTTGCTGAAAGCGCTGGAGGGCAGGTCAAAGACCCCTATGACAAACAGGTTTGAACCGTTCCGGTATATGATATATTTATTCTATCAATGAATTGTGTACTGTTCACTAAGGACTGTGGTAATTTGAACATGGGAATACGTTACTATCATCTGATTGGTTTACAATAAGAGCCATTGATAACTTACATCAACACTTCGGAACTTACAGGATCCAATGACTCATACTGGATATAAACGTAATGACATGTCTTGAGTCTACCACTCTTCTCATCCATTTATTCCATCAAACGCAAACCAGTTTACCAAGACTTCATTGTCCGACAGCTCTGACTATAACATCGGTAAACCCTCTGTGAAAAGTGTAAGTGAACGACCGAGGCATCGCGTGGGGAAGCTAGCATTTATCTTCACAGAGCCAAGTTAGCTCAGTCTGCAAACACCCTATCATATCCACTTATCTGATTCTGAGCAGAAATGCATAATTCCGCAAAAAATTATTAGGTACTCTAGATTCTAATCACCCTGAATATTGGAAAGATTACCTTTTTTCTACACCGAGAAGAACCTCAGCAATATTGTGTTTCCTATCCAATAGCTGTTCAAAGAAACTGTGGTTCACCTACATAGGTTAGACTACCATAAACACTCGGTCGGGTTGTAGTAAGGACAGTGCAGTTTCAATTAGTAAGCAGTTGAAAGAGATGCAGATGCGTGTAGTGGTGTAGAGTTTTGGTTGACCTCAAGCAAGTGACGCATGTTTTGTTCTGGAATTTATCTGATACTATGCACTTGTAGCTTTACAGAAGGAGCTAGTCCTCCTATGAGCTGAAAAGTGTAAATTTATTTCAGATAAAATAATCAATGACGCGTTTAGGTGCGCGTGTGTGCTTGTTCGTATAGTCGCAGACCATAGCCATTGTAATGCTGTTGTTGTTTTTGTGTGTGCCTTGTTAGAAGAACCATACGTACTTGGCGACTGTACTAAACCGCGTGTTCACTTGAATCAGGTTAGGTGTGTTTCAAACCATTTCTCAGTTAAATCAAATTTCCTCTTCCGGTGCAGCGACGTTAGTTTCAACAATACATTCCAGCTACGATGTGTTTTCTAGGTGGAGTTATTTAAAAACTTGTGGTGACCACAATATCCAGCCTGTGTTGTTGTTTTCTCATCAGGTTTTCGAAGGAGATCATAGACAGTTGCACGTGGACAGAGATGCAGGTGAACAAAAAACAGATTTGACAACAAAACTATTATCAAGCACGCCACGTACATCTCTGAAAATGTCAGAAGCTTTAGTTA
Organism: Opisthorchis viverrini; assembly: GCF_000715545.1. Taxonomy (NCBI): domain Eukaryota; kingdom Metazoa; phylum Platyhelminthes; class Trematoda; order Opisthorchiida; family Opisthorchiidae; genus Opisthorchis; species Opisthorchis viverrini. Next base: position 1,491,058 of record NW_008751744.1, read on the forward strand.
TCACCAGATTTTCCCGCCTACTCCCCACCTGATCAATGTTGAGGGCAGTGATTTATTTCTCACCCGGTTTTAAACAAACAAGAGTGTTATTTTAGGCTGAATATTTCAGAGTTCCAGTTGCCGAAAAAAAGTCATTCTGTGGTGACAAACTGAAAGGCGCTTGACAGATATTTGAAGCTTTTTGAAAATCATTGGCTTCGAGAGTCTCGTGAATCCTCGGGGTGATTCGAACAAGTCCTGATTCGATCACGAACAATTCTACGAAGATATTCTTAAAGTCGGTGAGAGCTGACTCATTTGCAAATCAACTTGTTTTTCACGAGGGACTCAACTGAATCTCTCGTTTATGATATTCTACAACTAAATGTGCTGCACACAGGTCGCCTCATTTTTCAGTTGGCACGATATTCGCAGCATATTTCCATAAGGGACTGAGCCTACCTGCTAAGAAGGGCGAATCCGGTCGTGGACTGTCGAAGAGTTTTCAGCAAACTTGTGGGTAGTTTCCTTCATGAAAATATACTGCGATATCTCAACTATCGTGCCAACTGAATCATGAGGCGGCCTGTGTACAGCACATTCAGTTGTAGAATATCATAAACGAGAGATTCAGTTGTCTCTCGTGAAAACCGAAGTGATTTGCAAATGAGTGTATTTCTCGAAAACAGTTCAATTTGGGTTCAAGTGGATCATAAGTTTGACGGAAACTCGGGGACTGCGCCAACCTGATAAGCCCTAAGAAGGGTGAAACCGGTCGTGGGCTGTCGTAGAGTTTTCAGTAGCCTTGTGAGTAGTTTCCTCGGTGATAGCTTGTTTCGTGCGATCTGATGTCGAATGGTTTATGTAATGACTGTTTTCAAAATGAAACGCCCAGACTGCTTTCGAAATGTTTCTTGGTCAACAGTTCACGGTTTCATGATGATGAGGATTCACGATAGGAATGAAAAAGAATTCAAAGACTTCAAAGAAGTGTACATCTCAATGCAGAATATAAAGGGAAAAGCAGGGTAATGAATATGTAACAAACTGGATGTTGTTTATCATTGCCATACAATTGCTTACCGCTACGTTATTTCGGTAGTTGACAATCTGGTTGCAAAGCCTTCAGAGCAACATGCCTTGACCTGTCTCACTCACTTAGCTGTTTAGCAGTGGACCGCTGCAGCACTTGATTGCTCTTGTCATCCATTATGCACCACGGACGCCAGAGGTACCATCGTCACCCAACTTACCTTGTTCTTTTTCAATTAAAATCATAATGGTAATCAGAAATCTGAACATCAAGCGAACAGAATGGTTTCTTTCGCTCACTTTCGATCACCGATTGGACGTATCCCCCACAGCCTCATAGACCACGAAAATTCAGCGGAAGTTTGTAGAGACCGGAGAAATCTTGGAATGATCTCGAACACTAACTGAACCTTCCCCCCGCACGATATCTGACAAGAGCAATCTAGATGATGCGGAGCATTTGTCGGACAGTCAGTAAAAACGATCAATCAACGGTATGTGATCGTCCTCAACAAATCTTGCCGATCTGGGTCATTTCCATTCGTTCTGACTTGTCGTACGCTGGCCATTACTGCTATTTCTTTCTCTGAAATCATGTTGGAAAGTCTAATTCAACAAGGTATCCTACCCTATGAACTGTGATCCTCTGGTGACGGACTGTGCTGGACGCTCGATTTCATACGCGGGCAGGTCTAGGAACCGATCCGGACAATTTGTGACTGGAAAATGCCACTAAACCCGTAATTCTACAGCAGAATTAAAAATCAGCCAACTGTTAGAAATGTTTAGCTTTTCGGGTTGTTTTTATCAACCGGCGGATATTCTGGATTGTGAAACGATGGAGTTTTGGACGTATCACACTAATGGCGTCATGTATGAAAGTCAACAAAGAGTGACAAGTCGTTACCCCTAACTTGTGGTGGAGAATACATGATTCAGTTGGGCATGCCTTTTGGCGTCTTTTTGTTGAATCCGAGTTTAGCAGCAGTCGCACAGCATCAAGTAATCGCCTTACTGCTTGGTTTTGGGGACTGGCCAAAAGTCATGAAAACTGTATAACACTTGTGGATCCGAAAAAGATGTGACTCTTGGGAAAAGGTTACTACATGGAAGATTTGCCTGAATAAAAGGATGTCAGCTGTTGCAGAAACGGTTTACTCCAAGGCCTTTACTCGACGTACAATACATGTACTGCGTGCGTAGACCCTAGCATATATTCCAGCGCGTAGGCCACTCTTGAATCTCTAAATCTCCTAATACGATTTAGGGTACGAATTTGGGACTTGGACTCTCTCTAAATTTGTAGAATTTCATGGGATACGGACCGACTTGGAGGTGGAAACGTTTAAATTTGGTCAGGGTACCAGTTGACGTACGCCAACGTCCTACTGTTAAGACGTACATTCTATGATCTGTGGTGATATTGAATTCATTCCGAACAGTACAGCCCAAGATACCCGGACCATAGAAACATCACTGTTTGTAGTAGCCTTTAGTTAGTTTCACTTGTCTTGTGAACTTGCGTATTTGGCCACTCAGCCAGTCAGCACCCATAGCCGTAAGCTGCATGTGAATCACATTTACACTACTTATTATATTACAGTAGACGGTAAATAATCGACCAAAATCGCTGCATCACACAAATGCAACTAAAGGACCTGTGTGAATTTCTCCGAACTCCACAGATTGGTTAATGAGGCAGGTATCCGGGCTTCCGTATATCCAGAAGAGCTTGGTAAAGTATACCACACGATTTTCCAGCTTTCAATCCAAATAGCGTTATAACTTTTCGTAGGCGTGCGTTACGGATAATTTGAAGGCTCATCTCACGCAAGTGTCCAAAGATTTCAGTTTTCATTCTCCTTTCGTTTCTGTACGTATTCATGCCAACCTAATTCGATAAATTTCACCGTCTGTCTCTCCGAAGCATTAGCCGGGTCTGGTTGGAACATCGGATAAGTAATGCTGAGGTACCTCGCATGGCTTTAAGAAAAAGATCTTCTCTCACAATGAACGGGCTACTCACAATTCATAAATTTTCCTGGTTAGGACATGTACTCAGCGTGTCAGAGGTCAGCCTTCCTCGCAGGTAATCTTAGACCATCTCTGTGCTGAGTAGAAGCGACCGAGAGCTGGACTACCATGTATAGAAACTCCAATAATCAAAACCAGCTGAATCAAAAATTACAGTCTGGATGGATGGCAACCTCGGAATTCAACTCATCAGTGGTTAATGACACTAGCAAACCTGACTGAATCACGTACTCAGTGGCACTCATGTTCAATGCGCAGCTACCTGGTTTCCTAAACTAACTCGTCATGACGTCGCACCCAGTGCTTGACTGTATCCCCGAAGCTCTCTCACTTTGGGTAACCGAAAGTGCATCAGCTGGGACCAACGTACTTATGGTACATAGTTTATGGCTGAACCTAGCTGGTGTAAAGTTGACAATGTTATTTTAGATTTATTAACTAATTATGCTTCTTATATTCGTGCCGACACGATGATATGTAGTGACTATGCTACCACCGTAGATGCTCAACGAACAGAGTAACTAGGTGAAGATAACGCCTGAATTTACTTCTTTGTGAACGCCTGGAACTACGTAGGGTGATGAGTTGACAATCAACTTTATTGCTCAATTGCAAGTTCGACTTTTTCCCCAGAATTTTGGGTTTCGGCACGACATAACGTTGTCCCATGGCATGTTGCGTTTGTTGTGGGTAGGAGAACAAGGAAAACGGTTCGGTTCTTCAAGATTCTCTGAAAAAGCATCAAACAAACACAACAGCGAACTGACTACGGTTGTGTCTCTGAACTTTCATCTTTGTTCTCATTGTTTGTTCCATTCTAAAACATGTCAATGAGATAACTAGTAGATAGATAGATGCATGCTGATAAACCGTTTTTTTGTGGTTTTTCAACCCGTTCACAGCTGTTGTATGGTAGAACGAGAACTTTTTTGGGCTTTGAGGACGACTGGAATTTTGTGGCAGTTCTTCATGACGTTTTGTGACCTGTTCTTTACACTATGTCATCAAATGTCCATTTAGTTTCATTGGAAACATTGCTTTCACAGTGACTGGTCTACTTAATGAAGCGAAACTGGTTGTCAGTCTAGGATTCTAGTTTGTTTGTGTTTCTAATCTCCTAGATAATGTAAAGCCTTTCACTTAGGAGACAAGAACAGTTTTGCAAATCAGGGTTCTATTAAGAAGCATTTTGATTTAAAGACGTTAGCATATTATTCGAAGGAGACTAACTTGGATCACCGGATGAACGGTTTCACACCCCCAATGATAAGCACTTCCAAGCTTGGCAACCATTGGACGATAACGAGCATTTCCTTTAAAAAGTCACCATTTGTACCACTTATCAGACAAAGAGATTTAGACCCCGGTACGGTGGGGCTCATTCAGTTCACTTGCAATCAGCAACAAGGCAGCTTCAAACAGGACATCCGAGAAAATTTCTAATATGAAGAACAGTGAGTTGCAGACTTTTTCAAGGGTCAAATGTCCAAAAAAGGCGGAAAGTAGTTGTTTTGCTGAAACAGAAACCACCAAAATGTGCTACTTTGGCCATCAGCCTGCACCTCCGTGTAAAGTTTTCTAGTGTAAGGGTTCTAAACCGGAGTGGCGCATAGCTGCAAGTTATCCTCCTACAAATGAACCGTGATTCCTATTACTCAAATCTAGTGAGTAATATGTAGTAAACACCAAGATCATCTGAGAAGAAAAATAAATCGACCGATTGTCACCGCGCTTTTCCAAAACAGAGTGAAAATAGCTTACCACGCAGTACCCGGAAGGTGTACAAAATGAAATCCTCTAATGTCTTAGATTTTTGAGACATCTCGCGGACAGGGAAACTTTTGAATATAACCTTATCTCTTTTCACCCATGCAAGTTTGGATTTGTTGAATGCGATCACAGCCCTAGAGATCGTTGCGCAGTTTGCTTCATGACCGACAAAGTTCAGGAACGTCCGGGGGGTAGCCACGACCAAGAAGGGATTATCCGACTTCAGGGGATTTGAAGCTTGTATTTCTGCGGAAAAATTGCAGGAGTGTGGAGCCCGTGTTTTGCATATCGTTTTTCAGAAAACGATAGGACCGCAAAACGATTTATTAATTTTAATCCAATGGCCAAGTCAAAGAACCAAATTCTAGTGTTAGTTCAGATAGGTCGCAGTTGTATTATCATAAAAGAAACTACTGAAAAGGTTGCTGAAAACTCTTTGACAGCCCACGACCGGTTTCGCCCTTCTGGGGGCTCTTCAGGTAGGCACAGTCCCTGAGTTTCCGTTAACCTTACGTTCTGCTTGAAACCAAATTGTAGAATATCATAAACGAGAGATTCAATTGAGTCTCTCTTGAAAACCAAATTGACTTGCAAATGAATGCATCTCTCGAGGTCACCGTTGTATTTATCCCCTGAGTCCACTTAGATATAAGGATCTTCTAGTCACATGATGGAATATCGATTACTTCAATGGACGTCACAGAAGTTTCCCATTTGTTAAACCCAATCGAACTCAGGTCTAGAGACGATACAGAGGGGTTACAATGTGACTCTGCATGTACCTATCATTCAGTCATATTTCATACCAAACAAATTGTGCTTGCTCACACGCAAACGGCAAATTGTGCCGGGATGTTTTTATCTTGCAGTTGTCTGTGTGGGCCAGTCGGAGGATTTGACTACCGTATTTCGTTTGATGGATTTAATTTCTGTCTACCGGTGTATGATCTCATCCTTAGATAGCTATCCTCACCGAATCGGGTTTGTTTGAGGCTTGCTTGCGTTCAGCCTGACCACAAAGCTACCATCATTGTTCAGACCGCAATTGATAGAATATGTGATCAGATAACATCCTGTGAACCCAACCGTCTAGGCGTAATAGCCTACTGAGTTGATACAAATATCTCCTGTGTGAGCAGCAATCTTAGGAAACGCCACAGTTGTTATTCATCTTGGGTGAAGGGACCTATTTTGTTACGATCTTGTATCCATGATGGCCCAGTAATCGTTAACTGAAAAAATACGATGTCGTTCCCAACCTTCCAAGCGAGATAACGTATGAATATAGTCGCCTCGTTAAGAACAATTTACTCAAGTATGTCTCGCCGTATGTCTCTTGTTTTTTTTAGCATTTCAGCATTCAATGATGCAATTATCGCCAACCTACACAGCTGACAAGTCTGAGTTGAGCTGCCCGAACTAAATAAAAAAAATAAAAGGACAGTCAACCGTTTCCCCAACCGAATGATTTTAAAGGACGTTTACTTGCTGAAACTAGCATTCTTCCAGGTTTTGGTGAGATCTTTAGAGGCAATTGTGTTTAGGACCCTTGTTAACCCGGTTTTCAACCAACTTGTGATGGCTCAATTTGATTGGTCCTCTTAATTCACTTCACTGCAGCTTACCATGTTTGAATTGTCGAAAACATGCATTCAGCGATTTTAGACGTCGCATGTTCAAACAATAAAAAGTTAAACTTAAGACAATATAGATAAAATTTCATCTAAAAATGAATTTGCCGGACATCCGGATAATGGACTTACTGATCATTCCCAAGATGTGTAAGTTGTGGGAAAACTTTCAGTAGCAATATGAGTAGTATTTTAAGCTTGCTTTTTTATGTCTCCAATGTCGTATTCTCTCAACACCCTCCTTAAGTACAATGTACCTCGGTGTTCAAACCAGTGCAGGTACTATATGATGATCGATATCTGTTTGGAGGAAGCACATAGCTGGCCACAACAGCTTCCGCTTTTTGCTTTTGCATTGATTTTCAAGACAGACGTAGGTTTTTCAAACTATCTATAGAAGCATACTTTAGCAGTTTTGTGTCTTACACTGATTTAGAAAATGTTAAGCATCATTCAAACTACTTTACTTTTTCGTCATCTGGGATCTCCTTAATCCCAACCCATAACTCCCTACTACACAATCAAACTTCAACGCTACTGTACTGCCATAATGAGAAAGTCAAATTACACGTAGGATGAATGAAAGGACAAATCTGGGGGGTGAACTTGAAGCGCTGATCTTCCGCTTAACGGACGGGTGCTCTGCCGACTGAGCTACTGAGTACGCCTGCTCTGGGTTACGCTCATGCAACTGAACTTCACAATTGATCTGTCATACCTCTTCCGAATGGGATAAAAAGTGATATCTATCACTGTCAGCGGTATTCCCCCGTTGCGTGACTTCCACATACTGCGTGTACTTAAACAATCCAATTGAAAACCTGTTGTTGAACACGCTCCGACTTTTTGGGAGTACATTGGAACTAGCCATTTTGCAGAGTAAAATTTCTGAGGGAACGCATGACTCAGATAACTTAGAGAGGAATGCCTTTGTGTAGTCCACACAGTCACGGTTGAATTCACCGTCAGTAAACACTGTGAACCAGCCTGGTGTTCTTGTTTGAAACTGTACAACAGATATACAAAGCCCCCCGCCCCAAAATTGCAACTAAAAATCTGCCCAGTGGGTCTCAAGCGTGTGCCACGCTACCTGACTGGGAAGTCCTGACTGGCGGGTCAATCGATCGTCAAAACCAGGACAGTTACTGGGTCGTCGTTCGATGAGTCGGGCACACCAATCACATTGCTCAAGTGTGAACACGTTCGCCCGCTCAGCCCTAAAAATTCGGATGCGTCCAACGTACGTTGGTGCATTAGTGGTCACACGTTCGAGGCGAACGTTCGAATCCCGGCACGGCCACTGGATATGCACTGCTGATTCGCTCTAATAAGAGCGAAACTCGAGTCCAGTGCCTACCTTTGGTGTGGACTCACCGGAATAATTACGCCAGAACAGGAACACGGCCATTCAAACGAGAGTGGTGTGGCTATGAACAAAATACCTATCCCGCAAAACCCCAAGATATACAAAGCGTTGAATAATCACGCACAATCTAACCATGACATTCGAATATGCAGGTAATGGGTGCTGCACACAAGCTACAAGGTGCTCCAACTCCCATTTCGAACAAAAACCACATGTAAAAAACCTTTGAGTTCACACAAGCTAGCAACAGACAAAAGTACAATGGCATGAATCGATACTACTGAGGCAAGTTTTCCTTCTTCTTTGAAGGAGGACTCCAACCGCATGAGCTATTGTTAATTTCGCGGGAGCGGGATCTCGAGGGTGTACCTTCGTTTTAATCAGGATGTTTGGAGAACCTAAAATTGCCTTTCTAAAGGGATGACTTCTGGAAACTACGGATACTTTATCAGTTCATCTTTCAAATTCAAAAATACGTGGTTTCAATCCCATATATGGTTGAAACAGCTGTCCTGTTTTCATTGAATATAGCTGCTACCTACAGAAATGCATACGATACGACAGAAAGCCAAATAAAATGTAGTAAAAAACGATTATGTTGTTGCTCATCTTATAACTTAGACATATTATTCATAAGGTTGCTTAAGACTCTTTGACAGCCCAACACCTGTTTCTTGAGGCTCATCAGGTGGGCGCAGTCCAACATTTTCCATCAGCGTTCAGCTCTACTTGAACCAAAATTGCACGGAAACCGATAGATATACACGGTTGAATACCGATTTGGTTTTCACGGAAAACACAAAACCCAACCCGATGTTCCCCTTCAACTGAATGGGCTGCACCAGGCCGCCTCATGTGTCCATTAATAGAATCTTCAAGACGTCGCAATGCACTGTCTCAACGTAATACACTACTCGTGCATCTACCTAATGAACCCAAAGAAGGGCAAAAACTGTGTTATTCTGTTGGGCGTGTTACGTCTGGACAATGTGTTATGATGTCTCGGATACCTTGCCAGCTGGAACATGAGACGGACCGGTGCAGCACATTCAGTTGAAGTATGTCATTATAAACGCGAGATTTTGGTTGGATTTATTTGAATCTCGCGTCAAAAGCAACTTCGTATGTAAATGAGGGTATTTGACTAAACCTTTGGATGTTTCGCCGGTAACTTATGAGAATTAGGCAGAGTAAGTCATTTTTCTACCTATTGAATGGTACTTTACTGGAACAGCGAATATTTCTTCGATTTCCCGAGCATTTTTAGCAAAATGTGATGGAATTCTGGGCGTTAATCAATAAGTTGGTCGGCATTTGTGATGGGAATCCGGTTTTCATTTCGGTCTCAGTTCGGGTGTCACTGTTGTGCCCGACATGTGCGAAATACTAAAAGAGCCACTCTGGATGGATGATCAAACCAAACATCCTGTTAGCAAATAGGGAGACTTTTGTTAGTCGAGAAATACACTCATTTGCAAATCAATTTAGTTTTCACGAGAGACTCAACTGAATCTCTCGTTTATAATATTCTACAACTGAATGTGCTCCACACAGGCTGCCTCATGTTTCAGTTGGCACAATATTCGAGATATCGCAGTACATTTTCATAAAGGAAACTACGCACAAGGTTGCTGAAAATTCATCGGCAGCCCACGACCGGTTTCGCCCTTCTTGGGGCTCATCAGGTAGGCACAGTCTCCAAGTTTCCGTCAACCTTATGTTCTACTGGAAACCAAATTGTACGAACTTAACGAAATACACTCAGTTGTCTGAAAAAATCACAAACGAGAGATTCAGCTGAGTTTTAGGCAACCTTATGAGCGGTGAAGTACGAATATACATGTATTGCGATGTCTCGAATGTCGTGGCGACTGAAACATGAGGCGGCCTGGCGCAGCAAATTCAGCTACCTGGAAACATCCCAAGCGAGAGATTCAGCTGGGTTCCAGGTGAGTCTCTCGCAAAACCAAATTATTTTGCAATTAGATTAAGTTCACACTGGCATGATTTACGCTTAGTAACATAAGTTCTAGCTTGGGAAGTTCTCTCTCTCTCTCTGTCTTTGATTTTCCATTAGGAGAGGTAAGGTACTCCGACCTCAAGATTCAGTGTTTCACTATTCCAACACAACCCACTAGTGTGGTATTGGCACTTGGAGTTGACACTGTGTCTGAGTTTTAAAAACTGTTCCTGTTTTTCAGCAGACTGAAAAGATGCGCTTTAAAGCACGAGTCACATGTTATAGTGGACCTGCAAAATTTGAGGCGATTAAACAAACATTTCACAACAGACTGGCACACGTCTTCATTGACCTCGTAACCAGGGTAACATAAACGCGGTTACCACACTTGACCTTTGAGGTGACACTCTATTGACAAAACAAGCTGACTTTTCGCCTTTCAGCAATGTGATTCTGTGTTGCTCGCTTTGACAACGATTCAGTGAGAATGACTCATTTAGACGTGACATCTACTCAATGAACATTTTTGTCACCCACAACGAGGTCACATGTTCCGTAGATGGGGATGTTTGGTAACGCACAGTACGAACAATTCAATGATTTATTTCAATATTACTATCAAACACGTGTCCAATTTGACGTGCTTACGGTTGGACGTGAGAAACACGATTTTTCGGATCTGCACCCACCCACCCCAGGATGAGAAACTGAAGGTTCTTTGGCTTGTTTACTCGTGGAAACGTGGAAGAACACGCGTCCTATTTCAATAGCCTTGTGATTGGTTTGTATCCACGTGGCTATCGGGGTCAAACACAATAAGACTAAACTGACCCAGTGTGTGAAGCAAACTATCGGTCAAAGAAAGACAGTCTTAGATTAAGTTCACACTGGCATGATTTACGCTTAGTAACATAAGTTCTAGCTTGGGAAGTTCTCTCTCTCTCTCTGTCTTTGATTTTCCATTAGGAGAGGTAAGGTACTCCGACCTCAAGATTCAGTGTTTCACTATTCCAACACAACCCACTAGTGTGGTATTGGCACTTGGAGTTGACACTGTGTCTGAGTTTTAAAAACTGTTCCTGTTTTTCAGCAGACTGAAAAGATGCGCTTTAAAGCACGAGTCACATGTTATAGTGGACCTGCAAAATTTGAGGCGATTAAACAAACATTTCACAACAGACTGGCACACGTCTTCATTGACCTCGTAACCAGGGTAACATAAACGCGGTTACCACACTTGACCTTTGAGGTGACACTCTATTGACAAAACAAGCTGACTTTTCGCCTTTCAGCAATGTGATTCTGTGTTGCTCGCTTTGACAACGATTCAGTGAGAATGACTCATTTAGACGTGACATCTACTCAATGAACATTTTTGTCACCCACAACGAGGTCACATGTTCCGTAGATGGGGATGTTTGGTAACGCACAGTACGAACAATTCAATGATTTATTTCAACATTACTATCAAACACGTGTCCAATTTGACGTGCTTACGGTTGGACGTGAGAAACACGATTTTTCGGATCTGCACCCACCCACCCCAGGATGAGAAACTGAAGGTTCTTTGGCTTGTTTACTCGTGGAAACGTGGAAGAACACGCGTCCTATTTCAATAGCCTTGTGATTGGTTTGTATCCACGTGGCTATCGGGGTCAAACACAATAAGACTAAACTGACCCAGTGTGTGAAGCAAACTATCGGTCAAAGAAAGACAGTCTGTGGACGATAGAATAATAACTCAGTACTTAACTGTCCAATCAGCGAACACATACCCCCCAACAAAAGCCCATGCAACTGACCGTAAAAGTACCGTCATCTACTGGGGCATTTCCCCGGCGAACGGCTCGTGAGGTTCCATGAAATTTAGTTTGTGTTATACGGTCATTACTACAGTTCAATTTTTTTCCTGTTTTAGCGAGACTAGTGGAATGGCAAATAATCCGCAAAATGTGACTTCATCGTCGGATGATTGACCACAGTCATCTGATTTTCGAGGACACCTGTGACATGAAAGTAATGAAAGTATGTCCCAAGATCTCATTCGGATTTCCAGTCTTGTACCATGTCCTATGATTGGTCCCCTGTAATCGGCTTTCTGTTCAGTAATTGATTAGAAAAGACAAATCATAGCACAGGTGCTATCCATCCGTGAAGGTTGAACCACATGAAGTTCACCAGATCACTTCATTCACTGATAGGCAGTTTCAGGTCGGGTGGTGTAGAAGCAGATCAACGGCTGGTGTATAATAAAGTCAGCATGCAGCTAGGCAAAAGATTCCACTTTACGCGGATACTTTCCTTGTTTTGTACACCATCAATCCTTGATGCATTCTGTGAAGCAAAATATGGTCAATAACTGTGAAGTTATGGGATGACATCAGACAGGTACACTCCCAAATCAGCTTCTGTTCTGTCTACTTAGCTCTCGCCTCATAAACTGCGTGCTCTGAAAGAACTTTTGCGCCGGATAAATGCGTGATCAACATTACTGAATGACTGAGCCCAGAGCAAGAGATACCACCTCTTGCGGCCAATCGTGGTCGATAATCTTAACTTTGGAGAATGGCGCATTTTTGAAATGCTTATAGGCTACGCAGGACTGATACAATAAAATGAAATTAAACGAGAGTTTATGGTTTGCAGAAACCGGTCTTGATGATACGATGTCGAAATTTGTGGACATTATTCAGCATATAAACACCATAAACGAGAGATTCAGCTGGGTTCAAGATGATTCTCTCGAAAAAAAAACAACTTTGTTTCCAATTGAGTGTACTTCGCTAATTTCGTGCAATCTGGTTTCAAGCGGGGCATAAGGTTGATGGAAACTCGGGTAATTCGCTTACTTGATGAGTCCCAAGAGGGGAAAAACCGATCGTGGGTGTTCGAAGAATATTTAGCAACCTAGGAGTAGTGTATTAGGACTATTCAGATCGATTCATATTGACAACCGTCAGTACTTCTAGATTTTTCTTAAACGGCTAGGTTGAAGAGTATGACCTTGGATTCCCTGTTGACCTTCAGCTTGAGCAGCAAGTAGGTAGAGGATCCTCGTGTGAAAGTCTATTTATTTTCTTGGATTGCGCAATGTTCGTGTGGATATGATCGAGAGCATTCGACTAGAAGCATGTGCAAATACATCTCTTCACTTGTTCTTTGTGCGATTGTTCAATTGTAGGGTAGGAGCGTTTTGGGAATAGCTAAACCTAACATCAGACACTAATCAGACTCTGAATGAATGAAGGAGAATGTTGGTAGCTCGGGTAGCATAGATGGTCGTTGGTTGGTTCGCTGAGCCGGGCAGTTTGATTGCAAACGTTTCATCACCAACCCAGGTGGCATCATCAGGGCGTTGTCAGGGAGCGCGGTGGAGCGTAACGATGGCTTGTGCCAACCACCAACGATCAACTAAATGAATGACATGCTGGAGACTTAGACGCTCTTTGGTATACAGCGATAAATGGCACAAGATTATGGGCTCTCCTGCCATCCAGTACAAATAGACCTATATACCTCGAAAGTCACTAATTTCTGAGGACCCGCAAGTGGTTGAAAAAACAACGTATAAGTTTAAGGTGGCTAAGACTTAGACTCAGAAGTATGCGACTCGCACAGTCAGACTATGGGGAAATTGACTCTGTGGGCGCAAGCTCCTATTCCGTCAGCGCCTTATACTCGCAGTTGGCTTAGCAACAGCCAGCGCGAGAGTATAAAATAAACCACGCAAATGTCTTCATTCGAATAAATCATAAGGTTGACGGAAACTTGGAGACTGCGCCTACCTTATGAGCCCAAAGTGGAAGGGCGAAACCGGTCGTGGGCTGTCGAAGAGTTTTCAGCAACCTTGTGAGTATTCTCTTTCATGAAAATATACTGCGATATCTCGAATATTGTGCCAACTGAAACATGAGGCAGCCTGTGTGCAGCACATTCAGTTGTAGAATATCATAAACGAGAGACTCAGTTGAATCTCTTGTGAAAACAAAATTGATTTGTAAATGAGTGTATTTCTCGAAAACAGTTCAATTTGGGTTCAAGTAGATCATAAGGTTGACGGAAACTCGGGAACTGCGCCTACCTGATGAGCCCATAGTGGAAGGGCGAAACCGGTCGTGCTCTGTCGAAGAGTTTTCAGCAACTTTGTGAGTAGTTTCCTTTATAAGAACTTACTTTGCCTTTATTATGAAGCTAGTACCCTATGTGAAGCTCTGTGTGAAAACAAACACATATTTGCAGGTGTTTGCCTGCACTTTTCGAGATCGTCAGGATTTAGTTGTAACTTAATAGTCCTAACTTGCCTCGGACCTGTTATTCCCCGCTTATTGTAACTAAAGTACGCTTTTTCCAAAGATTTACGGATGATAGAAATGGAAAATATGAAATTATTTGCCTGGCGCGACATAATTTTAGACATCATTTTACCTTTGGTTGACCATGGTGGCTGGAGTACATATTTGCCTGCCTTCGGCAGCGTGACATTCAGTAGCCCTCAATAGGATGAGGTACAGTACCACCCATCATTCAGTCACAGAAATGACAGCGGGCGGTCACACCTTGACTGGCTTTTCATGTAACGGACTCTCATATGTAACGATCCGAAGTTGCTGAAAACTTTTCGACAGCACACGACCGGTTTCGCCCTTCCACCATGGGCTCATCAGGTAGGCGTAGTCCCCGAGTTTCCGGCAACCTTATGTTCTACTTGTTTGCAAATGAGTGTATTCCGCCAATTTCATGCAATTCGGTTTCAAATAGGACAAAAGGTTGACGGAAACTCGGAGACTGCGCCTACCTGATGAGCCCCAAGAAGGTCGAAACCGGTCGTGGGCTGTGGAAGAGTTTTCAGCAACCTTGTGAGTAGTTTCCTCTATGAAACGTGTAGTTCATCTTTATTCTTGCGGATGACAGAGTTCCATTCAACCGTCGAACCACTGCCCCTGAATACTCCGGTGGTCAGTTAACAAATCAAAATTTAAAACACGGTTCCTTCGAAAAGTAGTGACCTTGGTGATCCGTGTTTTATTGGTTCTCTTGAAATTTTGAATAAGGCTTTCTTTTTCTCCACCCGCACAGGACATCCAGTTTACAGTTGTTATTTAAACCCTCTTACTGCACTTGTGACCAAGTCTCACAGAGTTGTCTCAAGCTGGTTTCGCCTTGACCAATCCATTACCCGAAGGTTGATTCTCCATGGTAAACGGCGCAATGTTGTTCATTTGATGCTGACGGACACCTGTATATCCTATTACTATTTTTTAGAAGTAGAGGTGGGACACGTCTCTATGCACATCGCAAATAGGCTGCCAAATATGGCAGTGTCTTTGAACATTATGGGCCTGTCTGGTAAGTGCCTAGTGTCTGTACCTATTTCGTTATCTTTTGGATGTGCAGATTTAGGTAGCATGTCATATTCAAATGCAAGCTGTGGAAAATCGATAGCAGTTATAGCTAACCACTTGGTTAGCCAACAGACTGAAGGTTTGAACCATTCAATTTCTCACTGCAGTTTGCCTTGCTGCCTGAGGCCTCCTACCTGGAGGATGGCGGTTGTGTACACATGAACAGATGGGGGAGATGTACGGCATCGTCTCAAGCTCATGTGCTTCGTGGCTTATTACGGGAACACCGTCTGTTTCGGACGTGACCAAGGAAAATGCATTTAGAACATTCCACCTGGTAGACACTGTCTGGAAGGGTTGCGAACCAACAAGAATATTGATTCAGAGCATGAGTCTACCAAAGAACACTGAGGTGATTTGATTAGCGAGTAATTTAGGGCAAGCAGTTTTATGCTAAAGCACAGAGTTCTCGAATAGCCCTCCACTCAAGATAAATCCTAGTTGAGTTGTTGCGATCAGTTATAACAAAAACAGATTATGTAGACCCTTTTTCTGCTGGCCAACTAAGGTACTTAAGCGAATTTCGACAAATGCATAGCGGTTTCGTGTTGACGGAAGATTCACCCGGAACCCCGCCAAATTTCTCGTTTTATGATGCTTCTGAGCTTAGTAACATCACAGAACGAGGGACTAAGCTGGGCTTTAGGTGAATCGCTTGTCAAAACCAAGTTAGTTTGCATATCTGTCCAATTAGGGTTTAAGTAGAACATAAGGCTGGCGAAAACTCGAGGACCGCGCATACCTAATGAGACTCAAGAAGGGAGAAACCGGTCTTAGGCGGTCGAAGTGTTTTCAGCAACCTCTTGAGTAGTGTATTACGTCTATTAATGTGCACATATTTCATCAGTGGATGTTGTTGGCTGCCTTCGGATACTTCTGTGCTGGTGTAGCGGCAAACACTAATGATGAAACGCGCAGGCAGCATCCGCTTGCGCATCCCAGAGTGCCGTTCTTGCATCTGAATTGAAGTCTGATTCGGAACTTATGGGACTGATTTACACTATGTCTCCATTTTTGCTCATTGTTCAACCAACGAATTCGCTTACATTTAGCTTGCGAAAAGACTTCACCCTTCTGTCTTTAGAGCTAGCCATTCGATTAATTCAGATGAGTAATTCGTTTTTCATTGCGGTTGATTTTAACCCTTTTCTCTTCTCTCGACTCACACTGAACAAAGTAGAGTATCGAATTTGAGTGAGTAAAGTAGAATACTACCTCTCTGGGGCCAATTAAAAGAGACCTGGGGGACTATGCTCCCCTTTGATTGACTTGTTCAACTTTTGTGAATACATTTTTAGCGAATTCCGCACCGAAATTTTTCATGAAGAAAAAGCAACTTAAGGGACCACCGAAATAATCCGAATTGTGGGATAGCGCGATTTCGGCTCCTCTTCTAGGATGTTGCCGCATCGAGTCTGAGGAAGGGCAAAACTGATGATGAGCTGCTGAAGAGTTTTCAGCAACTTAATGAGTAGTGTAGCACTTTTGGACAATGTGTAGGGATATCCCGAATATCGCACCAACTGAAATATGAGGTTGCCCAGGGTAGCACATTAAGTCGAAGTGAACCATCATAAACGGGAGATTCAGCTGATTTAATTTGATTTGCCTGTCAGGACAAATGAGAACATGTGTTAAAAAATACCATAGACTTCTTGTTTCACTGAAAACTCTTCGACCGTGTTATTGATGGGTGCACCCGT
The DNA here is from genome assembly GCF_000715545.1 of Opisthorchis viverrini. Lineage (NCBI taxonomy): Eukaryota > Metazoa > Platyhelminthes > Trematoda > Opisthorchiida > Opisthorchiidae > Opisthorchis > Opisthorchis viverrini. The sequence goes on from NW_008751744.1 coordinate 1,507,935, forward strand.
TCTTCTGTTTCGGTTGGCATGATCGATCTTACGGACAGTGAACTCGCTAGTTGAAAAGTACCTGTGCTTCCAACATAATACAGCTGTTTATGAAGATCATCATTCTCGGACTTCATCCGGAACTTTCTCTGACTTTTAGGCGTTGCCTACGTAGAGTTCACATGTAAGGGAAGGTTGCAAACTAAATGGATTATGCAAATCTTGCTTTATAAACAAACAGCAGAACCACTAAAGAATTGCTGTGCAGGTTTTCAGAGGAATCGTTGTGCTGTACATTAGTGCACATGTTTGCATGAACTACTGTTCTAGACCTTTTTCCCTAGATTCAGGAAAAAGCTTTGGCCTTGAACGAATCACCTAGATTTCAGCTTACTGGTTCTCATTTATTGGCTTGGACTTTACTTTCAAGTGCGCGCCAATTTCATTGATTATCTCCTGTTTTGTTGAAACTAAAGCTTGGTCATTTTGTTGAAAGGTAGGTTGGAAATAGTAAAGTTGTAACAAGCTTTCGGTGCTTAGCTGTCCTGACCCTCGAAGGAAAAACTAAAGCTAAGAGACTGTCGAGATGCCAGGGTTGGACCTCAACCACGGACCTTCCGATCACTAAGTTCACCCCTAACTACTAAGCCATCGGTAATAATACCGCACTCACTATTGACTAGAAAATGAGGTGCGGTCAGTCACTAAAAATGACACTTGTCACGTTTTGAGTTTTCTGATGAGCGAAGTTCCGTCTGACAGCCACCCCAATCAACTAGCTATCATAAGGTTGACGGAAACCCGGGGACTGTGCCTACCTGAGGAGCCCCAAGAAGGGCGACACCGATCGTGGGCTGTCGAATAGTTTTCAGCAACCTCGTGAGTAGTTTCCTTTGTGAAAATATACTGCGATATCTCGAATATTGTGCCAACTGAATCATGAGGCGGCCCGTGTGCAGCACATTCAGCTGGAGGACATCATAAGCGAGAGATTCAATTGAGTCTCCCGTGAAAACAAATTGATTTGCAAATGAGTGCATTTCTCGAACATAGCTGTCAACCACTTTAACATAGCTGCTTCGTTTATGGTTGACTATTAGTCCATACTCAATCACTGAGCTATCTCTAGCGAAGAGTATTCATACGACGGTAGAAATGTTCCATAGTGATGGAGAGCAATGTATGAACGGAAGTTGACAGGGGTCTTTCTTTTCTGATGTAGTGCTTACATGAAAAGCTTTCCCATGTGTTCGACAGAATAGCAATCTAATGAGCCTGTAGTGAGTTGTGTATGAATGCCAGTGTCAGTTTGTAGCATCTGCAATCCATTTGAATAATCCTTTCACAACTCATTTCTTTTTCAGGTACAGCACAATTTCTCGAAAATTGACCTCAAGCTCTCGTTATGGAAAGTCTTCTATTTCTGTTCCCTGTTATCGCAAAAGTAATAGCTTTGACCAGTTTACCCAATCGCTACTCAATTTATCCCAAGCCGTGCAAATCAAAACATGCTTCTCTGTAGAAAAAAAACGGTTGGTCGTTTAGAAAACTGTAGATCAGGTTGAGCTGATTACCGTGTTACTGGTTATAGGATCTGGTTTGGTACTGAAGGACATGTAGTATGAGAGCCACAAAAGATCGGTTGGCAAGTCCAAAGTGTTCGAGTTCTGTTTGTATGTCTTTTGTAAGAGTTCTGGGGGCGTATTGGGAAACAGTTGTGCATTGGTCTTGTTATTGGGCTGTTGTGATTGTATACTGTCTGATTCGGTGAACAATGACGGGGAGCAACTTGGGGTAAAGGCTGGCGGAAGGAACTGGTTTGCTGCACTGATCTTCACACAAGGTTTGTTTGTAGAGCATTGTTTTACGAATGTATTTACAGTGTCACTATGTTTTCCGTGACCCGAAGCGATTGTTTTCGTCCCTTTCGGGTGCATCTCCGTAGATTCATTTGGAGATATTTCTGCAGCACAGAGAGAGTCACGGGGAGGAACGTCATTCAGATTGTCGCCGGTCAACTCTGCAGCGAACGCGTCGGTTTTGCTGAGCAGACAATGAGCATTAGGGTGGCACATCCAGTAGGGACTCTGCTGAAGCAATCGCTGCACTGCCATAAAGTTGTCGGCCTCGGCGAGTAATTCCAAACCAACGGCCGTTTGCCGCTTCCATTTCGTCCTGATAAGAGTGACGAATGATAAGGGTTACTTAGTTGCAAAAGTGTGACAACACTTGATTAGGAAATTTGTGATAACACGTTGAATACTGGATTCTCAGGCGGTTGTGCTCTAAGCCCACTCTTAAGAGATTTTCAGACAGCACCCACAGTTCAGCCAATGATCATAACATTGTACCAGATACACGTTGTACCATACTTGTGGTTTCTGTGAGCACAGATCATTTCGTTTTCCAGAGGGAAAGAAAATTAACGGCCGAGAACGTGTGAACTCTTTTAGTCTGCAGTTATGATTTTGCACACTGTCAGAAGAAAAAATTGTATGTGCTTCTGAATACCTTCGGCAAAAACTAGTGAACGTAAGAAGCGGAGTGTTAAAACCTTATTCAACTAAATGAGGTGTAGTACCATCCCCTTTCAAACATCATTTCCTCAAGACTCTCCGTGAGATTAGCAGATGGTGTGCAACAAAATAATGACCTTGTGACCACTATTGGTTCAAGGACTGTCAGACTTGTTATTCAACAGAATCACACGCGGGTTCACTCACTGCATCTTGCGCATGAAGTGAGCAGCTTGGGTTAATCTGGATAGCACACCTATGTACCACTGTGAAATCAGGACGGAAAAGAGCATAAACTTAGGAGCAACTGCTACCAGGATATCTGGAGATACCTTGGAACACTGCACAATGCTTTCTTATAGACTGTAAGTACGAAGCAATCCTATTCAGTGTTTAGTGCCTGTGCATCTGTAGAGAGGCGCTTAGGCTTTTGGCCAATCTTGATACAATGCATACATCTGATTTCCTAATATAATATAGGTTTTATAGAGGTATAGGATACGGGCGTTACTGAATGTCGGTCATCATGCCCTCAGTTCATGTGCTTTCAACCTGGAATCCGGCTTTCATAGTCTCAGACAGTGACTATGTGCGTCTGATCAACTTTGGGTGACTACGTGATCGTGACCGCTCTTAATTCATCCTGGTCGATCTCAAGAAATCGATAACGGTCGGGTGACCAATCATCTGCTATCACATGATCTGTCACTCTTAAGTAGGACTACAGATAGCAAAGTCCTCTGAAAAGTGAAGATATACCGGAGGGGTTAGGTTACACACCTTGAGTTTGAACCGCTTCAAGGTGATAATGTTCAGATTGCCACTCTAAATCACCAGACAGCATCGTTCACTGGTTTGGATGAGTTGTGTAGGCACGTGTCTAGAAATCAAAAAGAACCAAACCACTATAAAAATGTTCTCATAAAACCGTCTTACCGGACATCAAATTCACAGTTAGTATTAACATCACCTTGGAACTTCACTGTCCTTGACCATTTTTGAATGAATAATTTCGAAAACAAGGGACCGTAACATCATTCACCAGAACGATGACACTTTTGTCTCTGCATACAGTTGGGGTACAGATAGACCAGGCCAGTTCCGCGAGATCGTCACGCAATTTCGTTGGATTCAGCGAGACCAGTTGAATTATTCATCAAGCGGATGATGAGTGGACCCACAAAAACGTCTTGTTTACTTTGCCCATCACACATGCATGGGATGGGCGTCTGGTGGAAATTTTCTGATGGTTTTTTTGCTGAATTTCAATGGATGACTTTCAAAATGACTGCACCCAAAATTCACGAAAGGTATTGTCACTCCAAAGACCGCGACGCATTCATTCTTTTCTGGTCTGTGCCAAAAAAATGGGCTTACTCCCCGTTCACTTAGAACATTCGACATAAGGTCTCTGAAGGTCTTCGATAAACTAGGAACTCTTAATTTGCAAATCAAGTAGAACACAAGGTTGACGGAATCTCGGGGACTGCGCCTACCTGAGGAGCCCCAACAAGAGCGAAACCGGTCGTTGGCTGTCGATGAGGCTTCAGCAACCTTGTGAGTAGTTTCCTTTATGAAAATGTACTGCGATATCTGGAATATCGTGCCAACTGAAACATGAGGTGGCCTGTGTTCAGCACATTCAGTTGTAGAATATCATGAACGAGAGATTCGGTTAAGTCCCTCGTTAAAACCAAATTGCTTTGCACATGAGTGTGTTTCTCGAAAACAGTTCAATTTGGGTTCAAGGAGAACATAAGGTTGACGGAAAATCGGGGCTGCGCCTACCTGTTGAGCCCAAAGTGGAAGGGCGAACTCGGTCGTGAGCTGTGGAAGAGTTTTCAGCAACCTTGTGAGTAGTTTCCCTTACAGAAACTCCTAACTTGCGATGAAAACAATCAAAATCCATCATATTTGCACGGCGCTCCTAATTTCAGTTTAAGTCGTTTGGGGTTTTGTCCAAGAAGGTGCTATCATTGTTTGTATACAACCATGTGGATGCATTTGTCAGGCATGACTGCCTCTGTGAAATACGTCAAACGCCTTTTGAATCTACGGAAGATCTCCAATATTTCCAGAAGAACTATCTCAAGATCGGTTAGTTTCGAGGCCACCTTACTGAAGTGAGGATGGCTCATTATAGACCGGTATGGTTTTCATAATTCCATCACCTGGCATTCGTTTCAAGAACCGCTTTATATCAACTGTTGGTAAACGTCGCACAATTTACAATCAGATAACGAACATAGGAACCGACATATCACACTTGTTTGAAGTCGGAAATTTTACTGGTATCCCACGGATGGTATGTAGAAAAAAGTTTACATATCTTTAGCCACGCCCAAATGTTATTGGCAGGCATCGTTCATCTTCGGAAAGGGGATGTATTTTGATCTGCCGGAAGAGGAATTATTTATGAGTTTAGACCGCTTCCGAAGTTTGCTCATTCTCAAAGATGTTTAGTCCTTACATCAATTCATTGAAAAAGGTGTTCAGCAAGAAACGGAGTTGAGAAGCACCCGCAACTCCATCGTCAGCCAATACAGGGGGAATATCGTTACATTGATGTGATAACCGAAAAACGTATCGAGCGGGTAACTTTGACAGCCCAATCTAGTCCCATATTCGACAACGGATTGTGAAAAACCTTGAGTCCTGTTGACCCTTGTGATCACTTTGTCCTAAATACCGGAGGCTGGTTTAATGAAGCCATATTCTCAAGTGTTCGCTTTCAACCAAAATGATCCGTTGAGAATTACCTACCTGCGATTCTGGTACCAAGTCTTCACCTGCATATCGGACAGCCCGAGGCGCGCAGCGAGTTCCATTCGGTCCTGGACCGCCAGATATTTTTGCCTGTCGAAACTGTGTTCCAGTTCACTTAGCTGCTGATCGGTAAACGCTGTGCGTGCTTTCCTGTTCTTCTTTCCCTTAGACCCGACAGAAAGACCGCACGGAGATTCGAAGTGGGATTTCGTTGAACAGTTTTTCTGGTGCGATTCAGATGGCTTAGAGCGACTTTCCGAGGGTGAATTATCACGGTTTTCCGGGATACTGCGCAAAATCTGTGGTTGGCTACTTTCCGTCGGTCTGGCTGTCCATGACTCCGTACCAGCTGATAATAAAAAGTATAAACAGGAATATATTATTTGTGGCGTTCGTACTGGAAACTTTCAACGGTTAACCAGTGGAATCTGTTGGTATTATGTACTTCAGATCAGCTTTAGTTTCCTGTGTCCAAAAGTTAAACAATGGATAGATCGGACAGTTAAGGGGTCTTGCACTGGACCACACCAATCTTTCTGATGTACCGCTCTCCAAACGCGCCTACTTAGTCAATCGAGCCAACATTGATAGCTCAAACGCAACTGTTACCGACTGGCAGCTATACCCAGCATCGTTACCCGTGAGGGTAACGGCCAGAATACTAGTTTTGTTGCTGTTTGGTTATAAGCATTTGTACCGTGTGAATTGGAGACAGGGAAGTTGTGATCCGTCTTTTTGGTGAATGTTGCAACGAAGTTATAGCATCTTGTGTACAGTGAGTACCAAACGAAATGCATGACCACCTTATGGCGTTGGGTACAGTAGTCTAATTCATATGTTGAAGAGGGCGACTGAGTTTATATTCCTAACAAACACATTATTAGAGCCCTAGTTGCTCCACTAAATAAAGGATTGTCGTGTGAACAAACAGATCATCAGTCCGCACCATAGATCCATAGTTTATGTTCGACTAGCGAATATGAGATGGGATAAGCACAGTTCATCAGAGTAGAACGGGAATTAGATGTTATCTCAGCTGGCCAAACTTTGCTTTGACTCCCAACTCCTGTGAGGTAGGCTCATTAAACGAGCCATTCAGGACGGAGGAATCGCGTTAAACCTCATGGAATTCACAACTATATGTGAAAGATTTCGAACAATAATTCGGGTGGAATTGAGGTCGAATTATACTTAAACCTCTAATCTGGGTTTGTGCAAGAACTATCTCACGTTCAGCGCTGCACATAGCCTAGGGCATTTACATATTCAGTGTCAGATGTCAACCCACAAAACGTACCAGTAACATGATATTTTCAGCAATCTTACAACATTGCCACGCAAACTGAAAGTTGGTATTCAAGTAATGTGAACCTAACCCCTTAATTCCATCATGTCATTACGCGGGATGTACTACTTATGGTCGCTGTTGAAGATACCTTATACTCCTTACTGACAAGCTGTTCTCGTTTGGTTTCAGGCTTGTTTAGTTTAGTTTAGTTGTAAATGAGACAAACCCTCATCAAGTGCTTAACAATATAATAAAAGGCAAATAGGAACGGGAGGTATTCCACCAGCTCAAAGGAATGACTTTGACGTCATCACCAATTCCTCCCTCATATTTGACTATTCCCACTATTTTACTCCGGCCCATTCATGAGAATCTATCTTAGAATATGATACAAGGAATATTGTCGTGGTTAGTGCTCAAAGAATGAGAATCTACCCACTGTGTCAAACAAGTTTGGACACAAGAAACGGTTCACTGTTTGAAGACATCGAAGCGAGTAAGAGGTCAGTTTATCTCCCAGAGGGGTAAAACGGAGGAGCTACGATTCTCGATGTTTAGTAAACTATCGAACAGTGGTTGGTGTCGGCGAATCCTTAATGAGGCAGTTGGAAAGCACGTTTTCGGTTGTGTAACGGGTACTTTCATTGAAAAATGTGTTCAGCACCAGAAGCTGCGTTGGTTGGGACGTGTTGCGTATGCCGAACAATCGTTTGCCGAAGAGAGTGCCCGATTCAGAGTGGCCAACCCTTGAGTATGAAGTGGGTGGGTGCTGTCGGTGCTACTCGCCTTCTAGGATCGGGGCCGCGTGATCCTCACTGTGCCTGGTTAGAGACACTACGAGTTATGGCTGCCAACCGATGTCAGTGGCGTTCTTGTTCTCAGTTTCTATCTAGAACGCCCGAGTAAATGTCTGGAGGTATAGGCACCTCGAAATGATTGTGGCAAGCTAGCGCTATGTCCCTCCCCCGTCCACCTACACTCTTTACTTTACAATAAGGCTTCCGAACAAATCATAGTTGTACGGCAGTGAAGCATCGGTGTTGAACACTGATGTCGTGCTGTCGATGATGATGATGATGAAACAGTGAACTCTAGAGTAGGATTCAAACAGGATGGCGAGGATCGGAAAAATCGATGACCAGGCGTCCAAGCTATCAATGCCAGGAAAAGCACTCAGTCATCTGGTCAGAAAGTACTGATTAACGGACATTTGTGGCCGTGCGTGTGCGGAAGGTGACTATTTATGGGGAACTAAAATTCAATTCATTTTAGACCAAGGAGTGCCATCCATGGCTGCACTTAAGATTAATTATTTAAGATGGCCTCCAGTAATTATAAGGGCATCAACGGTTCCCGGGGGTACATTAAGAGACTGAAGATTCAAACTAAGTAGAAAATCCCAACCTAGTCAAAAACCTAGCAACACTTTTCATTACCGGATCGAAAGTTGTTTGATTTCACATACATTGCTTACAGAAAACGGCGCACGAATGATATGCTCACTATAATTGGGCATAGTTGACTTGTACTGGGGTTAGGCTCGAAATAGCTTACTGGTCAAGGCGTGATGAGGAAGGTACACGCACTTTTTCGTTTTAATTCACTAAATTACCAGCATAATTTCACGCGTACGTTTGAGAACTCACAAGCCGCACTTAAGACTGGACTGGTCACGCACGTACGTAAGAATAGAATGAATGTCCAGTGCGGTTCCCAAAACGATATTGCGCGGTGAAAACAAAAACAGCCTAGTGTCTAAAATGTCTGCCCTCATTTCAAGGAAGGCAAATCAGCATGCATGTGTGCGGTCTTAAAAGATCTCACGATCCAAGAAGTTAAACGGCGAGTAGCCATCCGGGCCCGCGGATTACCGGCACTTTCAATAAAGTGAAGGAAAACTAACGACATTCTATTGGATAGATCAGTTCACTTGTTGCTGAGTTGAATGTTGCTTTGGAAGGACCGATGGGTTTCCCTTCCTAAATCATACTGAGATTCGATAAAGCAGCTAAAATTCCACCTCTAACAGATCAAAAGCTTTCAGAATGATTATACACATGGAAACTCCGACTGGTGCATTAAACTAGACCCAACGTTCACCATCTCATTTCCTCACCCAGAGGCACACATGTTCACATTGAACTCTGTGCGCCCAAAAAAGAGTGCTTGTGACTAGGAATCGTCAATAGTCTGTCTTGACGCTTTGACTGATTTTTGTTACCCGATCAAGCATCACCTGGCATAGTTTACTATCAAGCCATACTTGCACACACCAGAAACATTTTTCTCTGTGAAATACACTCATTTGCAAACAACTTTGGTTTTGCCAGAGACTCACCTGGAACCCAGCTGAATCTCCCGTTTATGATGTGAATCTCAGACAAAGCCAAATTTGTTTGCAAATGAGTGTATTTCACTAATTTCGTGCAATTTGGTTTCAAGTGGGACATAAGGTGGAGGGAAACTCGCGGACTGCGCCTACCCGCTGAGTCCCAAGCAAAGCGAAGCCGATCGTGGGCTGTCGACGAATTTTCAGCAACCTTATGAGTAGTGCATTAAGTCTTCTTCGTGCATTGCTTGAAGTATTACTCGGATTCAGCCACGTTAACATTTTCACGAATGCTCAAAAGACGCCAAATTCAAGGTTCTTCGTAGAAACAGTTCGTCTTTCGTTGAAATGTGTTCCAGGACAAGAAACCCATATCACATCATCATTATTGTCTCCAAACCGTTAGATCAGGAGATAATCGATCAATCTGTTTCATAACAGACTTTCAGTCCTGAACTCAAGCAAAAGCGTGACCTGTTACCTGGGTTTTATATAAGAAACATATCAACCGTGTCAAACTCTAACGTAAAAGTTTGTGATACGGACCTAAACTGACAGTTCAGAACAAAATAAATGTTCTATGACTTACGTGAGACAGTGCTCACATCGGTTATCTTCTCTGCACAGAAGTGAGCCAATTCTGTGAAAGTGCGAGTATCACAATCGTCCATAGCCATTGAAGGGATATGGTCAGACTGCTGGAACTCGTTATCGCATTCACAGACCATATGTTGTTTCACCTGAGACCGATTCTGTTCCCGAGATTTGAAAAGCAAGGTTTTTGAGTCTTCGTGCAAAATGTCAACAACCATAAACGATTTACGAAGATGTTCAGCATTTCGAGACTGGGTGCCTAAATTCATCCTTTTTCACAACGTCTGTTAATTTGACTGTATCATGAAACAGGGTGACCTGATTTAATATTCTGTCTCTGCTCAATCTTTTGTCCTCGCATACTCGCAGCAAATCGGTTTGGTGTGCGCGCGACCGGTGGCACGTGGGTGAGAGAGATGGGCAGTTATCGCAGCCTTGTGGCGCGTGCGGTACAAACCCACCTACGCACGCAACGGTTTCTGATTCGTTTAGAGAGGTTCTGATTGGTCAAGTCCAATCCAATCAAATATGCCGTCGTTCATGCTTGGGCCGACAACAGTCTTTAATGCAGCATTTAGCAACATCATCGGGAAGAGGGTAATCGGTGTGATGATTGTGTCCGGGGCATGGGAGGGGATAGTAAATCACATGCCATGGAGTAGTCCCGATGCCAACAGCAATGCAGAATTGGACATGCACGGATAAGCAAGGTTGAAGACAGCGTCGACAATCGTCGGACCATAGCACTCTGGGGAATTGTAGACAGAAATCGCTTCGTAATTGTTGCGCACCCGCCCCTTTTCTGTTCTGTGGACAGTACGACATCTATTATTTAAATTCCACTTTTGAACAACGTTCGCACGCGCATACATTCTTACACACTCGCACGCGTACATTTACAGCGTTACCCTGGCGACCTTTGTTCAATTGGGGAACAGTAGGAGCAGCAGCACAAACTAAGGACAGAAAATTTCACGCTTTGATGTGCTCAGAGCTTCATCAGGATTTAATGAAGTGATCAATCCTGTGTGTGTGTGTGCGTGTGTGGATAAAGTGAAACGAGCGAGCATTTTCAAATAATCCTCGATGTGGGATTTGAATATCTGGTTGGCCCGACGGGTGTGATTGTAAGCCCTGGATCATATGGGAATGGGCTCAGTCGTAATGCACAGTTGACTGTGTGTAAAAACGTACCACTAAAAGGAAAGCCAGAAGTCCAATCTGTTGATGCAATCCAGGAAGCTCTTGCAGGGTCTTATCGCATGACCAAATTGATACATCTGAAAGCTCTTTGGCGAAAGTTTAAACATGAGCACAAAAGTGGCTAAGTACATCCGATGATTTTCGGTGTACCAGGGCTAATATCGAGTGTGTTCAAGCACGGGAGCTTCACTCTGTACATAGACAGGCCATTAGAATGGTACGGAAAAGGGTGACCTGTGTGACACTTCAATTACTCGGGGTATGTTCAACTACGAGATCACTATGCTCACTGTATACATTCAGAGACCAAATTTGTCTCCTCATATGCATTGCGATGATTGTGTTCTGGTCACCCGAATCTTATTTCCCAATAGATGATGTTGAAACTCAAGGGGAATTTTGAGCCCGTATAAGGCACAAAAAAGGCTAGACGCAAAACTATGGATGGCAATGAGACTTTTGAAATCTCTGCTAGCGATTGGATGATTTCCTGATTGGGTTTATATCACCGTTCACTTCATAATGCTTGCAGATGTGTGTGGGATACATGTTGATCGCCTGTCGAAATGTGGGTAGCTATGGTGGGCTAATTGGTTGGATGCTTGAGGTTTATCAAGTGGCTCTTGATGACATGTTAAGCTAAACTTGTAAAGACTATGTTCCTTTTTTATTCACAAAGTTGAGCGCTGGCTAATGCTTACATGCTTCTCGTTGGGGGTTGTGACTATAACGTTTTACGTCGCACACCCTAACTACTGATATCAGTTAAAGAGGCATTTCAAATTTCAGTATTTCGGATACACGAAATCTGCCGCAGTGAATTAATCATGAGACAAGTATTTGTGTGGGTAACTGCTGCATATGAAGTGATTTCAAGTGGGCAAGCTAACGAATGAAATATTCTTTTCATTAGTCCGCCTAGACTCCATCCAACTAACGGATTCAGGTACTATATTCGGCAACTACGACAACTTTTATTCGGCATGCCTGACCTGCGTTTACTTTCTTAAAGGTGTTTTAAACATCGGTGGCATCATTTTCTTTCTCACCTTCTGTGAAAGCCACTACTGTTGGCATTGTCAACGACCCTGGGCACTGAAGACACATGAGCCGCACTTCAGTTCTATTCCTTGCCACCGAGTTGACAAC
>NW_008751744.1:1519798-1537931 GCF_000715545.1 Opisthorchis viverrini
AATTTGCAAATCAATTTGGTCTTCACCAGAGACTCAACTGAATCTCTCCTTAATGATATTCTACAACTGAATGTGCTGCACACAGGCCGCCTCACGATTGAGTTGGCACTATATTCGAGATATCGCAGTATATTTTCATAAAGGAAACTACTCACAAGGTTGCTGAAAATTCTGACAGCCCAGTTGAGTCTCTCGTGGAAACCGAAGTGATTTGCAAATGAGTGTGTTTCTCGAAAACAGTGCAATTTGGGTTCAAGTAGGACACAAGGTTGACGGAAACTCGGAGAATGCGCCTACCTGATGAGCCCAAGAAGGGCGAAACCGGCCGTGGGCTGTGGAAGAGTTTTCAGCAACCTTGTGAGTAGTTTCCTCTATGAAAATTACGGATTATCTATCGGCCCCATGATCCAGTGTTTGACCGATAAAAGTGAGAGTCTCAAGGAAAATGTAAACGTCACAATGCAGCTAGCTAGTATTGAATTAATGGGCTTTCATAGTTGTTCGGGTGCACAATAACTGGTGATGCGGGGTTAAGATAAGCAAAACCGCGATGGATAATGACGCTAACAACATTCAGAAGGATAGCACTGTGATATGAGTCAGAGCCCAGTTAAATGTTAAACTGTGCACACACACACACACACCGGACAGTCAGTGGATGCTAATCGTGGTTACGCTGAATCAGTCAATGGGGAATGAACTAGGTATACGATGATGCAGAAGCCTGTTGAGAGCTGTCAGCCAGCCTACGAACGATAGCACTGTGATGTGAGCCAGCGCCCAGTCAAATGTTAAACTGTGCACACACACAGGACAGTCAGTGGATGCTAATCGTGGTTACGCTGAATCAGTCAGGGGGATTAGTGATAAGACAAAGATAGACAAATTAGAAGCGCATCTCAACGTCACGTTCGAAAACATCAACGCTGATCTATAGGTCCAAACACATTTAGTGCAGCTATTCCCTAGAAATTGATCACTCCAACGAGAGTCTATCAACCTGAAGAGGAGAAAACAGACGGCAGTCCATCTTGTTTGTCCATCAAAAGGTGAAAACCTGACGACATAAATACCAGATAAAAGTCAAATCAATCCGGCGAAAAATACTTGGAACCAGTTGAGTAGTCATCGTTTTCGGAGACGTTTGGTGACAATCTATAGAGTTATTGCTGGGCAACGCTTTTGAAACAAAAGCTTCGTCAGGCCCTGGAGCTTCTGCCCCAAAATAATCCACCCCGTGAAAAGTATCAGGTCCTTACATGTACCATGCAATAACGTGTACTACTGATAAGTCATTCGAGTAGCCTACGGCTAGGTGTCGTAGCTCTGTAACTGCATCTGATGAAAGATGAATTCCACTAAGGAAATTATGGGACCATCTTGAAGTGTTTGGTTAATATTGTGTAACAGTCAGTGAATATCCAGGAAAGCCTAACAGGTCGCATGAGAAAGCCCACCTTTTAAAAAACTCTGTGTATACAAGATGTTTACTTTCGTGTCTAATGGCTTGGAAGTGCTTAGTTCATGTCTGCTGACAAATAACTCCGCAGAGAAGGGTTTTACGTCTATCAGCAGTAGACGTTAAAGGAATGGTTACTCAGAAAGTATCCCCTAGGTTTTTGGGTTTGTAGACGCCTTTAGAGAACTGGTGTTTTGCTAATTTATTACCGCACACGTGGCCCTCAAGTCTTTGTCCGCAGTATTTTATTTCACAATGAGGCACAAATTATTGTTTTTACCCGAAGCAAATGCTTTGCTGTTTTTCCATGTTTTTTACAGTGGAAGGGGTAAACTGGTGCTGAATGGAAGTCCCGTTTACATCAGTTCACTTATTTCGGACGTCTCCTTTGGCGCGCCACACGGGACTCATTTTTTCAGGTGAAGTTTCATCTGAAATGCTCCTGATTGACGATACACTGACGCCAGTAGAAAAGTAATTACTTCCAGAGTTATCGCGTTGTCCGAAACGATAGGAATTATTGATGTAAACCAAAAGAAACTCAAAGTTTATTGTAAAGAGATGCATTCAACGCAATCTGGGAATGCATTGCTTGGACAGCTTCCCTAAACTGTTTCACTGTGAAGATTCACGGATTGCTTCTCTTATTCCATATGTTTATTTGTGGTGGAACAATTAGTGTGGATTGAAGTAAGGGGAAGTCTAGCATAGCGGCCAGAGGTTAGGAATTCCCGTCTACACCATCTAGACTTGAATGAACGATCCATCAAAAATCTTTTAAAGCTCCTAGCGCTGAACAATCTGGTTTTGGTTCTGTCAACTTCCAAATGTATTTTCTTACCAATCTCCGTTAATTGATTCACCGTTGATCTTACCAACCTGTCATAGCACTAAACAAATTCAATTCGCTCGGTTATCGAACACTGTTCAGTTACCTAATGAATCAACGAAGTTGACTACTGATCCGCTCATCCTGTCACCTGCCAAGCTCCAAATTGTTCTCGTATATTGTTCATATTCAACGCAATCTGGGAATGCATTGCTTGGACAGCTTCCCTAAACTGTTTCACTGTGAAGATTCACGGATTGCTTCTCTTATTCCATGTTTATTTGTGGTGGAACAATTAGTGTGGATTGAAGTAAGGGGAAGTCTAGCACAGCGGCCAGAGGTTAGGAATTCCTGTCTACACCATCTAGACTTGAATGAACGATCCATCAAATATCTTTTAAAGCTCCTAGCGCTGAACAATCTGGTTTTGGTTCTGTCAACTTCCAAATGCATTTTCTTTACCAATCTCGTTAATTGATTCACCGTTGATCTTACCAACCTGTCATAGCACTAAACAAATTCAATTCGCTCGGTTATCGAACACTGTTCAGTTACCTAATGAATCAGCGAAGTTGACTACTGATCCGCTCATCCTGTCACCTGCCAAGCTCCAAATTGTTCTCGTATATTGTTCATATTCATCTCACTCTATCGTTTGAACGGTCGTCCTCCTCTTCTAGCTTAATTATTCCGGTGAGCCCACACCAAGGCGGGAAGCACTGGACTCGAGTTTCGCTCTTATTAGAGCTCATCATCAGTGCATATCCAATGGCCGTGCCGGGATTCGAACGTTCGCCTCGAACGTGTGACCACTAATGCACCAACGTACGTTGGACGCATCCGAATTTTTAGGGCTGAGCGGGCGAACGTGTTCACACTTGAGCAATGTGATTGGTGTGCCCGACTCATCGAACGACGACCCAGTAACTGTCCTGGTTTTGACGATCGATTGACCCGCCAGTCAGGACTTCCCAGACAGGCAGCTTCACAGACGCTTGAAACTCACTGGGCAACTTTTTTAGTCTCAGTTGGGGTTTAGCGGGATATGTATTTTGTTCATATTCACAACACTCTCGTTTGAACAGTCGTATTCTCACATGGCCACGATGGTTTAAACTTCAAGTAAGTAGCCATCAACAGTTGACTGTGTTCGTTTGTTTGTCCAAAAAGTTCAAAACCAGATCAACAAGGAAAACTGTTAGGCCAAGCTCACAAGATTGACGAGAACCACCGTTTTACTTTCTGCAAATCAGAGGAAACATGAGGACCGAGACACTACCAGGTAAAAGAAGCCAGTGTCACGTTCGAACAATAGACCTCCTGGTCAGTCGTTTAGCGCACCAAAAGCTTCGTTATTTCAATCTCATGGGTCTGAACAGGTGTGTGCTCCAGCCTGGTCGAATGGCAACAGGTTGATGATCAACAGGTGAGAGCGAAAACTTGATGGCTTACTACGGATCAGTAGTTTTCCTTCTTAAATTTCAGTGTCTCCTAATTTGAATCCCAGATGACTGTCATTCAGACTGATTGCTTCCCAGTGCTTTTTGGCCTGATATCAGTGGGTAATTAGTATCTGGAAAATACGTACTAGAAGTTTGTGATAACCCGGGTTATGCTTTTAGCACCAGATGACACTGTCAGGCTGGAGTGAGTGCCACTGCTGACCAGTTCACTGACAAGCGTTCTTCGTCACTTTGGTCGATGCTAGGTTGTCCGGTGAGCAAGTGAACTCTATCACTCACTAGATATCAACCAGTCATTTCAGCTGTTCGGTCGCACTCTTACTACATATCTGTCAACATAGACATTTGGACAGTCTTTTCAACAAAGACTCATTTTAGTGGATAATGATTTTGCTGGCCTAGACAAGAACCAAGAATTAAAAAATCATGAAATCATTGATCATTCACTGTTTTCTTTCAGTTTTTTGAGCGTTCAGAAGTGCCAGATCCTCACAGATGCTAGCCACAGTTTCTGTTGCGTAAGAGATGGAGCATATAACAGAACTGCATGCATACTAAACTGTTGAAAGGTATTGACACTGATATGCATGGTACTGCCTCATCAAGTGAATTTCCAGTCTGAAGCATGGCGACAGCAATTTCCAGAAGCTCAAGTCAAGATTTTAGCTATCGATCTCTGGGTTTGCCACCCTTAGATTAGACAGACAACAAAAGAGCGCACTGAGCCCGACCATTTCATTAGTTAAATTCCTCCCAGATGTAAAGAACTGTCCGAAAGGATCACTTGTGGTTGAACTTTTGACGTGCTACATCTAGAGAGGACGAATACCCAACTAGCTCGTTCTACAAAAGGTAGAAAGCGCAGTAAAGCTTGTTTCCTTACTAATGGCCACCTGTGGAGATATTATGGGATTATCCTTATCAGAACTTGGTCCATTCAGGTTCAGGTGGTCTGATATGGGTGGCTCCAGTTTTCAGTTCAGCCTCCGTTTTTCAGCTCGCAGACGGTGCGTGCAGTGACTATAGTTTCATTTACTGAGTACAAGGAGAATAACGAGACCAGACCCGAATGATCCAATCGGTTCCTTCATGCCGAATGGTTCTGTTTTTTTTGGAGTGATAGGGATTGAAGGCCACGCAGTGCGGGGGTAGCTTCGATGCGGACAGCCATTGGCTGGGTGACACAGCCATGTCTGTCGGGGTCTCTAAACATTTGCTTGTCTCGTTCAGCGGTCCCCTTCAGGGCAGACGGCAATTACCAAAGCATCTGAGTTGAATGGTGAAGGCTCTCATGCTTTGTTGCCAGGTCATGAGCTGTACACGTAGCAATTGTTTCTCCGATACTTAATTGGACTATAAGTTTGAAAAAGAAAGGCGACAAAGGGCGATCCTAACGGAGGCCGTTTTTGGTGACTTATTAAGGAGAATACCATTCATATGGTACGGATTAAAGCAGTATGACGGAAAAATTCAGTAAACCTCCGAAGAAGAGATACCACCACATGGTAGCACGATTAACCGACCTTTAGTTCCACTTGGACGACAGATGTTCGCCCCCCTATACGTTTGGTGGTGTCTGAATTGTTATGATGTGTGCAGTGAATCCACTACCCGAATCCTACCTTCCGTCAGGACCTAGTACTTCACATCCATAGTGAAGTTGGTGGTATGCTAGACGTTATGTTTAACATTTCAGGTCAGCTGAGTTGTTCTATAAACTGTTCTGCATACCGGCAGCTGGACTTGAAATAAATTTCCCGAACCGCCTTTCTCTAAAGTGACCTCACCGATTGGAGGTTTTCTTTGTCCGGTATAATCGATAAGTTGGAAAAGAGCTAGACTATCTTATAACCACCGCTGAATCTTCCATTTCTTGGGATTTCCTTAATCAACGCTTCTTCCGGGCAGCCCTACGGCTGAGTCAGGTGCCGCTTCAGAGCTACTCTCAGTCAGATGAGTTGGGTTTTTCAGATCGAAGTTCAGTGGTTCTAGTTGTTACAGCCTCGGGGATGCGGAAAGTAAGTTAATGAAAACAGTGCGTTTGACTTGTTCAATGATGATAAATAGATCTGTTTGTCCAGTTTACCATGATTTGAGATCTGTGCAGTGAAGGCGCTAACCTTGGTGCAAGACATCCATTAGCTGCTGGACACGGTCACATCTATCAGGGGCACTAACCATTTGTTTGTCTCGTCTGTTGGTCCTCATCATGACAGATGGCAGCTACCAACAGGACTGAGTTGACCGGTGAGGACTCTTAGGCTTCGAACTGACCACTCTCTCGTTCATCTCCATCCGATGCAAGACTGGGCGAAGAGGGCACTATAAGACACGCGACTGCCTGGCACATGAAGCGCATGGCATAACCATGGTACTCCGTGGAGCGTGACCAGCTACTCTATCGAGGAAAACTGAACTTTCCCGAAGGCCATTTAGTGAATTTCAGCACTACTGTCCTGGTGTTCACACCAGTAAGTGCTAGATAGTTTCTAACAAATGAGAAAACTGGAGTAGCTACATGTCACACTGATGAAAACCACGTTGTGTGATCGTGCATCACTTTTCATGCAATCGTTAAGGTATCCACTTGGAGCGAAAACACTGAAAACGCAGTGTACTGGTTTTGCATCCAGATGCTTGCTGGCATAGTATTTTGTGTCAGAGTACATGGTGGCCACTTCCGATTCAGACTATTGCATTTACATGGTTCTTAGAAGAGTAGTCGATAGTTCATGATGTTACTGGTTGATCAAGCGACAGCGTTATCGTAATTTCATTGGGCCGTTTACGATTGACGCTTTGTTGTGACTCGGTTGGTTCGTTGAACAGAGGATTGGACCATTGGAGTGATTATTGCGCTCACGATATGTGTTCAGTTTTGCTTTGCATTCCTTCGATTTGATTGGCCATTCCAGCATCGTCAGCTTTTCGGCAGTGTTTTCTGTGTTTTGACTGATCCCTTCCTAGCTTGCATTTTGGTGCGCCCTTGTCAAATTTTATCTACACCATAAACAAGGAGTACTTAACCAGCCTAGAAACAGCAGTGGAACTGAAATGGAACTGAATGTCAGCTTTGAACAACAATTTTTCCAAACCGTCATTTGGGTGTTGAACACAACAGCCAACATCCTCTCAGGCAAGAAAAGGGGAACAACTAACACGTCGAAGAAAGCCAGAAACATCATAATTCTACCAGCTGAAAAATTGAGCCTAACGGTGATTCCCGACGAAACCGAATATATTTTTGAAGCAAATGCCCTACCAACCAATACAAATTCTAATTGCCGGATAAGAGAGTGGCATATGTAAAGGACTTGCAGAGGATATAAAACAAAATCCCCTGAATCACTACAGGATCAGGAAGAGGGACACCAGATAATCACAACTCGGTCACTCCCCTCACCTTCATGGATTTTCGAAGTTGCACGAGTCAACGATTTCCTTCCAAGTAGCTGCTTACTTTCCGTCCAAAATGTCAGAGAAAAGTCTGTGCTTGGATATTTTTTAAGCAAACCGGAGACACTGTAAATATGTAGAGTCCAAGATTTCGGAAGAAAAACGCGTATAAAATGCCTTCTAATGAAAAATCATTTACATGCGACGCAGGAAATCCATACAGCCAATCCAGTACCGTGTTAAGGAGGAAAATTCAGCACAAGTATATTCATAAAGTGTCTGCATTGACTGCACCAATTTTAGTACAGTATGACAAAGAAATGTCCTACAAACTAGTAAACAGCTTGTGTAAACCATTGTCAAGACCAAAATAAAAGTGTCACCTACGAGATCCAATGCGGGGATCGCAACAATAAAGGAGGAGCTTTTCAACCATTTTTCATGAGTATAAACTTGCTGTTAAAAGACAAATCATTTTTCACTTTTCTCCTTGCAACTAGACCAGGATGGACGTGAAAACAACGTGAAGATACGAAAGCACGAATCTTCACGAAGTACGCCGTCAACAAACAGATTGAAATTGACTCAATCTACCAACTAATGAGGACACTAGAACCCCATAACTACAGAGCCTAAAACTACACAAGGAGCCTGGAGAAGAAACCCGCAGAGAAAGCAGAGAAAGCCTCAATCTGGTAGAAAAACTATTTTGATTCTAACATACCTCCAGCCAATGCATCAAGTTGCTCAATCTGAGAAGAGATTGGTAATTGATTAATCGATCAAACGCTGAAATCAGCTACCATAAAGATGAAGACAGGAATTGAAAGTAGCCAATAAAGCTCAGGACGATCAAAACAACAGCGCAAAACTTACCGTGAAAGGAATAATCAGAACACCGACCATTTCTGTTAGACGTTTTCTGTTCAACGAACCAATCAAACACAAGGAGTGAAATCACAGCGCAGCACACATCCCAATGGGGCCAATAAAATCACGACAAGGCTGTCCCTTGGCCAGCCAATCACATCAAGAGATGTTGTCCTTTTAAAAATCATGTGAATGTACGCAGTTTGATAGTTTGATGTATATTTTTGTGGGTGTACAAAATACTTCCACACAGTTGCCGTGGCATGATGGCTATAGGCCCTTAAAACACCATCATCACTTTCATCACCAGGCTTTTGCACATATATAAGTGCGTATGGGGATAGGGCGGAACCTACAGTGGTCGCATTGAAACGCGAGCAGCAAGGCACCGAATCCTGGGGCCGTAAGATGGTTTGGAATGTATCATCAGGGGCATGGATTCCAAGATCAGATCTTCGATCACGACACGAGGAAAGAGGTTGAGCTGCCATACTAGTGTAACGCTGGATACTGCTGATGAGAAACGCAAGTAGTATGTTGTTTTCTCTTACTCCGCTGGAAGGTGGAGTTTATACCGGAACCTGCGGAACTGCTTTGCAGCGTTCGTTTACAGCTTTCTAGCATTAGATGCATATGAGAGGTTTACTTTTCTGTAGTTGGTGTTCTCTAATAAACGAATTCGCGGCGAATCGCTTTCCCCCTCACACTGGTTCACCCGATTGAGCCAGGCGGCTCTAGTTTCTTGATCGATCAACTCAAATTGTTGTTGTGCACAGCGAGGTTGTCCTAGTTTTATTGTTTGCAACAACACAAGAATTACCATCAGCATTCTTGCCTTCGTGAGCGTAAGCTCAGATCACCCAGCCTCTGATTTAATTTCACTCCTAAACTACCGTTCGAATTTCTGTGGTGAGCAGAGTCGTCGATGACTTACTTGACCTCTTGAGGAAAGCCAGTCTTTATAGCGAAGCAACCTATGCCCAAAGACTGCCTATTTCGGTAATGGGTGGTGGTGGTTGCTACACGGAAGTGAGTGAATAATTCAGTAGTATTCAGTAGTGGCTGTCTCCATTAAACGAACTCATACGGCTGAATATCACAGGGATTTCACAGAGAATTCCTCAGGTAGGGATTTCCCAAGCCATCGACCGAGAATGGAATTTAAGGAGTAACGCACGAATCATCTAGATCCTCGTCTGCGTTATCTTGCAATTCTATTTCCAGAGTGCACAAGTAAAGACGATTAAGTTGCAATGCGTGGTCATTCGAGACACTGTGAACTTTGTCCACGCGTTGACATTTGGTCTTCCTTCTTGAAGAGCTGATCAAACTATTGACAAACGAGAGGTCGTGGTAGTGATTTTGTGATAGATACATCTACTCGGCCAAATATTTTATTTTCTCGAAAGCACTGACATCGTTCTGCCAAATCGGCCATAGCTACTACCGCTTAACTCTTCACCCTGGAGATCCGTATATTGTACAGCCTATACTACCCCTGAGGTATATTTTTCTGCAGGGGCTTTTGGAACCCGCATGTACTGCAAGCTAGTCGAAAAGCAGGCGAACTTTTCTTATCTTTTTTCACACTGGAAGAAGAACAGCCGAGTAAGAAAACGCCACTTGTGACAGTGCTTTTGCTCCGATGGCGTTTTAGCACATCTAGTAGGCATCAATGACAGTTACGTGTGCTTCCAATACAGCTATTGTTGCCAGCCTGATAAGCCGTTTAGTTTTCACAGAAGGGGTGCTAAATGTCCATTACTCAAAGGATCGCCAAGAAAGTCGCAATTTTTTCACAGTCACCGTATACGTTCTGTATACATGGAGCTGGGTTTGTAATACACTACTCATAAGGTTGCTGAAAACTCCTCGACAGCCCACGACCGGTTTCTCCCTTCTTGGGGCTCATCAGGTAGGCGCAGCCCCCTTATGAGTAGTGTATTACAAAGATATATATGTATCGCGATATCTCGAATATCGTAGCGAGTGAAATATGAGGCGGCCTGGTGCAGCACATTCAGTTACCTGGAAACTTCAAAACCGGGAGCTGGGTTTGTTTCACCTCACACCTTGCATCTGGTCAAGATGACTTCAAGCCTTGAACTGACTGACTTTCAACCAGTTTGGTGCAAGAACTGCGACCCTTCTAACCATCAAAGAGTTCCTTGGCTACCTACAGACGTTCACCTGCCATCATTTAGAACCAAGACTAACGCAACACACAAGCCGGACTGTCTCACACGTTATTGGGTGAGAGGATAAACAGTTTATTGGACATTTGTTTCTGATTAAATATTCATCACTTTCGTATTGGTAGGTAAAAACAGAATGGTCATGTGTTCGTTTGGCCTGACACGCATGTGCGTTACGTGCTGGCGTCTCGTGAGGCTAGGGTAGAGAGTTGAATTAGCCGAACTGTCTCCTGGTACACCAGTGCAGTTGCCTGATGGACAAAATGGCAGACTGAATTCAAACGCTTTTCAAACGACCGCATCCAGTTAAATTATTCGTTCAGTGAAACGCGCGTTTTCTGGACAATGAGACAAGTGACACAACTTCGCCTGTCCCAAAAATATCTTTTTAAATATGAACTTTAGTATTATAATATCTCATCAAAAGAGATGTTTCATAGAGTCTGCTGCGGAAATTTATGAAAGAAGCCACTGGTATTCCTAAATGCTCTTGTTTGTATTTCCTGACGGGTGTAGTTTAGGAAGATATGACCTAAATCAGAATCGGTTCACCGTAACGCATGTCATCATTGTGTTTTTCGTAAAAACGCTGGCAAAATCGAGCGCACGGGGAGGGGGGGGGGGAGGGAATTAACTCCTCTTCACCAAACCGTTAGCGTACTTTGCAGCCCCAAGGGATTATATAATCGCACAAAGAATTACGACCGGATTAACTCCTTTCACCAAACCGTTAGCGTACTTTGCAGCCCCAAGGGATTATATAATCGCACAAAGAATTTCGACCGGTGTGAATAACTTCAGCACTTTGGACGATCGACCGACTCGGTCAGTTAATCGGTTTATAAGATCTATGTAGTGTCTTACGTGCTTTAGGTGGTCTGTAAGGCCTTCCGACGACTTGGGATCCACGGCATCTGATAAAGTTATTCTTTTAGAAAAAAACATCAAATCAACTGGATCGTTCACTTGCAAGTCGCGTTCTTGGAGGAGGTCGGTAAAAGTCTATGAACAGTTAGTACTGACATCGTACCTGGCGGTGTGTCAAGTGACTTTGGCTATTTTTCGTTTCATTACACAGTGTACTTGCCGACAGATTGTTTCTTCAAAACGGCCACCGTAAACCAATTTGCATTTAATCATGAGGTTGACGTCACACTTTGTGCATTGCCCCGTTAGCGAATATGACCATAGTCGTGCACAGGATGTCGAAATTGAACATTGCACCTCATCGTCTGCCTCGTCTTTACTCGCTTTTGACGTCAAAAATTGTGGCCCTGACGACAGAAACTTCGGATACGAGACAGGTGAACCAACGTTATCCAATCGTTGGTCCGAATGCAGGTCAGAAAATGGAACACGTGCCCGTATTGACCGTTGAACTCCAGATATCTAATCTTCTTGCCGTCTCAGAGTAAGCTGTTTACTTTGTAGACTGAGGCACTGAATTAAAATACCTCAGCAGTTTGAAATGACGGGACCTGTTGCACTGCTTGGATAGAGATCGATAAAACTATCGGCTTCATGGCAGTTGAATTAATCTATGTACGGTTACTGACAGCCTGCATGTGTAAATCATTCGGACGCTACTTCATTATGGGGTCTTTTGGCGACTTTCTGTGTTTTTGCTCCAACGGAATAAGTGTATTCGATTGGAAGCGAAACAGTATCCAAACAAGCTGGGGCTATACCACGGCCAACCTTTCTAGAATCACTACAATGTCCTCGTCTGCTGTCGTATGAGCGAGCTCAATTTAAAAACACTCGGATTGATTAAAACCTGTCGGAGGTGGGTCTTGTAACTTTGTAATGAGGAGAGTAGTTGTCAGGTAGATTTGGCTTGTTTCATGGAATGGTCCTTTAATTCAAACAGACTGGGAGAAAGTACTTGAGGAAAATGAAACTGGCTCATGGCGGCTGTTAAAAGAAGTACCCAAATCGCCTGAGTACAGTCCAAATACTGAGTGTTGCCAGTACTCATATTTGCTTTGTTCGCAAGTGAGCTTAGTGGTTGAGTTTTGGTGTGGCCGGCTTTGATAAAAGCGGTTTTCTATCGATTTTAGGGGATATATTTATTCATTTCAAACCAGGATTAAACCAACATTGGATCAAATTTTCAGACTTCCTTCTTTCGTTTTTTGTAATAATTTGCTTAATTTCCACGTCTGACTGTCTTGTTGCTAATCTAGCCCTCCCTGATTATTGCAGAAATTTACGAGTATCCAGTTGGCTACTCCCAAGTAGTCTCATATCCCACGATAGACTCGTTTTGAGGGTGAACGAAGCGGTATATTCAACCGAATGTGAGCGGCACATCGAATCAACCATGTATCTCGAACCATACTCAATCTGTATAGTCTTTAAGTATAGATAATCAGCATAAAACATATTTAACAGAAGACTGTGAAGGGCTTATGTGCATTCGCACAAATTTTTTTAGATTTAATATTTCATACTACTTTGTAAAGGAATTCTGGACTGACATAGACAGTCTTTTGCTGCCTTTTTCATAGATTTCTGGTGTTCCTAGTCAGTCCTGGGATCAGTTGACAAGGGGAAATCTGAGGGATAGGCGGTGTCCATATAATTTAGAACACATACTTTGCAATCATGTGGCCTTGCTATGATCTCGTCCGGTAAATACACACATTCAGTACAAGTGTTTAAAGGGACAGCGAATTGCACGACAAGTGGCCAGTAATGAGAGCTAATAAAATAGTCTTTAAGTTGTGGATCACTTGTAGCTCGGTGCTGGGAACACACAGAATTCACAAAAATATAAATAAGTTAATGAGTGCTCACAAAGTATTTTATGGTGCAATCGATCTATGCTGAAAGTAACACTCCCGATTCATGACAGTTTAATCCACGCAGCCCAAACTCACATATCCGTAGAGCAGGGGACAATAGGTCAAGCAATCAAACTGCGATCGATTAGCTACGGAGTTCAAAAGTGAACGATAATCAGACTGAGCGAGGTGCCAGAATGCATGCGTGCATGTGAACACCCAAAAACGTTACATAGAATAAAGAGAAAGAAGCGAATGCAGAACAAAGTAAAGAAAAAACGCCACACTGAATTGGGGCTTTATTCATACCACTTTATAAATGCTTTCGAAATATTTGACTTTCCAGCACCTGGACGCGAATGTGAATTTTAGGCTTTTCTTACCTCCTCTTTGTCAGCAACTTTACAAAGTTTCCTTGACAGAGGGTATTAGATCTTGGTGTTTAGTCGACTTTAATATGACGCTTTTAGAGATAATACCGCGGAGCATCTTTAGCATTAGAGAATTCCAAAATAAGCAGTTTTTTCTGGAGTTCCTTCTGCACCTTGTTAGTTAGTAATCCCAGCGGAATATCAACACGACGTCTTCTTAAAGGAAGTACAGAGGGACCGGATAATGCGGTGAAGTGTCCGGAAATTAGCAGGTGATATCGGATTGCGATCGTCCAGTGGCGCCCACAACTGCTTGATTTTCCATCATTTAGCCTATTATATAGAGACACTCAAAGTTTCATAATCCCAATGCTACAAGATGTTCCATGGATGGGAAGGGGCAAACAAGGGGGCGAGATGGACCTAGTGGTTGGGGCGCAAATTTACCGACCGGAAGGTCCGTGGTTCGAACCCGACCGACCCCACTCGAATTCCCCTGTAAAGGCTTGGGCGACCTGGCAGTATCCCAACCATCATGCCTCCTTCGTGTGGCTTGGCTTTTTTATGGGGTAGACTAACAAAAAGGAGAAAGAAACATCGAACTGAGAAGCAGCATAACTAGCAGCGATTCGAAGATACTGAAGAATCGTGATGGCGGTTTCGAGCATTTGGGTTTTGTGGATGGAACAGCCAGAGATTGTGAGTACATTAGTTAGTGTAGAGTAGAATTGGATAACTATCGACTGTGTGGGTTGTTCAAAAATATTCCAAGCCAGAATCCGTGGGCACGCTGAAACGCATCTTACAAGACCATTCTTAGTTCTAATTCCAGCAGTTTAGACCAAACAGAACATATTACCAGAAGCACCGGTTCAAATCAGGGGCACATTTTGTATCAACAGGTGATCTCAGCGAACGCCACGCAACCGCCCACAGCAGTTGAAGTAACCGAAATACACTCATTTGCATATCAATCTGGTTTCCACGCAGCTGAATCTTTCGTTCATGATTAACCCAAGAAGAGCGATACTAGTCAGCCGAAGAGTTTTCAGCAACCTTATGAGTATTAAGTTAAGTCTGTACCATGTGGAAGTAACTTTTACTTGAACTTCCACTGCGATGGGCAGCAGTCGATTCTCAGGAGCAGTAAACAGCGGCAAGCTGGGGAATAATTTCCAAACCACTATTAATAAGGCTGCGCTCAAGTTTTGTGTTTCCT
The DNA here is from genome assembly GCF_000715545.1 of Opisthorchis viverrini. Lineage (NCBI taxonomy): Eukaryota > Metazoa > Platyhelminthes > Trematoda > Opisthorchiida > Opisthorchiidae > Opisthorchis > Opisthorchis viverrini. Next base: position 1,534,387 of record NW_008751744.1, read on the forward strand.
GTACCAATAGTAACTGTCCCAGATGTCTTTTCGATCAGTTAACAAAACTGAATAACGTCAAACTTTCCGTGTACCGATTCAAGAACCTTCCATGGAATGTGCGCCTAGTTAAGTGCCGGATTTTATCCACGACTGGAGGAGGCATGACATACTATGAGCAGTCCGATTAGAAGTAAAGCTGTCAAAATAAAGCATGTTGGTGGGAGCGATTTGGTGAGTATGTTCAATGGGAAAAATATGTGATATTCCCCCTAGTTGAATTAATTTAGAAGACACAACAATATCAGAATCTCTTTTACGTGACACGACATAGAATAGAGGTGTAACTGGATATCCTTATTTGGAAGGCCAGATTAACTTAAAAGTAAGGAAAATGCGTCATAGACGTAATGTGCTACTCATAAGGTCGCTGGAAATACTTCGACAGCCCACCACCGGTTTCGCTCTTTTTGGGGCTCATTAGGTGGGCACAGTCCTCGAGTTTGCATCAACTTTACGCTCTATTTGAAGGCAAATTGCATAAAATTGGCTAAATACACTCATTTGCAAAAGAAATTGGTTTCCAGGTGATTCTCTCGCAAAGCCCAATTTGTTTGCAGTTAAGTGTATTTCGCGAAAATACACCACTCCTAAGCAGTGTTCTAATCAATGAACTGCAGTTTACCAGACAATTGATTTGAAAACGGTATCTCCTCGGACGCTGCCTCACACTACACAGGTACATGTGACATTCATAGGGACTCATCGCACCTTTAGCTTGTGGACCCATGTCGGTATCTCACACAAGAACTTAGTGTTCTCTCTTGAAGTCCCCCGCTGTTTCTGATTACGGTGACGGGGTTCAAGTATACGAAGCGACCCGTCTCAAGAAAAGATATTCCAATATTGGACGGTTCGAATTTTGGGGAGCTCGGCCTTTGCACCATCAAACTGTGACTGGTTTGGACTGTTGGTTACTATAAACAACAGTAACAACTGTGTACAGACTGCATGAAAGTTTTCACCTTTCAATAGTACCAGTATTTTGGGTACAATTATGAACACAACTAATAACTTTTTATTGCACAAAGAAAAGTGTCGAGCAAAAAAAACAACACCTACACGGATAAATGTGATTGAAGTTTCCCCACCCTCACTGACTGACTGCCGTTCACTATCCGACAGAGACCAGTTTGTCTTCCCACCGTCTCCACTTCGCTTTCAAACGGAAGAATTAATTTCAAATTTGACAGAAAAAGGGGGAGAGGTTAACCTTAGGCGATGAAGCATCGTCGAACACAACCCAATCGGAATGTTGTCCTTTGAAATGTAATCAAAAAGATATAAACAGTCTTGTGTTTTTCTCAGACGGTGCTAGCTGGTTTCCAGCTATTCGGGAGATCCGTGTGTCGTAAACGGAGTTGATTGCATGCGGACTGTGTACTTTTTGCAATCAGAGCAGAGGGATGCCATTAAATTTCCATTTGAGAACAATAATACTCTGGGCAGCGGAAAATATGTCCTTTACGTGAGAATTTGGAAATCTCGTATAGTTCATCCAGCACACGTGTGACCACACTTGAGAAGAAGAATTTTCCCAAAACGGTGACTATATATGGGGAAAATTCAGCTGAAAGTTTTACCCGGTGAAGCAAATACCAAAATATGGACGGACATGACACTGAAATTTCAGTGGGGTGTTCGGAGTAATGTACTCGTTTGCAAACCAAATTGTTTTAACAGAAGACCCGAATGAACTCCCCCGATCTCACGTTTATGATGCTGTTCAAATTGCTGCACACACAGAGACTGTTCCGTATTTCACTTGACATGGTATTGGAGATAGCACAGTGCGCTTTTGAGCGCCAAGAAGGACGAAACAGGTAGTGTAGTGCTGGAGAGTTTTCAGCAACGATATGAGTAGTGTTCTCCATCTAAACGATTTAGTGCACTTGAGTAAAGAAAGTGAAGCGAACCTGACAGTTATAAAAAATAGCCTTTCGTTCACTCTCTTTGGGGGGCTAGATGGCTCAAGTTGTTAGAGCGGGAAATTACTGACCGGAAGGTCCGTGGTTCGAACCCGACCTCTGCATCTCGACTTCTCCTGTCTAGACTTGGGCAACTTGGTAGTATCCCAGCCCTCATGCTTCCTTCGGGTGGCAGAGTAGCTAGGCACCAAAAGGGTGCTACAGCTGAACTCTTCACTCTTTGTTTAAGCGTTTAAGGATGAGTGTAGTCCCCGAGTTCACATGTTCTATTTGGATTCGAATCGAACGCGTTTCGAAGAATGCACTCAAATACAAATCAAGTTGTCAACAAGAAAACGTACCGACATACATCGAATATCATTTCAACTAAAGTATGGGGTAGCCTTTGTGCAGCACATTTATTTAGAAAACGTGAAGGACGGAAGTTTCAACAAGAATTCACTTGAGTTGCTCTTTGACACCAACCGTTTTTGAGTGTTTTGTGAATTTTCCATATTGGTTTCCATCCATAAATTGTCCGATTTTGACCTATGAGTTTGGTGAAATTTCATTGGAAGCTCATTATTGGCATTGCTCTATCCAGAGGTTATCAAGCCGTTATCACATCCGCCAGCCTCATTGCAACACATGCTTGTGTTAGCAAGGGACTCAAGTGAATATCCACAGGCGAACACGTATCACAAAAACGCACCATCGACTTAATTTGAAAGGGATTGCTTATCTTTACAAATAGTCGAGTCCCGGATATCAAGCCTAGCATCCTCTGAAAGTCTTTTGACGTCCTCGGCGCGCAACGGTCATGTTTTTGATTCGTACAATAATATGGAGCACACCGCCGCATCGCAAACTTGACGCTTGTCGGTTAAGCTGATGTCACGTCTACGCCATAGATGACGCAGGTCCACACGAGCTTCTCTGGCCTTCCCAGTCCGGATAGAATATGATCTTTCGTGAGACCACCGGGACTGACACAGCTGCCCAGGTAAGCAAATTTGTCTACTACCTCAATCGGTCCGTCCGCAAGCATGAAGCTAGGGTTCAAGCCCACCCAGTCTTGCAGTAGAACTTTACACTTTGCAAGTGTGAACCTCACGCCAAATAATGAGACGGAATTATTTAGATTGTTAAATATTGTTTGCATTACGACGGGGTTAGATCCAAGAAGATCTATGTCGTCTGCGTACTTGATTCTGTGAGCGGACGCCCTGAAAGCACTCCGACCCCACAAGCACTAGATAGATAGTGAGTCTTCCATGATCGTATCCTTGACGAAGTTGAAGAGAAAAGGTGAAAGAGGACAGCCCTATCTGACACGATTTGTTATAGTGAACTCAGAAGAGGGCTCCCCGTAGACCTTCGCAAGGCTGCATGGGTGGGCATACAGCGCTCTAAGGAGGGTCAAAAATTTATGAGGATGTCTTTGTTCCACAGACACTGCCATAGTTCCTGACGGTCCACCGAGTCAAAGGCAGCTTTGAGATCAAGAAACACAACCATTTTTGGCTGCTGGAAGCAGTTCGCTGTTCCAGAATCTATGATAGGGTGGTGATATGATCGATGCATCATTTTACAGGGCGG